>NW_025725928.1:330937-661875 GCF_021461395.2 Schistocerca americana
CAAAACATAGACAGTGGGAAGAGTCAGTCTTGTTGTACTTAAGTCAGCATTGTGCCATTTTATTTAATTCCGATGCAATTTCTGTGTTTCATAGTCAATAAGAAGGTCCAAGGGATACAGTAAACCGGGAGTGAAGCATCGGAATCTATAACTAGTGCAACAGGAATGGTTCAAAACAATGACAGTAAGAAGAGTCAGTCATCTTGTACTTAAGTCGGAATAGTGCATTTTGTATTTAATTCCGATGCTATTTATGTCTTTCATCTTCAATAAGAAGGTCCAAGGGATACAGTAAACCTAAAGTGAAGCACCGGAATCTATAACTAGTGTCACAGGTATGGTTCAAATCATAGTCAGTAAGAACAGTCAGTCTTCTTGTACTTAAAATGGCATTGTGTCTTTTGTATTTAATTCCGATGCAATTTCTGTGTTTCATCGTCAATAAGAAGGTCAGAGGGATACAGTAAACCTGAAGTGAAGCATCGGAATCTATAACTAGTGCCACAGGAATGGTTCAAACATAGACAGTAAGAAGAGTCAGTCTTCTTGATCTTAAGTCGGCATTGTACCTTTTGTATTTAATTCCGATGCAATTTCTGTGTTTCATCGTCAATTAGAAGGTCCAAGGGATACAGTAAACCTGAAGTGAAGCATGGGAATCTATAACTAGTGTCACAGGAAAGGTTCAAAACATAGTCAGAAAGAAGAGTCAGTCTGCGTGTACTTAAGTCGGCATTGTGACTTTTGGATTTAATTCCGATGCAATTTCTGTGTTTCATCGTCAATAAGAAGGTCAGAGGGACACAGTAAAGCTGAAGTGAAGCATCGGAATCTAGAACTAGTGTCACAGGAATGGTTCAAATCATAGACAGTAGGAAGAGTCAGTCTTCTTGTACCTAAGTCGGCATTGTGCCTTTTCTATTTAATTCCGATGCAATTTCTGTGTTTCATCGTCATTATGTAGGTCCAAGGGATGCAGTAAACCTGAAGTGAAGCATCTGAATCTGTAACTAGTGTCACAGGAATGGTTCAAATCATAGTCAGTAAGAAGAGTCAGTCTTCTTGAACTTAAGTCGGCATTGTGCCTTATGTATTTTATTTCGATACAATTTCTGTGTTTCATCGTCAATAAGAAGGTCCAAGGGATACAGTAAACCTGGAGTGAAACATCGGAAAGTATAACTAGTGTCACAGGAATGGTTCAAAACAAAGACAGTAAGAAGAGTCAGTCATCTTGTACTTAAGTCGGAATAGTGCCTTTTTTACTTAATTCAGATGCAATTTCTGTGTTTCATCGTCAATAAGAAGTTCCGAGGGATACAGTAAACCTGAAGTGAAGCATCGGAATCTATAACTTGTGTCACAGGAATGGTTCAAAACATAGTCAGTAAGATGGGTCAGTCTTCTTGTACTTAAGTCGGCATTATGCCTTTTCTATTTAATTCCGATGCAATTTCTGTGTTTTATCGTCAATAAGAAGGTGCAAGGGATACAGTAAACCTGGAGTGAGGCATCGGAATCTATAACTAGTGTCACAGGAATGGTTCAAAACATAGACAGTAAGAAGAGTCTGTCTTCTTGTACTTAAGGTGGCATTGTGCCTTTTGTATTTAATTCCGATGCAATTTCTGTGTTTGATCGTCAATAAGGAGGTTCAAGAAATACAGTAAACCTGGAGTGTAGCATCGGAATCTATAACTAGTGTCACAGGAATAGTTCAAAACATAGTCAGTAATAAGAGTCAGACTACTTGCACTCAAGTCGGCATTGTGACTTTTGTATTTAATTCCGATGCTTTTATGTCTTTCATCTTCAATAAGAAGGTCCAAGGGATACAGTAAACCCGAAGTGAAGCATCGGAATCTATAACTAGTGTCACAGGAATGGTTCAAAACATAGACAGTAGGAAGAGTCAGCCTTCTTGTACTTAATTCGGCATTGTGTCTTTTGTATTTAATTCCGATGCAATTTCTGTGTCTCATCGTCAATACGAATGGCAGAGGGAAACAGTAAACCAGAAGTGAAGCATCGGAATCTATTACTAGTGCCACAGGAATGGTTCAAACATAGACAGTAAGAAGAGTCAGTCTTCTTGAACTTAACTCGGCATTGTGCCTTTTGTATGCAATTCCGATGCAATTTCTGTGTTTCATCGTCAATAAGATGATCCAAAGGATACAGTAAACCTGATGTGAATCATGGGAATCTATAACTAGTGTCACAGGAAAGGTTCAAAACATAGTCAGAAAGAAGAGTCAGTCTTCGTGTACTTAAGTCGGCATTGTGACTTTTGTATTTAATTTCCATGCAATTTCTGTGTTTCGTCGTCAATAACAAGGTCCAAGGGATACAGTAAACCTGAAGTGAAGCATCGGATTTTGTAATTAGTGTCACAGGAATGGTTCAAACATAAACAGTAGGAAGGGTCAGTCTTGTAGTACTTAAGTCGGCATTGTGCCTTTTTATTTAATTCCGATGCAATCTCTGTGTTTCATCGTCAATAAGAAGGTCAGAGGGATACAGTAAACTTGTAGTGAAGCATCGGAATCTATAACCAGTGTCACAGGAATGGTTCAAAACATAGACAGTAGGAAGAGTCAGTCTTCTTGTACTTAAGTCGGCATTGTGCTTTTTCTATTTAATTCCGATGCAATTTCTGTGTTTCATCGTCAATAAGAAGGTCCAAGGGACACAGTAAACCTGAAGTGAAGCATCGGATTCTGTAACTTGTGTCACAGGAATGGTTCAAAACATAGTCAGTAAGATGGGTCAGTCTTCTTGTACTTAAGTCGGCATTATGCCTTTTCTATTTAATTCCGATGCAATTTCTGTGTTTCATCGTCATTATGTAGGTCCAAGGGATGCAGTAAACCTGAAGTGAAGCATCTGAATCTGTAACTAGTGTCACAGGAATGGTTCAAATCATAGTCAGTAAGAAGAGTCAGTCTTCTTGTTCTTAAGTCGGCATTGTGCCTTATGTATTTTATTTCGATACAATTTCTGTGTTTCATCGTCAATAAGAGGGTCCAAGGGGTACAGTAAACCTGGAGTGAAGCATCGGAATCTATAACTAGTGTCACAGGAATGGTTCAAAACAAAGACAGTAAGATGAGTCAGTCATTTTGTACTTAAGTCGGAATAGTGCCTTTTGTATTTAATTCCGATGCAATTTCTGTGTTTCATCGTCAATAAGAAGGTTCGAGGGATACAGTAAACCTGAAGTGAAGCATCGGAATCTATAACTAGTGTCACAGGAATGGTTCAAAGCATAGTCAGTAAGAAGCGTCAGTCTTCTTGTACTTAAGTCGGCATTGTGCCTTTTCTATTTAATTCCGATGCAATTTCTGTGTTTTATCGTCAATAAGAAGTCCAAGGGATACAGTAAACCTGGAGTGATGCATCGGAATCTATAACTAGTGTCACAGGAATGGTTCAAATCATAGACAGTAAGAAGAGTCTGTCTTCTTCTACATAAATCGGCATTGTGCCTTTTGTATTTAATTCCGAGGCAATTTCTGTGTTTGATCGTCAATAAGGAGGTCCAAGGGATACAGTAAACCTGGAGTGAAGCATCGGAATCTATAACTAGTGGCACAGGAATGGTTCAAAACATAGTCAGTAAGAAGAGTCAGTCTTCTTGCACTCAAGTCGGCATTGTGTCTTTTGTATTTCATTCCGATGCTATTTATGTCTTTCATCTTCAATAAGAAGGTCCAATGGATACAGTAAACCTGAAGTGAAGCATCGGAATCTACAACTAGTGTCACAGGTATGGTTCAAAACATAGACAGTAGGAAGAGTCAGCCTTCTTGTACTAAAGCAGGCATTGAGCATTTTGTATTTAATTCCGATGCATTTTCTGTGTTTCATCGTCAATAAGAGGGTAAGAGGGATACAGTAATCCTGAAGTGAAGCATCGGAATCTATAACTAGTGTCACAGGCTTGGTTCAAAACATAGACAGTAAGAAGAGCCAGTCTCCTTGTACTTGAGTCGGCATTGTGCCCTTTTGTATTTAATTCCGATGCAATTTCTGTGTTTCATCGTCAATACGAAGGTCAGAGGGATACAGTAAACCGGAAGTTAAGCATCGGAAACTATAACTACTGACACAGGAGTGGTTCAAACATAGTCAGTATGAAGAGTCAGTGTTCCTGCACTAAAGTCGGCATTGTGTCTTTTGTATTTCATTCCGATGCAATTTATGTCTTTCATCTTCAATAAGAAGGTCAAAGGGATACAGTAAACCTGAAGTAAAGCATCGGAATCTATAACTAGTGTCACAGGAATGGTTCAAATCATTGACAGTAGGATGAGTCAGTCTTCTTGTACTTAAGTCGAGATTGTGCATTTTGTAATTAATTCCGGTGCATTTTCCGTGTTTAATCGTCAATAAGAAGGTAAGAGGGATACAGTAAACCTGAAGTGAAGCATCGGAATCTGTAACTAGTGTCACAGGAATCGTTCAAAACATAGACAGTAAGAAGAGTCAGTTTTCTAGTACTTAAGTCGGCATTGTGTCATTTTTATTTAATTCCGATGCAATTTCTGTGTTTCATAGTCAATAAGAAGGTCCTAGGGATACAGTAAACCTGAAGTGAAGCATCGGATTCTATAATTAGTGTCACAGGAATGGTTCAAACATAGACAGTAGGAAGGGTCAGTCTTGTTGTACTTAAGTCGGCATTGTGCTTTTCTATTTAATTCCGATGCAATTTCTGTGTTTCATCGTCAATAAGAAGGTCCAAGGGGTACAGTAAACCTGGAGTGAAGCATCGGAATCTATAACTAGTGCCACAGGAATGGTTCAAACATAGACAGTAAGAAGAGTCAGTCTTCTTGATCTTAAGTCGGTATTGTACCTTTTGTATTTAATTCCGATGCAATTTGTGTGTTTCATCGTCAATTACAAGGTCCAAGGGATACAGTAAACCTGAAGTGAAGCATGGGAATCTATAACTAGTGTCACAGGAAAGGTTCAAAACATAGACAATGCGAAGAGTCAGTCTTCTTGTACTTAAGTCGGCATTGTGCTTTTTCTATTTAATTCCGATGCAATTTCTGTGTTTCATCGTCAATAAGAAGGTCCAAGGGGTACAGTAAACATGGAGTGAAGCATCGGAAACTATAACTAGTGTCACAGGAATGGATCAAATCATAGACAGTAGGAAGAGTCAGTCTTCTTATACTTAATTCGGCATTGCGTCTTTTGTATTTAATTCCGATGCAATTTCTGTGTTTCATCGTCAATAAGAACGTCAGAGGAATACAGTAAACCTGAAGTGAAGCATCGGAATCTATAACTAGTGCCACAGGAATGGTTCAAACATAGACAGTAAGAAGAGTCAGTCTTCTTGATCTTAAGTCGGCATTGTACCTTTTGTATTTAATTCCGATGCAATTTCTGTGTTTCATCGTCAATTAGAAGGTCCAAGGGATACAGTAAACCTGAAGTGAAGCATGGGAATCTATAACTAGTGTCACAGGAAAGGTCAAAACATAGTCAGAAAGAAGAGTCAGTCTTCGTGTACTTAAGTCGGCATTGTGACTTTTGTATTTAATTCCGATGCAATTTCTGTGTTTCATCGTCAATAAGAAGGTCAGAGGGACACAGTAAAGCTGAAGTGAAGCGTCGGAATCTAGAACTAGTGTCACAGGAATGGTTCAAATCATAGACAGTAGGAAGAGTCAGTCTTCTTGTACCTAAGTCGGCATTGTGCCTTTTCTATTTAATTCCGATGCAATTTCTGTGTTTCATCGTCATTATGTAGGTCCAAGGGATGTAGTAAACCTGAAGTGAAGCATCTGAATCTGTAACTAGTGTCACAGGAATGGTACAAATCATAGTCAGTAAGAAGAGTCAGTCTTCTTGTACTTAAGTCGGCATTGTGCCTTATGTATTTTATTTCGATACAATTTCTGTGTTTCATCGTCAATAAGAAGGTCCAAGGGATATAGTAAACCTGGAGTGAAACATCGGAATGTATAACTAGTGTCCCAGGAATGGTTCAAAACAAAGACAGTAAGAGGAGTCAGTCATCTTGTACTTCAGTCGAAATAGTGCCTTTTGTATTTAATTCAGATGCAATTTCTGTGTTTCATCGTCAATAAGAAGTTCCGAGGGATACAGTAAACCTGAAGAGAAGCATCGGAATCTATAACTTGTGTCACAGGAATGGTTAAAAAACATAGTCAGTAAGATGGGTCAGTCTTCTTGTACTTAAGTCGGCATTATGCCTTTTCTATTTAATTCCGATGCAATTTCTGTGTTTTATCGTCAATAAGAAGGTCCAAGGGATACAGTAAACCTGGAGTGTAGCATCGGAATCTATAACTAGTGTCACAGGAATGGTTCAAAACATAGTCAGTAATAAGAGTCAGACTTCTTGCACTCAAGTCGGCATTGTGTCTTTTGTATTTAATTCCGATGCTTTTTATGTCTTTCATCTTCAATAAGAAGGTCCAAGGGATACAGTAAACCTGAAGTGAAGCTTCGGAATCTATAACTAGTGTCACAGGAATGGTTCAAAACATAGACAGTAGGAAGAGTCAGCCTTCTTGTACCTAATTCGGCATTGTGTCTTTTGTATTTAATTCCGATGCAATTTCTGTGTTTCATCGTCAGTAAGAATGTCCAAGGGATACAGTAAACCTGGAGTAAAGCATCGGAATCTATAACTAGTGTCACAGGAAAGGTACAAAACGTAGACGGTAAGAAGAGCCCGTCTTCTTGATCTTAAGTCGGCATTTTCCCTTTTGTATTTAATTCCGATGCAATTTCTGTGTTTCATCGTCAATTAGAAGGTCCAAGGGATACAGTAAACCTGAAGTGAAGCATGGGAATCTATAACTAGTGTCACAGGAAAGGTTCAAAACATAGTCAGAAAGAAGAGTCAGTCTTCTTGATCTTAAGTCGGCATTGTACCTTTTGTATTTAATTCCAATGCAATTTCTGTGTTTCATCGTCAATTAGAAGGTTCAAGGGATACAGTAAACCTGAAGCGAAGCATCGGATTCTATAACTAGTGCCACAGGAATGGTTCAAAACATAGACAGTAGGAAGAGTCAGTCTTGTTGTACTTAAGTCGGCATTGTGCCTTATGTATTTTATTTCGATACAATTTCTGTGTTTCATCGTCAATAAGAGGGTCCAAGGGGTACAGTAAACCTGGAGTGAAGCATCGGAATCTATAACTAGTGTCACAGGAATGGTTCAAAACAAAGACAGTAAGATGAGTCAGTCATTTTGTACTTAAGTCGGAATAGTGCCTTTTGTATTTAATTCCGATTGAATTACTGTGTTTCATCGTCAATAAGAAGGTTCGAGGGATACAGTAAACCTGAAGTGAAGCATCGGAATCTATAACTAGTGTCACAGGAATGGTTCAAAGCATAGTCAGTAAGAAGCGTCAGTCTTCTTGTACTTAAGTCGGCATTGTGCCTTTTCTATTTAATTCCGATGCAATTTCTGTGTTTTATCGTCAATAAGAAGTCCAAGGGATACAGTAAACCTGGAGTGATGCATCGGAATCTATAACTAGTGTCACAGGAATGGTTCAAATCATAGACAGTAAGAAGAGTCTGTCCTCTTCTACATAAATCGGCATTGTGCCTTTTGTATTTAATTCCGAGGCAATTTCTGTGTTTGATCGTCAATAAGGAGGTCCAAGGGATACAGTAAACCTGGAGTGAAGCATCGGAATCTATAACTAGTGGCACAGGAATGGTTCAAAACATAGTCAGTAAGAAGAGTCAGTCTTCTTGCACTCAAGTCGGCATTGTGTCTTTTGTATTTCATTCCGATGCTATTTATGTCTTTCATCTTCAATAAGAAGGTCCAATGGATACAGTAAACCTGAAGTGAAGCATCGGAATCTACAACTAGTGTCACAGGTATGGTTCAAAACATAGACAGTAGGAAGAGTCAGCCTTCTTGTACTAAAGCAGACATTGAGCATTTTGTATTTAATTCCGATGCAATTTCTGTGTTTCATCGTCAATAAGAGGGTAAGAGGGATACAGTAATCCTGAAGTGAAGCATCGGAATCTATAACTAGTGTCACAGGCTTGGTTCAAAACATAGACAGTAAGAAGAGCCAGTCTCCTTGTACTTGAGTCGGCATTGTGCCCTTTTGTATTTAATTCCGATGCAATTTCTGTGTTTCATCGTCAATACGAAGGTCAGAGGGATACAGTAAACCGGAAGTTAAGCATCGGAAACTATAACTACTGACACAGGAGTGGTTCAAACATAGTCAGTATGAAGAGTCAGTGTTCCTGCACTAAAGTCGGCATTGTGTCTTTTGTATTTCATTCCGATGCAATTTATGTCTTTCATCTTCAATAAGAAGGTCAAAGGGATACAGTAAACCTGAAGTGAAGCATCGGAATCTATAACTAGTGTCACAGGAATGGTTCAAATCATTGACAGTAGGATGAGTCAGTCTTCTTGTACTTAAGTCGAGATTGTGCATTTTGTAATTAATTCCGGTGCATTTTCCGTGTTTAATCGTCAATAAGAAGGTAAGAGGGATACAGTAAACCTGAAGTGAAGCATCGGAATCTGTAACTAGTGTCACAGGAATCGTTCAAAACATAGACAGTAAGAAGAGTCAGTTTTCTAGTACTTAAGTCGGCATTGTGTCATTTTTATTTAATTCCGATGCAATTTCTGTGTTTCATAGTCAAAAAGAAGGTCCTAGGGATACAGTAAACCTGAAGTGAAGCATCGGATTCTATAATTAGTGTCACAGGAATGGTTCAAACATAGACAGTAGGAAGGGTCAGTCTTGTTGTACTTAAGTCGGCATTGTGCTTTTCTATTTAATTCCGATGCAATTTCTGTGTTTCATCGTCAATAAGAAGGTCCAAGGGGTACAGTAAACCTGGAGTGAAGCATCGGAATCTATAACTAGTGCCACAGGAATGGTTCAAACATAGACAGTAAGAAGAGTCAGTCTTCTTGATCTTAAGTCGGTATTGTACCTTTTGTATTTAATTCCGATGCAATTTGTGTGTTTCATCGTCAATTACAAGGTCCAAGGGATACAGTAAACCTGAAGTGAAGCATGGGAATCTATAACTAGTGTCACAGGAAAGGTTCAAAACATAGACAATGCGAAGAGTCAGTCTTCTTGTACTTAAGTCGGCATTGTGCTTTTTCTATTTAATTCCGATGCAATTTCTGTGTTTCATCGTCAATAAGAAGGTCCAAGGGGTACAGTAAACATGGAGTGAAGCATCGGAAACTATAACTAGTGTCACAGGAATGGATCAAATCATAGACAGGAGGAAGAGTCAGTCTTCTTATACTTAATTCGGCATTGCGTCTTTTGTATTTAATTCCGATGCAATTTCTGTGTTTCATCGTCAATAAGAACGTCAGAGGAATACAGTAAACCTGAAGTGAAGCATCGGAATCTATAACTAGTGCCACAGGAATGGTTCAAACATAGACAGTAAGAAGAGTCAGTCTTCTTGATCTTAAGTCGGCATTGTACCTTTTGTATTTAATTCCGATGCAATTTCTGTGTTTCATCGTCAATTAGAAGGTCCAAGGGATACAGTAAACCTGAAGTGAAGCATGGGAATCTATAACTAGTGTCACAGGAAAGGTCAAAACATAGTCAGAAAGAAGAGTCAGTCTTCGTGTACTTAAGTCGGCATTGTGACTTTTGTATTTAATTCCGATGCAATTTCTGTGTTTCATCGTCAATAAGAAGGTCAGAGGGACACAGTAAAGCTGAAGTGAAGCGTCGGAATCTAGAACTAGTGTCACAGGAATGGTTCAAATCATAGACAGTAGGAAGAGTCAGTCTTCTTGTACCTAAGTCGGCATTGTGCCTTTTCTATTTAATTCCGATGCAATTTCTGTGTTTCATCGTCATTATGTAGGTCCAAGGGATGTAGTAAACCTGAAGTGAAGCATCTGAATCTGTAACTAGTGTCACAGGAATGGTACAAATCATAGTCAGTAAGAAGAGTCAGTCTTCTTGTACTTAAGTCGGCATTGTGCCTTATGTATTTTATTTCGATACAATTTCTGTGTTTCATCGTCAATAAGAAGGTCCAAGGGATATAGTAAACCTGGAGTGAAACATCGGAATGTATAACTAGTGTCCCAGGAATGGTTCAAAACAAAGACAGTAAGAGGAGTCAGTCATCTTGTACTTCAGTCGAAATAGTGCCTTTTGTATTTAATTCAGATGCAATTTCTGTGTTTCATCGTCAATAAGAAGTTCCGAGGGATACAGTAAACCTGAAGAGAAGCATCGGAATCTATAACTTGTGTCACAGGAATGGTTAAAAAACATAGTCAGTAAGATGGGTCAGTCTTCTTGTACTTAAGTCGGCATTATGCCTTTTCTATTTAATTCCGATGCAATTTCTGTGTTTTATCGTCAATAAGAAGGTCCAAGGGATACAGTAAACCTGGAGTGTAGCATCGGAATCTATAACTAGTGTCACAGGAATGGTTCAAAACATAGTCAGTAATAAGAGTCAGACTTCTTGCACTCAAGTCGGCATTGTGTCTTTTGTATTTAATTCCGATGCTTTTTATGTCTTTCATCTTCAATAAGAAGGTCCAAGGGATACAGTAAACCTGAAGTGAAGCTTCGGAATCTATAACTAGTGTCACAGGAATGGTTCAAAACATAGACAGTAGGAAGAGTCAGCCTTCTTGTACCTAATTCGGCATTGTGTCTTTTGTATTTAATTCCGATGCAATTTCTGTGTTTCATCGTCAGTAAGAATGTCCAAGGGATACAGTAAACCTGGAGTAAAGCATCGGAATCTATAACTAGTGTCACAGGAAAGGTACAAAACGTAGACGGTAAGAAGAGCCCGTCTTCTTGATCTTAAGTCGGCATTTTCCCTTTTGTATTTAATTCCGATGCAATTTCTGTGTTTCATCGTCAATTAGAAGGTCCAAGGGATACAGTAAACCTGAAGTGAAGCATGGGAATCTATAACTAGTGTCACAGGAAAGGTTCAAAACATAGTCAGAAAGAAGAGTCAGTCTTCTTGATCTTAAGTCGGCATTGTACCTTTTGTATTTAATTCCAATGCAATTTCTGTGTTTCATCGTCAATTAGAAGGTTCAAGGGATACAGTAAACCTGAAGCGAAGCATCGGATTCTATAACTAGTGCCACAGGAATGGTTCAAAACATAGACAGTAGGAAGAGTCAGTCTTGTTGTACTTAAGTCGGCATTGTGCCATTTTATTTAATTCCGATGCAATTTCTGTGTTTCATCGTCAATATGAAGGTCCAAGGGATACAGTAAACCTGGAGTTAAGCATCGGAATCTATAACTAGCGTCACAGGAATGGTTCAAAGCATAGTCAGTAAGAAGAGTCAGTCGTCTTATACTTAAGTCGGCATTGTGCCTTTTCTATTTAATTCCGATGCAATTTCTGTGTTTCATCGTCATTATGTAGGTCCAAGGGATGCAGAAAACCTGAAGTGAAGCATCTGAATCTGTAACTAGTGTCACAGGAATGGTTCAAATCATAGTCAGTAAGAAGAGTCAGTCTTCTTGTACTTAAGTCGGCATTGTGCCTTATGTATTTTATTTCGATACAATTTCTGCGTTTCATCGTCAATAAGAAGGACCAAGGAATACAGTAAACCTGGAGTGAAACATCGGAATGTATAACTAGTGTCACAGGAATGGTTCAAAACAAAGACAGTAAGAAGAGTCAGTCATCTTGTACTTAAGTCGGAATAGTGCCTTTTGTATTTAATTCAGATGCAATTTCTGTGTTTCATCGTCAATAAGAAGTTCCGAGGGATACAGTAAACCTGAAGTGGAGCATCGGAATCTATAACTTGTGCCACAGGAATGGTTCAAAACATAGTCAGCAAGATGGGTCAGTCTTCTTGTACTTAAGTCGGCATTATGCTTTTTCTATTTAATTCCGATGCAATTTCTGTGTTTTATCGTCAATAAGAAGGTCCTAGGGATACAGTAAACCTGGAGTGAAGCATCGGAATCTATAACTAGTGTCACAGGAATGGTTCAAAACATAGACAGTAGGAATAGTGAGCCTTCTTGTACTTAATTCGGCATTGTGTCTTTTGTATTTAATTCCGATGCAATTTCTGTGTTTAATCGTCAATACGAATGTCAGAGGGATACAGTAAACGTGTAGTGAAGCATCGGAATCTATAACCAGTGTCACAGGAATGGTTCAAAGCATAGACAGTAGGAAGAGTCAGTCTTCTTGTACTTAAGTCGGCATTGTGCTTTTTCTATTTAATTCCGATGCAATTTCTGTGTTTCATCGTCAATAAGAAGGTCCAAGGGATACAGTAAACCTGGAGTGAAGCATCGGAATCTATAACTAGTGTCACAGGAAAGGTACAAAGCATAGACGGTAAGAAGAGCCCGTCTTCTTGATCTTAAAACGGCATTGTCCCTTTTGTATTTAATTCCGATGCAATTTCTGTGTTTCATCGTCAATTAGAAGGTCCAAGGGATACAGTAAACCTGTAGTGAAGCATGGGAATCTATAACTAGTGTCACAGGAAAGGTTCAAAACATAGTCAGAAAGAATAGTCAGTCTTCTTGATCTTAAGTCGGCATTGTACCTTTTGTATTTAATTCCGATGCAATTTCTGTGTTTCATCGTCAATTAGAAGGTTCAAGGGATACAGTAAACCTGAAGTGAAGCATCGGATTCTATAACTAGTGCCACAGGAATGGTTCAAAACATAGACAGTAGGAAGAGTCAGTCTTGTTGTACTTAAGTCGGCATTGTGCCATTTTATTTAATTCCGGTGCAATTTCTGTGTTTCATCGTCAATAAGAAGGTCCAAGGGATACAGTAAACCTGGAATTAAGCATCGGAATCTATAACTAGTGTCACAGGAATGGTTCAAAACATAGACAGTAGGAAGAGGCAGTCTTCTTGTACTTAGTCGGCATTGTGTCATTCGTATTTAATTCCGATGCAATTTCTGTGTTTCATAGTCAATAAGAAGGTCCAAGGGATACAGTAAACCGGGAGTGAAGCATCGGAACCTATAACTAGTGTCACAGGAATGGTTCAAAACATAGTCAGTAAGAAGAGTCAGTCTTCTTGTACTTATGTCGGCATTGTGCCTTTTGTATTTAATTCCGATGCAATTTCTGTGTTTCATCGTCAATAAGACGGCCCAAGGGATACAGTAAACCTGGAGTGAAGCATCGGAATCTATAACTAGTGTCACAGGAATGAATCAAAACATAGTCAGTAAGAAGAGTAAGTCTACTTGTAGTTAAGTCGGCATTGTGCCTTTTGTATTTAATTCCGATGCAATTTCAATGTTTCATCGTCAACAAGAAGGTCCAAGGTATACAGTGAACCTGAAGTGAAGCATCGGAATCTATGACTAATGTCACAGGAATGGTTCAGATCATAGACAGTAGGAAGAGTCAGTCTTTTTGTACATAAGTCGGCATTGTGCTTTTTCTATTTAATTCCGATGCAATTTCTGTGTTTCATCGTCAATAAGTAGGTCCAAGGGATACAGTAAACCTGAAGTGAAGCATGGGAATCTATAACTAGTGTTACAGGAAAGGTTCAAAACATAGTCAGAAAGAAGAGTCAGTCTTCGTGTACTTATGTCGGCATTGTGACTTTTGTATTTAATTCCGATTCAATTTCTGTGTTTCATCGTCAATAAGAAGGTCAGAGGGATACAGTAAACCTGAAATGAAGCATCGGAATCTAGAACTAGTGTCACAGGAATGGTTCAAATCATAGACAGTAGGAAGAGTCAGTCTTCTTGTACCTAAGTCGGAATTGTGAATTTTCTATTTAATTCCGATGCAATTTCTGTGTTTCATCGTCAATAAAAAGGTCCAAGGGGTACAGTAAAACTGGAGTGAAGCATCGGAATCTATAATTAGTGTCACAGGAATGGTTCAAAACAAAGACAGTAAGATGAGTCAGTCATTTTGTACTTAAGTCGGAATAGTGCCTTTTGTATTTAATTCCGATGCAATTTCTGTGTTTCATCGTCAATAAGAAGGTTCGAGGGATACAGTATACCTGAAGTGAAGCATCGGAATCTATAACTAGTGTCACAGGAATGGTTCAAAGCATAGTCAGTAAGAAGCGTCAGTCTTCTTGTACTTAAGTCGGCATTATGCCTTTTCTATTTAATTCCGATGCAATTTCTGTGTTTTATCGTCAATAAAAAGTCCAAGGGATACAGTAAACCTGGAGTGATGCATCGGAATATATAACTAGTGTCACAGGAATGGTTCAAATCATAGTTAGTAAGAAGAGTCTGTCTTCTTCTACATAAATCGGCATTGTGACTTTTGTATTTAATTCCGATGCAATTTCTGTGTTTGATCGTCAATAAGGAGGTCCAAGGGATACAGTAAACCTGGAGTGAAGCATCGGAATCTATAACTAGTGGCACAGGAATGGTTCAAAACATTGTCAGAAGAAGAGTCAGTCTTCTTGCACTCAAGTCGGCATTGTGTCTATTGTATTTCATTCCGATGCTATTTATGTCATTCATCTACAATAAGAAGGTCCAAGGGATACAGTAAACCTGAAGTGAAGCATCGGAATCTACAACTAGTGTCACAGGTATGGTTCAAAACATAGACAGTAGGAAGAGTCAGCCTTCTTGTACTAAAGCAGGCATTGAGCATTTTGTATTTAATTCCGATGCGATTTCTGTGTTTCATCGTCAATAAGAGGGTAAGAGGGATACAGTAAACTTGAAGTGAAGCATCGGAATCTATAACTAGTGTCACAGGAGTGGTTCAAACATAGTCAGTATGAAGAGTCAGTGTTTTTGCACTAAAGTCGGCATTGTGTCTTTTATATTTAATTCCGATGCAATTTATGTCTTTCGTCTTCAATAAGAAGGTCAAAGGGATACAGTAAACCTGAAGTGAAGCATCGGAATCTATAACTAGTGTCACAGGAATGGTTCAAATCATAGACAGTAGGATGAGTCAGTCTTCTTGTACTAAAGTCGAGATTGTGCATTTTGTATTTAATTCCGGTGCAATTTCCGTGTTTAATCGTCAATAAGAAGGTAAGAGGGATACAGTAAACCTGAAGTGAAGCATCGGAATCTGTAACTAGTGTCACAGGAATGGTTCAAAACATAGACAGTAAGAAGAGTCAGTTTTCTAGTACTTAAGTCGGCATTGTGCCTTTTGTATTTAATTCCGAAGCCATTTCTGTGTTTGATCGTCAATGCGTAGGTCCAAGGGATACAGTAAACCTGGAGTGATGCATCGGAATCTGTAACTAGTGTCACAGGAATGGTTCAAAACATAGTCAGTAAGAAGAGTCAGTCTTCTTGTACTTTAGTCGGCATTGTGTCATTTGTATTTAATTCCGATGCAATTTCTGTGTTTCATAGTCAATAAGAAGGTCCTAGGGATACAGTAAACCGGGAGTGAAGAATCGGAATCTATAACTAGTGTCACAGGAATGGTTCAAAACATAGTCAGTAAGAAGAGTCAGTCTCCTTGTACTTAAGTCGGTATTGTACCTTTTGTATTTAATTCCGATGCAATTTCTGTGTTTCATCGTCAATAAGAAGGTCCAAGGGATACAGTAAACCTGAAGTGAAGCATGGGAATCTGTAACTAGTGTCACAGGAAAGGTTCAAAACATAGTCAGAAAGAAGAGTCAGTCTTCGTGTACTTATGTCGGCATTGTGACTTTTGTATTTAATTCGGATGCAATTTCTGTGTTTCATTGTCAATAAGAAGGTCAGAGGGATACAGTAAACCTGAAGTGAAGCATCGGAATCTAGAACTAGTGTCACAGGGATGGTTCAAACCATAGACAGCAGGAAGAGTCAGTCTTCTTGTACCTAAGTAGGAATTGTGCCTTTTCTATTTAATTCCGATGCAATTTCTGTGTTTCATCGTCAATGAGAAGGTCCAAGGGATACAGTAAACCTGGAGTGAAGCATCGGAATCTATAACTAGTGTCACAGGAATGGTTCAAAACAAAGACAGTAAGATGAGTCAGTCATCTTGTACTTAAGTCGGAATAGTGCCTTTTGTATTTAATTCCGATGCAATATCTGTGTTTCATCGTCAATAAGAAGGTCCGAGGGATACAGTAAACCTGAAGTGAAGCATCGGAATCTATAACTAGCGTCACAGGAATGGTTCAAACATAGTCAGTAAGAAGGGTCAGTCTTCTTGTACTTAAGTCGTCATTATGCCTTTTCTATTTATTTCCGATGCAATTTCTGTGTTTTATCGTCTATATGAAGTCCAAGGGATACAGTAAACCTGGAGAGATGCATCGGAATCTATAACTAGTATCACAGGAATGGTTCAAATCATAGACAGTAAGAAGAGTCTGTCTTCTTGTACTTAAGTCGGCATTGTGCCTTTTGTATTTAATTCCGATGCAATTTCTGTTTTTGATCGTCAATAAGGAAGTCCAAGGCATACAGTAAACCTGGAGTGAAGCATCGGAATCTATAACTAGTGTCACAGGAAGGGTTCAAAACATAGTCAGTAGGAAGAGTCAGCCTTCTTGTACTTAAGCCGGCATTGTGCATTTTGTATTTAATTCCGATGCAATTTCTGTGTTTCATCGTCAATAAGAGGGTAAGAGGTATACAGTAAACCTGAAGTGAAGCATCGGAGTCTATAACTAGTGTCACAGGAATGGTTCAAAACATAGACAGTCTGAAGAGTCAGTCTTCTTGTACTTATGTCGGGATTGTGCCTTTTCTATTTAATTCCAATGCAATTTCTGTGTTTCATCGTCAATTAGAAAGTCCAAGGGATACAGTGAACCTGAATTGAAGCATCGGAGTCTATAACTAGCGTCACAGGAATGGTTCAAAACATAGTCAGTAAGAAGAGTCAGTCTTCTTGTACTTAAATCGGCATTGTGCCTTTTGTATTTTTTCTGATGCAATTTCTGTGTTTCATCGTCAATGAGAAGGTCCAAGGGATACAGAAAACCTGGAGTGAAGCATTGGAATCTATAACTAGTGTCACATGAATGGTTCAAAACATAGACAGTAAGAAGAGTCCGTCTACTTGTACTTATGTCGGCATTGTGCCCTTTGTATTTAATTCCGATGCAATTTCTGTGTTTCATCGTCAAAAAGAAGGTCCAAGGGATACAGTGAACCTGAAGTGAACCATCGGAATCTATAACTAGTGTCACAGGAATGGTTCAAAACATAGACAGTAGGAAGGGTCAGTCTTCTTGTACTTAAGTCGGCATTGTGCGTTTTGTATTTAATTCCGATGCAATTTCTGTGTTTCATCGTCAATAAAAAGGTAAGCGGTATACAGTTAACCTGAAGTGAAGCATCGGAATCTATAACTAGTGTCACAGGAATGGTTCAAAACATAGACAGTAGGAAGTGTCAGTCTTCTTGTACTTATGTCGGGATTGTGCCTTTTCTATTTATTTCCAATGCAATTTCTGTGTATCATCGTCAATAAGAAAGTCCAAGGGATACAGTAAACCTGAAGTGAAGCATCGGAATCTATAACTAGTGTCACAGGAATGGTTCAAATCATAGTCAGTAAGAAGAGTCAGTCTTCTTGTACTTAAGTCGGCATTGTGCCTTTAGTATTTAATTCTGATGCAAATTCTGTATTTAATCGTCAATGAGAAGGTCCAAGGGATACAGTAAACCTGGAGTGAAGCATTGGAATCTATAACTAGAGTCACATGAATGGTTCAAAACATAGACAGTAAGAAGAGTCAGTCTTCTTGTACTTTTGTCGGCATTGTGCCCTTTGTATTTAACTCCGATGCAATTTCTGTGTTTCATCGTCAATAAGAAGGCCCAATGGATACAGTAAACCTGAAGTGAAGCATCGTAATCGAAAACTGGTCTCACAGGAAAGGTACAAAACATAGACGGTAAGAAGAGCCCGTCTTCTTGATCTTAAGTCGGCATTGTGCTTTTTGTATTTAATTCCGATGCAATTTCTGTGTTTCATCGTCAATAAGAAGGTCCAAGTGATACAGTTAACATGGATTGAAGCATCGGAATCTATAACTAGTGTCACAGGAATGGTTCAAAGCATAGACAGTAAGAAGAGTCAGTCTTCTTGTACTTAAGTCGGCAATGTGCCTTCTGTATTTAATTCCGATGCAATTTCTGTGTCTCATCTTCAATAAGGAGGGCCAAGGGATACAGTAAACCTGGAGTGAAGCATCGGAATCTATATCTAGTGTCACAGGAATGGTTAAAAACAAAGTCAGTAAGAAGAGTCAGTCTTCTTGTACTTAAGTTGGCATTGTGCGTTTTGTTTTTAATTCAGATGCAATCTCTGTGTTTCATCGCCAATAAGAAGGTCCAAGGGATACAGTAAACCGGGAGTGAAGCATCGGAATCTATAACTATGTGTTACAGGAATGGTTCAAACATAGACAGTAAGAAGAGTCAGTCTTCTTGTACTTAAGTCGGCATTGTGCTTTTTGTATTTAATTCCGAAGCAATTTCTGTGTTTCATCGACAATATGAAGGTCCAAGGGATACAGTAAACCTGAACTGAAGCGTCGGAATCTATAACTAGTGTCACAGGAATGGTTCCAAACATAGTCAGTAAGAAGAGTCAATCTTCTTGTACATAAGTCGGCATTGCGCCTTTTGTATTTAATTCCGATGCAATTTCAGTGTTTCATCGTCAATAAGAAGCTCCAAGGGATACAGTAAACCTGGAGTGAATCATCGGAATCTATAACTAGTGTAACAGGAATGGTTCAAAACATAGTCAGTAGGAAGAGTCAGTCTTCTTGTACTTAAGTAGGCATTGTGCCTTTTGTATTTAATTCCGATGCAATGTCTGTGTTTCATCGTCAATAAGAAGGTCCAAGGGATACAGTAAACCTGGAGTGAAGCATCGGAATCTATAACTAGTGTCACAGGAATGGTTGAAAACATAGACCGTAGGAAGAGTCAGTCTTCTTGTACGTAAGTCGGCATTGTGCCTTTTGTATTTGATTCCGATACAATTTCTGTGTTTCATCGTCAATAAGAAGGTCCAAGGGATACAGTAAACCTGAAGTGAAGCATCGGAATCTATAACTAGTGTCACAGGAATGGTTCAAATCATAGTCAGTAAGAAGAGTCAGTCATCTTGTACTAAAGTCGACATTGTGCCTTTTGTATTTAATTCCGATGCAATTTCTGTGATTCATCGTCAATAAGAAGGTCACAGGGATACAGTAAACCTGAAGTGAAGCATCGGAATCTATAACTAGTGTCACAGGAATGGTTCAAAACATAAACAGTAAGAAGAGTCAGTTTTTTTGTACTTAAGTCGCGCGTTGTGCTTTTTGTATTTAATTAAGATGCAATTTCGGTGTTTCATCGTCAATAATAAGTTCAGAGGGATACAGTACACCTGAAGTGAAGCATCGGAATCTGTAACTAGTGTCACAGCAATGGTTCAAAACATAGACAGTAAGAAGAGTCAGTCTTCTTGTCCTTAAGTCGGCATTGTGCCTTTTGTATATAATTCCGATGCAATTTCTGCGTATCATCGTCAATAGGAAGCTCAGAGGGATACAGTAATCCTGAGGTGAAGCTTCGGAATCTGTAACTAGTGTCACAGGAATGGTTCAAATCATAGACAATAAGAAGAGCTAGTCTTCTTGTACTTGAGTCGGCATTGTGCCTTTTGTATTTAATAGCGATCAATTTTCTGTGTTTGATCGTCGATAAGAAGGTCAGAGGGATACAGTAATAATGATGTGAAGCATCGGAATCGATAACTAGTGTCATAGGAATGGTTCAAAGCATAGAGAGTAAGAAGAGTCAGTCTTCTCGTACTTAAGTCGGCATTATGCCTTTTGTATTTAATTAAGATGCAATTTCTGTGTTTCATCGTCAATAAGAAGGTCAGAGGGATACAGTCAACCTGAAGTGAAGCATCGGAATCAATAACTTGTGTCACAGGAAAGGTTCAAAGCATAGACGGTAAGAAGAGTCTGACTTCTTGTACTTAAGTCGGCATTGTGCCTTTTGTATATAATTCCGATGCAATTTCTGTGTTTCGTCGTCAATAAGAATATCAGAGGGATACAGTAAACCTGAAGTGTAGCATCGGAATCTATAACTAGTTTCACAGGAATGGTTCAAAACATAGACAGTTAGAAGAGCCAGTCTTCATGTACTTGAGTCGGCATTGTGCCTTTTGTATAAAATTCCGATGGAATTTCTGTGTTTCATCGTCAATAAGATGGTGAGAGGGATACAGTAAACCTGAAGAGAAGCATAGGAATCTATAACTAGTGTCGCAGGAATTGTTCAAAACATATAGAGTAAGAAGAGACAGTCTACTTTTACTTGAGTCGGCATTGTGCCTGTTGTATTTCATTCCGAAGCAATTTCTGTGTTTCATCGTCAATAAGAAGGTCTGAGGGATACAGTAATCCTGAAGTGAAGCATCGGAATCTATAACTAGTGACACCGGAATGGTTCAAAACGTAGACAATTGAAAGAGCCAGTCTTCTTGTACTTCACTCGGCATTGTGCCTTTTGTATTTAATTCCGATGCAATTTTTGTGCTTCATCGTCAATAAGAAGGTCAGGGGGATACAGTAAACCTGAAGTGAAGCATCGTAATCTATAACTAGTGTCACAGGAATGGTTCAAAACATAGACAGTAAGAAGAGTCAGTTTTCTTGTACTTAACTCTGCATTGTGCCTTTTGTATTAAATTCCGATGCAATTTCTATGATTCATTGTCAATAAGAAGGTCACAGGGATACAGTAAACCTGAAGTGAAGCATCGGAATTTATAACTAGTGTCACAGGAATGGTTCAAAACATAACCAGTAAGAAGAGTCTGTTTTTTTGTACTTAAGTCGCTCATTGTGCATTTTGTATTTAATTAAGATTCAATTTCTGTGTTTCATCGTCAATAATGAGGTCAGAGCGATACAGTACGCCTGAAGTGAAGCATCGGAATCTATAACTAGTGTCACAGAAATGGTTCAAAACAAAGACAGTAAGAAGAGTCAGTCTTCTTGTACTTAAGTCGGCATTGTGCCTTTTGTATTTAATTAAGATGCAATTTCTGTGTGTCATCGTCAATAAGAAGCTCAGAGGGATACAGTAAACGAGAAGTGAAGCATCGGAATCAATAAGTAGTGTCACATTAATGGTTCAAAACATAGACAGTAAGAAGAGTCAGTCTTTTTGTACCTAAGTCGGCATTGTGCATTTTGTATTTAATTCCGATGCAATTTCTGTGTTTCATGGTCAATACGAAGGTCAGAGGGATACAGCAAACCTGAAGTGAAGCATTGGAATCTTTAACTAGTGTCACAGAAATGGTTCAAAACATTAACAGCAAGAAGAGCCAGTCTTCTTGTACTTGAGTCGGCATTGTGCCTTTTGTATTTAATTCCGATGAAATTTCTGTGTTTGATCGTCAATAAGAAGGACAGAGGGATACAGTAAACCCGAAGTGAAGCATTGGAATCAATGAATAGTGTCACAGGAATGGTTCAAAACATAGACAGTAAGAAGAGGCAGTCTTCCTGCACTTAAGTCGGCATTGTGCCTTTTGTATTTAATTCCGATGCAGTTTCTGTGTTTCATCGGCAATAAGAAGGCCAGAGGGATACAGTAATCCTGAGGTGAAGCATCGGAATCTATAACTAGTGTCACAGGAATGATTCAAAACATAGACAGTAAGAAGAGTCAGTCTTCTTGTACTTAAGTAAGCATTGTGCCTTTTGTATTCAATTCCGATGCAATTTCTGTGTTTCATCGTCAATAAGAAGGTCCAAGGGATACAGTGAACCTGAAGTTAAGCATCGGCATCTATAACTAGTGCCACAGGAATGGTTGAAATCATAGACAGTAAGAAGAGCCAGTCTTCTTGTACTTGAGTCGGCATTGTGCCTTTTGTATTTAATTCCGATCAATTTTCTGTGTTTGATCGTCAATAAGAAGGTCAGAGGGATACAGTAAAAATGAAGTGAAGCATCGGAATCTATAACTAGTGTCATAGGAATGGTTCAAATCATAGACAGTAAGAAGAGTCAGTTTTCTTGCACTTCAGTCGGCGTTGTGCGTTTTGTATTTAATTAAGATGCAATTTCTGTGTTTTATCGTCAATAAGAAGGTCAGAGGGATACAGTCAACCTGAAGTGAAGCATCGGAATCAATAACTAGTGTCACAGGAAAGGTTGAAAGCATAGACAGTAAGAAGAGTCAGTCTTCTTGTACTTGAGTCGGCATTGTGCCTGTTGTATTTCATTCCGATGCAATTTCTGTGTTTCATCGTCAATAAGAAGGTCTGAGGGATACAGTAAACGTGAAGTGAAGCATCGGAATCTATAACTAGTGACACTGGAATGGTTCAAAACGTAGACAATAGAAAGAGTCAGTCTTCTTGTACTTCACTCGGCATTGTGCCTTTTGAATTTAATTCCGATGCAATTTTTGTGCTTCATCGTCAATAAGAAGGTCAGGGGGATACAGTAAACCTGAAGTGAAGCATCGGAATCTATAACTAGTGTCACAGGAATGGTTCAAAACATAGACAGTAAGAAGAGTCAGTTTTCTTGTACTTAAGTCTGCATTGTGCCTTTTGTATTAAATTCCGATGCAATTTCTATGATTCATCGTCAATAAGAAGGTCACAGGGATACAGTAAACCTGAAGTGAAGCATCGGAATCTATAACTAGTGTCACAGGAATGGTTCAAAACATAACCAGTAAGAAGAGTCAGTTTTTTTGTACTTAAGTCGCTCATTGTGCATTTTGTATTTAATTAAGATTCAATTTCTGTGTTTCATCGTCAATAATAAGGTCAGAGCGATACAGTACGCCTGAAGTGAAGCATCGGAATCTATAACTAGTGTCACAGGAATGGTTCAAAACAAAGACAGTAAGAAGAGTCAGTCTGCTTGTACTTAAGTCGGCATTGTGCCTCTTGTATTTAATTAAGATGCAATTTCCGTGTTCCATCGTCAATAAGAACGTGAAAGGGATACAGTAACCCTGAAGTGAAGCATCGGAATCTATAACTAGTGCCACAGGAATGGTTCAAAACATAGACAGTAAGAAGAGACAGTCTTCTTGTACTTAAGTCGGCATTGTGCCTTTTGTATATAATTCCGATGCAATTTCTGCGTTTCATCGTCAATAAGAAGCTCAGAGGGATACAGTAAACGAGAAGTGAAGCATCTGAATCAATAAGTAGAGCCACATTAATGGTTCAAAACATAGACAGTAAGAAGAGTCAGTTTTCTTGTGCTTAAGTCGGCATTGTGCCTTTTGTATTTAATTCCGATGCAATTTCTGTGTTTCATCGTCAATAAGACGGTCAGAGGGATACAGTAATCCTGAAGTGAGGCATCGGAATCTATAACTAGTGTCACTGGAATGGTTCAAAACATAGACAGTAAGAAGAGTCAGTCTTTTTGTACTTAAGTCGGCATTGTGCTTTTTGTATTTAATTCCGATGCAATTTCTGTGTTTCATGGTCAATACGAAGGTCAGAGGGATACTGTAAACCTGAAGTGAAGCATCGGAATCTACACTCCTGGAAATGGAAAAAAGAACACATTGATACCGGTGTGTCAGACCCACCATACTTGCTCCGGACACTGCGAGAGGGCTGTACAAGCAATGATCACTCGCACGGCACAGCGGACACACCAGGAACCGCGGTGTTGGCCGTCGAATGGCGCTAGCTGCGCAGCATTTGTGCACCGCCGCCGTCAGTGTCAGCCAGTTTGCCGTGGCATACGGAGCTCCATCGCAGTCTTTAACACTGGTAGCATGCCGCGACAGCGTGGACGTGAACCGTATGTGCAGTTGACGAACTTTGAGCGAGGGCGCATACTGGGCATGCGGGAGGCCGGGTGGACGTACCGCCGAATTGCACAACACGTGGGGTGTGAGGTCTCCACAGTACATCGATGTTGTCGCCAGTGGTCGGCGGAAGGTGCACGTGCCCGTCGACCTGGGACCTGACCGCAGCGACGCACGGATGCACGCCAAGACCGTAGGATCCTACGCAGTGCCGTAGGGGTCCGCACCGCCACTTCCCAGTAAATTAGGGACACTGTTGCTCCTGGGGTATCGGCGAGGGCCATTCGCGACCGTCTCCATGAAGCTGGGCTACGGTCCCGCACACCGTTAGGCCGTCTTCCGCTCACGCCCCAACATCGTGCAGCCCGCCTCCGGTGGTGTCGCGACAGGCGTGAATGGAGGGACGAATGGAGACGTGTCGTCTTCAGCGATGAGAGTCGCTTCTGCCTTGGTGCCAATGATGGTCGTATGCGTGTTTGGCGCCGTGCAGGTGAGCGCCACAATCAGGACTACATACGACCGAGGCACACAGGGCCAACACCCGGCATCATGGTGTAGGGAGCGATCTCCTACACTGGCCGTACACCACTGGTGATCGTCGAGGGGACACTGAATAGTGCACGGTACATCCAAACCGTCATCGAACCCATCGTTCTACCATTCCTAGACCGGCAAGGGAACTTGCTGTTCCAACAGGACAATGCTCGTCCGCATGTATCCCGTGCCACCCAACGTGCTCTAGAAGGTGTAAGTCAACTACCCTGGCCAGCAAGATCTCCGGATCTGTCCCCCATTGAGCATGTTTGGGACTGGATGAAGCGTCGTCTCACGCGGTCTGCACGTCCAGCACGAACGCTGGTCCAACTGAGGCGCCAGGTGGAAATGGCATGGCAAGCCGTTCAACAGGACTACATCCAGCATCTCTACGATCGTCTCCATGTGAGAATAGCAGCCTGCATTGCTGCGAAAGGTGGATATACACTGTACTAGTGCCGACATTTTGCATGCTCTGTTGCCTGTGTCTATGTGCCTGTGGTTCTGTCAGTGTGATTTTGTGATGTATCTGACCCCAGGAATGTGTCAATAAAGTTTCCCCTTCCTGGGACAATGAATTCACAGTGTTCTTATTTCAATTTCCAGGAGTGTATAACTAGTGTCACAGGATTGGTTCAAAACATAGACAGTAAGAAGGGTCAGTCTTCTTGTACTTAAGTCGGCATAGTGCCTTTTGTATTTAATTCCGATGCAATATCTGTGTTTCTTCGTCAATAAGAAGGTCAGAGGGATACAGTAAATCCGAAGTGAAGCATCGGAATCTATAACTAGTGTCACAGAAATGGTTCAAAACATTAACAGCAAGAAGAGCCAGTCTTCTTGTACTTGAGTCGGCATTGTGCCTTTTGTATCTAATTCCGATGAAATTTCTGTGTTTGATCGTCAATAAGAAGGTCAGAGGGATACAGTAAACCTGAAGTGAAGCATCGGAAACTATAACTAGTGTCAGAGGAATAGTTCAAACCATAGACAGTAAGAAGAGTCAGTGTTCTTGTACTGAAGTCGGCATTGAGCCTTTTGTATTTAATTAAGATGCAATTTCTGTGTTTCATCGTCAATAAGAAGGTCAGAGGTATACAGTAAACCAGAAGTGAAGCATCGGAATTTATAACTAGTGTCACAGGAATGGTTCAAAGCATAGACAGTGGGAAGAGTCAGTCTTCTTGTACTTAAGTCGGCATTGTGCCTTTTGTATAAAATGCCGATGCAATATCTGTGTTTCATCGTCAATAAGGTCAGCTGGGTACAGTAAACCTGAAGTGAAGCTACGGAATCTATAACTAGTGTCACAGGAATGGTTCAAAACATAGGCAATAAGAAGAGCCAGTCTTCTTGTACTTGAGTCGGCATTGTGCCTTTTGTATTTAATTCCGATGAAATTTCTGTGTTTGATCGTCAATAAGAAGGACAGAGGGATACAGTAAACCTGAAGTGAAGCATCGGAATCAATAACTATTGTCACAGGAATGGTTCAAATCATAGACAGTGAGAAGAGTCAGTCTTCTTGTACTTAAGTCGGCATTGTGCCTTTTGTATTTAATTCCGATGCAGTTTCTGTGTTTCATCGTCAATAAGAAGGCCAGAGGGATACAGTAAAACTGGAGTGAAGCATCGGAATCAAGAACTAGTGTCATAGGAATGGTTCAAAACATAGACAGTAAGAAGAGTCAGTTTTCTTGCACTTAAGTCGGCATTGTGCCTTTTGTATTTAATTAAGAAGAAATTTCTGTGTTTTATCGTCAATAAGAAGGTCAGAGGGATACAGTCAACCTGAAGTGAAGCATCGGAATCAATAACTAGTGTCACAGGAAAGGTTCAAAGCATAGACAGTAAGAAGAGTCAGTCTTCTTGTACTTAAGTCGGCATTGTGCCTTTTGTATATAATTCCGATGCGATTTCTGTGTTTCATCGTCAATAAGAAGGTCAGAGGGATACAGTAATCCTGACTGAGGCATCGGAATCTATAACTAGTGTCCCAGGAATGGTTCAAAACATAGACAGTAAAAAGAGCCAGTCTTCATGTCCTTGAGTCGGCATTGTGCCTTTTGTATTTAATCCCGATGCAATTTCTGTGTTTCATCGTCAATAAGAAGGTCTGAGGGATACAGTAAACCTGAAGTGAAGCATCGGAATCTATAACTAGTGTCACCGCAATGGTTCAAAACGTAGACAATAGAGTCAGTCTTCTTGTACTTCACTCGGCATTGTGCCTTTTGTATTTAATTCCGATGCAATTTCTGTGTTTCATCGTCAATAAGAAGATCAGGGGCATACAGTAAACCTGAAGTGAAGCACCGGAATCTATAGCTAGTGCCACAGGAATGGTTCAAAACATAGACAGTAAGAAGAGTCAGTTTTCTTGTACTTAAGTCGGCATTGTGCCTTTTGTATTTAATTCCGACGCAATTTCTGTGATTCATCGTCAATAAGAAGGTCACAGGGGTACAGTAAACCAGAAGTAAAGCATCGGAATCTATAACTAGTGTCACAGGAATGGTTCAAAACATAAGCAGTAAGAAGAGTCAGTTTTTTTGTACTTAATTCGCGCATTTCGCGTTTTGTATTTAATTCCGAAGAAATTTCTGTGTTTGATCGTCAATAAGAAGGTCAGAGGGATACAGTAAACCAGAAGTGAAGCATCGGATTCTATAACTAGTGTCACAGGAATGGTTCAAACCATTGACACTAAGAAGAGTCAGTGTTCTTGTACTGAAGTCGGCATTGTGCCTTTTGTATTTAATTAAGATGCAATTTCTGTGTTTCATCGTCAATAATAAGTTCAGAGGGATACAGTACACCTGAAGTGAAGCATCGGAATCTATAACTAGTGTCACAGCAATGGTTCAAAACAAAGACAGTAAGAACAGTCAGTCTTCTTGTCCTTAAGTCGGCATTGTGCCTTTTGTATATAATTCCGATGCAATATCTGCGTTTCATCGTCAACAAGAAGCTCAGAGGGATACAGTAATCCTGAGGTGAAGCATCGGAATCTATAACTAGTGTCACAGGAATGGTTCAAATCATAGACAGTAAGAAGAGCTAGTCTTCTTGTACTTGAGTCGGCATTGTGCCTTTGGTATTTAATAGCGATCAATTTTCTGTGTTTCATCGTCGATAAGAAGGTCAGAGGGATACAGTAATAATGAAGTGAAGCATCGGAATCGATAACTAGTGTCATAGGAATGGTTCAAAGCATAGACAGTAAGAAGAGTCAGTCTTCTTGTACTTAAGTCGGCATTACGCCTTTTGTATTTAATTAAGATGCAATTTCTGTGTTTCATCGTCAATTAGAAGGTCAGAGGGATACAGTCAACCTGAAGTGAAGCATCGGAATCAGTAACTTGTGTCACAGGAAAGGTTCAAAGCATAGACAGTAAGAAGAGTCTGACTTCTTGTACTCAAGTCGGCATTGTGCCTTTTGTATATAATTCCGATGCAATTTCTGTGTTTTGTCGTCAATAAGAATATCAGAGGGATACAGTAAACCTGAAGTGAAGCATCGGAATCTATAACTAGTGTCACAGGAATGGTTCAAATCATAGACAGTAAGAAGAGCCAGTCTTCATGTACTTGAGTCGGAATTATGCCTTTTGTATTTAATTAAGATGCAATTTCTGTGTTTCATCGTCAACAAGAAGGTCTGAGTGATACAGTAAACCTGAAGTGAAGCATCGGAATCTGTAACTAGTGTCACCGGAATGGTTCAAAACGTAGACAATAGAAAGTGTCAGTCTTCTTGTACTTCACTCGGCATTGTGCCTTTTGTATTTAATTCCGATGCAATTTCTGTTTTTCATCGTCAATAAGAAGGTCAGGGGGATACAGTAAACCTGAAGTGAAGCATCGGAATCTATAGCTAGTGTCACAGGAATGGTTCAAAACACAGACAGTAGGAAGAGTCAGTTTTCTTGTACTTAAGTCGGCATTGTGCCTTTTATATTTAATTCCGATGCAATTTCTATGATTCATCGTCAATAAGAAGGTCACAGGGATACAGAAAACCTGAAGTGAAGCATCGGAATCTATAACTAGTGTCACAGGAATGGTTCAAAACATAACCAGTAAGAAGAGTCAGATTTCTTCTACTTAAGCCGGCATTGTGCCTTTTGTATAAAATTCCGATGCAATTTCTGTGTTTCATCGTCAATAAGATGGTCAGAGGGATACAGTAAACCTGATGTGAAGCATAGGAATCTATAGCTAGTGCCACAGGAATTATTCAAAACATAGACAGTAAGAAGAGTCAGTTTTCATGTACTTAAGTCTGCATTGTGCCTTTTTTATTAAATTCCGATGCAATTTCTATGATTCATCGTCAATAAGAAGGTCACAGAGATACAGAAAACCTGAAGTGAAGCATCGGAATCTATAACTAGTGTCACAGGAATGGTTCAAAACATAACCAGTAAGAAGAGTCAGTTCTTTTGTACTTAAGTCGCTCATTGTGCATTTTGTATTTAATTAAGATTCAATTTCTGTGTTTCATCCTCAATAATAAGGTCAGAGCGATACAGTACGCCTGAAGTGAAGCATCGGAATCTATAACTAGTGTCACAGGAATAATGCAAAACAAAGAAAGTAAGAGGAGTCAGTCTTCTTGTACTTAAGTCGGCATTGTGCCTTTTGTATTTGATTAAGATGCAATTTCTGTGTGTCATCGTCAATAAGAAGCTCAGTGGTATACAGTAAACGAGAAGTGAAGCATCGGAATCAATAAGTAGTTTCACATTAATGGTTCAAAACATAGACAGTAAGAAGAGTCAGTTTTCTTGTGCTTAAGTCGGCATTGTGCCTTTTGTATTTAATTCCGATGCAATTTCTGTGTTTCATCGTCAATAAGACGGTCAGAGGGATACAGTAATCCTGAAGTGAGGCATCGGAATCTATAACTAGTGTCACTGGAATGGTTCAAAACATAGACAGTAAGAAGAGTTAGTCTTTTTGTACTTAAGTCGGCATTGTGCTTTTTGTATTTAATTCCGATGCAATTTCTGTGTTCCATGGTCAATACGAAGGTCAGTGGGATACAGTAAACCTGAAGTGAAGCATCGCAATCTATAACTAGTGTCACAGGATTGGTTCAGAACATAGACAGTAAGAAGGGTCAGTCTTCTTGTACTTATGTCGGCATAGTGCCTTTTGTATTTAATTCCGATGCAATATCTGTGTTTCTTCGTCAATAAGAAGGTCAGAGGGATACAGTAAATCTGAAGTGAAGCATCGGAATCTATAACTAGTGTAACAGAAATGGTTCAAAACATTAACAGCAAGAAGAGCCAGTCTTCTTGTACTTGAGTCGGCATTGTGCCTTTTGTATTTAATTCCGATGAAATTTCTGTGTTTGATCGTCAATACGATGGTCAGAGGGATACAGTTAACCTGAAGTGAAGCATCGGAAACTATAACTAGTGTCAGAGAAATAGTTCAAACCATAGACAGTAAGAAGAGTCAGTGTTCTTGTACTGAAGTCGGCATTGTGCCTTTTGTATTTAATTAAGATGCAATTTCTGTGTTTCATCGTCAGTAAGAAGGTCAGAGGTATAGTGTAAACCAGAAGTGAAGCATCGGAATTTATAACTAGTGTCACAGGAATGATTCAAAGCATAGACAGTGGGAAGAGTCAGTCTTCTTGTACTTAAGTCGGCATTGTGCCTTTTGTATAAAATGCCGATGCAATATCTGTGTTTCATCGTCAATAAGTTCAGCTGGGTACAGTAAACCTGAAGTGAAGCTTCGGAATCTATAACTAGTGTCACCGGAATGGTTCAAAACATTGGCAATAAGAAGAGCCAGACTTCTTGTACTTGAGTCGGCATTGTGCCTTTTGTATTTAATTCCGATGAAATTTCTGTGTTTGATCGTCAATAAGAAGGACAGAGGGATACAGTAAACCTGAAGTGAAGTATCGGAATCAATAACTAGTGTCACAGGAATGGTTCAAAACATAGACAGTAAGAAGAGTCAGTCTTCTTGTACTTAAGTCGGCATTGTGCTTTTTGTATTGAATTCCGATGCAATTTCTGTGTTTCATGGTCAATACGAAGGTCAGTGGGATACAGTAAACCTGAAGTGAAGCATCGGAATCTATAACTAGTGTCACAGGATTGGTTCAGAACATAGACAGTAAGAAGGGTCAGTCTTCTTGTACTTATGTCGGCATAGTGCCTTTTGTATTTAATTCCGATGCAATATCTGTGTTTCTTCGTCAATAAGAAGGTCAGAGGGATACAGTAAATCTGAAGTGAAGCATCGGAATCTATAACTAGTGTCACAGAAATGGTTCAAAACATTAACAGCAAGAAAAGCCAGTTTTCTTGTACTTGAGTCGGCATTGTGCCTTTTGTATTTAATTCCGATGAAATTTCTGTGTTTGATCGTCAATAAGATGGTCAGAGGGATACAGTAAACCTGAAGTGAAGCATCGGAAACTATAACTAGTGTCAGAGAAATGGTTCAAACCATAGACAGTAAGAAGAGTCAGTGTTCTTGTACTGAAGTCGGCATTGTGCCTTTTGTATTTACTTAAGATGCAATTTCTGTGTTTCATCGTCAATAAGAAGGTCAGAAGTATAGTGTAAACCAGAAGTGAAGCATCGGAATTTATAACTAGTGTCACAGGAATGTTTCAAAGCATAGACAGTGGGAAGAGTCAGTCTTCTAGTACTTAAGTCGGCATTGTGCCTTTTGTATAAAATGCCGATGCAATATCTGTGTTTCATCGTCAATAAGGTCAGCTGGGTACAGTAAACCTGAAGTGAAGCTTCGGAATCTATAACTAGTGTCACTGGAATGGTTCAAAACATAGGCAATAAGAAGAGCCAGTCTTCTTGTACTTGAGTCGGCATTGTGCCTTTTGTATTTAATTCCGATGAAATTTCTGTGTTTGATCGTCAATAAGAAGGACAGAGGGATACAGTAAACCTGAACTGAAGCATCGGAATCAATAACTAGTGTCACAGGAATGGTTCAAAACATAGACAGTAAGAAGAGTCAGTCTTCTTGTACTTAAGTCGGCATTGTGTCTTTTGTATTTAATTCCGATGCAGTTTCTGTGTTTCATCGTCAATAAGAAGGTCAGAGGGATACAGTAAAACTGGTGTGAAGCATCGGAATGTATAACTAGTGTCACAGGAATGGTTCAAAACATAGACAGTAAGAAGAGTCAGTCTTCTTGTACTTAAGTAAGCATTGTGCCTTTTGTATTCAATTGCGATGCAATTTCTGTGTTTCATCGTCAATAAGAAGGTCCATGGGATACAGTGAACCTGAAGTTAAGCATCGGCATCTATAACTAGTGCCACAGGAATGGTTGAAATCATAGACAGTAAGAAGAGCCAGTCTTCTTGTACTTGAGTCGGTATTGTGCCTTTTGTATTTAATTCCGATCAATTTTCTGTGTTTGATCGTCAATAAGAAGGTCAGAGGGATACAGTAAAAATGAAGTGAAGCATCGAAATCTATAACTAGTGTCATAGGAATGGTTCAAATCATAGACAGTAAGAAGAGTCAGTTTTCTTGCACTTAAATCGGCATTGTGCCTTTTGTATTTAATTAAGATGCAATTTCTGTGTTTTATCGTCAATAAGAAGGTCAGAGGGATACAGTCAACCTGAAGTGAAGCATCGGAATCAATAACTAGTGTCACAGGAAAGGTTCAGAGCATAGACAGTATGAGGAGTTAGTCTTCTTGTACTTGAGTCGGCATTGTGCCTGTTGTATTTCATTCCAATGCAATTTCTGTGTTTCATCGTCAATAAGAATGTCTGAGGGATACAGTAAACCTGAAGTGAAGCATCGGAATCTATAACTAGTGACACCGGAATGGTTCAAAACGAAGACAATAGAAAGAGTCAGTCTTCTTGTACTTCACTCGGCATTGTGCCTTTTGTATTTAATTCCGGTGCAATTTCTGTGTTTCATCGTCAATAAGAAGGTCAAGGGGATACAGTAAACCTGAAGTGTAGCATCGGAATCTATAACTAGTGTCACAGGAATGGTTCAAAGCATAGACAGTAAGAAGAGTCAGTTTTCTTGTACTTAAGTCTGCATTGTGCCTTTTGTATTAAATTCCGATGCAATTTCTATGATTCATCGTCAATAAGAAGGTCACAGGGATACAGTAAACCTGAAGTGAAGCATCGGAATCTATAACTAGTGTCACAGGAATGGTTCAAAACATAACCAGTAAGAAGAGTAAGTTTTTTTTTACTTCAGTCGCTCATTGTGCATTTTGTATTTAATTAAGATTCAATTTCTGTGTTTCATCGTCAATAATAAGGTCAGAGCGATACAGTACGCCTAAAGTGAAGCATCGGAATCTATAACTAGTGTCACAAGAATGGTTCAAAACAAAGACAGTAAGAAGAGTCAGTCTTCTTGTACTTAAGTCGGCATTGTGCCTTTTGTATTTAATTAAGATGCAATTTCTGTGTTTCATCGTCAATAAGAAGGTGAAAGGGATACAGTAACCCTGAAGTGAAGCATCGGAATCTATAACTAGTGTCACAGGAATGGTTCAAATCATAGACAGTAAGAAGAGACAGTCTTCTTGTACTTAAGTCGGCATTGTGCCTTTTGTATATAATTCCGATGCAATTTCTGCGTTTCATCGTCAATAAGAAGCTCAGAGGGATACAGTAAACGAGAATTGAAGCATCGGAATCCATAAGTAGTGTCACATTAATGGTTCAAAACATAGACAGTAAGAAGAGTCAGTTTTCTTGTGCTTAAGTCGGCATTGTGCCTTTTGTATTTAATTCCGATGCAATTTCTGTGTTTCATCGTCAATACGACGGTCAGAGGGATACAGTAATCCTGAAGTGAGGCATCGGAATCTATAACTAGTGCCACTGGAATGGTTCAAAACATAGACAGTTAGAAGAGTCAGTCTTTTTGTACTTAAGTCGACATTGTGCTTTTTGTATTTAATTCCGATGCAATTTCTGTGTTTCATGGTCAATACGAAGGTCAGAGGGATACAGTAAACCTGAAGTGAAGCATCGGAATCTATAACTAGTGTCACAGGATTGGTTCAAAACATAGACAGTAAGAAGGGTCAGTCTTCTTGTACTTAAGTCGGCATAGTGCCTTTTGTATTTAATTCCGATGCAATATCTATGTTTCTTCGTCAATAAGAAGGTCAGAGGGATACAGTGAATCTGAAGTGAAGCATCGGAATCTGTTAATAGTGTCACAGAAATGGTTCAAAACATTATCAGCAAGAAGAGCCAGTCTTCTTGTACTTGAGTCGGCATTGTGCCTTTTGTATTTAATTCCGATGCAGTTTCTGTGTTTCATCGTCAATAAGAAGGCCAGAGGGATACAGTAAAACTGGAGTGAAGCATCGGAATGTATAACTAGTGTCACAGGAATGGTTCAAAACATAGACAGTAAGAAGAGTCAGTCTTCTTGTACTTATGTAAGCATTGTGCCTTTTGTATTCAATTCCGATGCAATTTCTGTGTTTCATCGTCAATAAGAAGGTCCAAGGGATACAGTGAACCTGAAGTTAAGCATCGGCATCTATAACTAGTGCCACAGGAATGGTTGAAATCATAGACAGTAAGAAGAGCCAGTCTTCTTGTACTTGAGTCGGCATTGTGCCTTTTGTATTTAATTCCGATCAATTTTCTGTGTTTGATCGTCAATAAGAAGGTCAGAGGGATACAGTAAACCTGAAGTGAGGCATCGGAATATATAACTAGTGTCACCGGAATGGTTCAAAACGTAGACAATAGAAAGGGTCAGTCTTCTTGTACTTCACTCGGCATTGTGCCTTTTGTATTTAATTCCGGTGCAATTTCTGTGTTTCATCGTCAATAAGAAGGTCAAGGGGATACAGTAAACCTGAAGTGAAGCACCGGAATCTATAGCTAGTGCCACAGGAATGGTTCAAAACATAGACAGTAAGAAGAGTCAGTTTTCTTGTACTTAAGTCGGCATTGTGCCTTTTGTATTTAATTCCGATGCAATTTCTGTGATTCATCGTCAATAAGGTCACAGGGATACAGTAAACCTGAAGTGAAGCATCGGAATCTATAACTAGTGTCACAGGAATGGTTCAAAACATAAGCAGTAAGAAGAGTCAGTTTTTTTGTACTTAATTCGCTCATTGTGCATTTTGTATTTAATTAAGATTCAATTTCTGTGTTTCATCGTCAATAATAAGGTCAGAGCGATACAGTACGCCTGAAGTGAAGCATCGGAATCTATAACTAGTGTCACAGGAATGGTTCACAACAAAGACAGTAAGAAGAGTCAGTTTTCTTGTACTTAAGTCGGCATTGTGCCTTATGTATTAAATTCCGATGCAATTTCTGTGTTTTGTCGTCAATAAGAATATCAGAGGGATACAGTAAACCTGAAGTGAAGCATCGGAATCTATAACTAGTGTCACAGGAATGGTTCAAATCATAGACAGTAAGAAGAGCCAGTCTTCATGTACTTGAGTCGGAATTATGCCTTTTGTATTTAATTCCGATGCAATTTTTGTGTTTCATCGTCAACAAGAAGGTCTGAGTGATACAATAAACCTGAAGTGAAGCATCGGAATCTGTAACTAGTGTCACCGGAATGGTTCAAATCGTAGACAATAGAAAGTGTCAGTCTTCTTGTACTTCACTCGGCATTGTGCCTTTTGTATTTAATTCCGATGCAATTCCTGTTTTTCATCGTCAATAAGAAGGTCAGGGGGATACAGTAAACCTCAAGTGTAGCATCGGAATCTATAGCTAGTGTCACAGGAATGGTTCAAAGCATAGACAATAAGAAGAGTCAGTTTTCTTGTACTTAAGTCGGCATTGTGCCTTTTGTATTTAATTCCGATGCAATTTCTGTGTGACATCGTCAATAAGAAGGCCAGAGGGATACAGTAAAACTGGTGTGAAGCATCGGAATGTATAACTAGTGTCACAGGAATGGTTCAAAACATAGACAGTAAGAAGAGTCAGTCTTCTTGTACTTAAGTAAGCATTGTGCCTTTTGTATTCAATTCCGATGCAATTTCTGTGTTTCATCGTCAATAAGAAGGTCCATGGGATACAGTGAACCTGAAGTTAAGCATCGGCATCTATAACTAGTGCCACAGGAATGGTTGAAATCGTAGACAGTAAGAAGAGCCAGTCTTCTTGTACTTGAGTCGGCATTGTGCCTTTTGTATTTCATTCCGATGCAATTTCTGTGTTTTATCGTCAATAAGAATGTCTGAGGGATACAGTAAACCTGAAGTGAAGCATCGGAATCTATAACTAGTGACACCGGAATGGTTCAAAACGTAGACAATAGAAAGAGTCAGTCTTCTTGTACTTCACTCGGCATTGTGCCTTTTGTATTTAATTTCGATGCAATTTTTGTGCTTCATCGTCAATAAGAAGGTCAGGGGGATACAGTAAACCTGAAGTGAAGCAACGGAATCTATAACTAGTGTCACAGGAATGGTTCAAAACATAGACAGTAAGAAGAGTCAGTTTTCTTGTACTTAAGTCTGCATTGTGCCTTTTGTATTAAATTCCGATGCAATTTCTATGATTCATCGTCAACAAGAAGGTCACAGGGATACAGTAAACCTGAAGTGAAGCATCGGAATCTATAACTAGTGTCACAGGAATGGTTCAAAACAAAGACAGTAAGAAGAGTCAGTCTTCTTGTACTTAAGTCGGCATTGTGCATTTTGTTTTAATTAAGATGCAATTTCTGTGTTTCATCGTCAATAAGAAGGTCTGAGGGATACAGTAAACCTGAAGTGAAGCATCGGAATCTATAACTAGTGTCACCGGAATGGTTCAAAACGTAGACAATAGAAAGAGTCAGTCTTCTTGTACTTCACTCGGCATTGTGCCTTTTGTATTTAATTCCGATGCAATTTCTGTGTTTCATCGTCAATAAGAAGGTCAGAGAGATACAGTAAAAATGAAGTGAAGCATCGGAATCTATAACTAGTGTCATAGGAATGGTTCAAAACATAGACAGTAAGAAGAGTCAGTTTTCTTGCACTTAAGTCGGCATTGTGCCTTTTGTGTTTAATTAAGAAGAAATTTCTGTGTTTTATCGTCAATAAGAAGGTCAGAGGGATACAGTCAACCTTAAGTGAAGCATCGGAATCAATAACTAGTGTCACAGGAAAGGTTCAAAGCATAGACAGTAAGAAGAGTCAGTCTTCTTGTACTTAAGTCGGCATTGTGCCTTTTGTATATAATTCCGATGCGATTTCTGTGTTTCATCGTCAATAAGAAGGTCAGAGGGATACAGTAATCCTGAAGTGAGGCATCGGAATCTATAACTAGTGTCACAGGAATGGTTCAAAACATAGACAGTAAAAAGAGCCAGTCTTCATGTACTTCACTCGGCATTGTGCCTTTTGTATTTAATTCCGATGCAATGTCTGTGTTTCATCGTCAATAAGAAGGTCAGGGGGATACAGTAAACCTGAAGTGAAGCACCGGAATCTATAACTAGTGTCACAGGAATGGTTCAAAACATAAGCAGTAAGAAGAGTCAGTTTTTTTGTACTTAATTCGCGCATTTCGCGTTTTGTATTTAATTCCGAAGAAATTTCTGTGTTTGATCGTCAATAAGAAGGTCAGAGGGATACAGTAAACCTGAAGTGAAGCATCGGATTCTATAACTAGTGTCACAGGAATGGTTCAAACCATTGACACTAAGAAGAGTCAGTGTTCTTGTACTGAAGTCGGCATTGTGCCTTTTGTATTTAATTAAGATGCAATTTCTGTGTTTCATCGTCAATAATAAGTTCAGAGGGATACAGTACACCTGAAGTGAAGCATTGGAATCTATAACTAGTGTCACAGCAATGGTTCAAAACATAGACAGTAAGAAGAGTCAGTCTTCTTGTCCTTAAGTCGGCATTGTGCCTTTTGTATATAATTCCGATGCAATTTCTGCGTTTCATCGTCAACAAGAAGCTCAGAGGGATACAGTAATCCTGAGGTGAAGCATCGGAATCTATAACTAGTGTCACAGGAATGGTTCAAATCATAGACAGTAAGAAGGGCTAGTCTTCTTGTACTTGAGTCGGCATTGTGCCTTTGGTATTTAATAGCGATCAATTTTCTGTGTTTGATCGTCGATAGGAAGGTCAGAGGGATACAGTAACAATGAAGTGAAGCATCGGAATCGATAGCTAGTGTCATAGGAATGGTTCAAAGAATAGACAGTAAGAAGAGTCAGTCTTCTTATACTTAAGTCGGCATTATGCCTTTTGTATTTAATTAAGATGCAATATCTGTGTTTCATCGTCAATAAGAAGGTCAGAGGGATACAGTCAACCTGAAGTGAAGCATCGGAATCAATAACTTGTGTCACAGGAAAGGTTCAAAGCATAGACAGTAAGAAGAGTCTGACTTCTTGTACTCAAGTGGGCATTGTGCCTTTTGTATATAATTCCGATGCAATTTCTGTGTTTTGTCGTCAATAAGAATATCAGAGGGATACAGTAAACCTGAAGTGAAGCATCGGAATCTATAACTAGTGTCACAGGAATGGTTCAAATCATAGACAGTAAGAAGAGCCAGTCTTCATGTACTTGAGTCGGAATTATGCCTTTTGTATTTAATTAAGATGCAATTTCTGTGTTTCATCGTCAACAAGAAGGTCTGAGTGATACAGTAAACCTGAAGTGAAGCATCGGAATCTGTAACTAGTGTCACCGGAATGATTCAAAACGTAGACAATAGAAAGTGTCAGTCTTCTTGTACTTCACTCGGCATTGTGCCTTTTGTATTTAATTCCGATGCAATTTCTGTTTTTCATCGTCAATTAGAAGGTCAGGAGGATACAGTAAACCTGAAGTGAAGCATCGGAATCTATAGCTAGTGTCACAGGAATGGTTCAAAACATAGACAGTAGGAAGAGTCAGTTTTCTTGTACTTAAGTCGGCATTGTGCCTTTTGTATTAAATTCCGATGCAATTTCTATGATTCATCGTCAATAAGAAGGTCACAGGGATACAGAAAACCTGAAGTGAAGCATCGGAATCTATAACTAGTGTCACAGGAATGGTTCAAAACATAACCAGTAAGAAGAGTCAGATTTCTTCTACTTAAGCCGGCATTGTGCCTTTTGTATAAAATTCCGATGCAATTTCTGTGTTTCATCGTCAATAAGATGGTCAGAGGGATACAGTAAACCTGATGTGAAGCATAGGAAACTATAACTAGTGTCGCAGGAATGGTTCAAAACATATAGAGTAAGAAGAGACAGTCTTCTTTTACTTGAGTCGGCATTTTGCCTGTTGTATTTCATTCCGATGCAATTTCTGTGTTTCATCGTCAATAAGAAGGTCTGAGGGATACAGTAAACCTGAAGTGAAGCATCGGAATCTATAGCTAGTGTCATAGGAATTCTTCAAAACATAGGCAATAAGAAGAGCCAGTCTTCTTGTACTTGAGTCGGCATTGTGCCTTTTGTATTTAATTCCGATGAAATTTCTGTGTTTGATCGTCAATAAGAAGGACAGAGGGATACAGTAAACCTGAAGTGAAGCATCGGAATCAATAACTAGTGTCACAGGAATGGTTCAAAACATAGACAGGAAGAAGAGTCAGTCTTCTTGTACTTAAGTAAGCATTGTGCCTTTTGTATTCAATTCCGATGCAATTTCTGTGTTTCATCGTCAATAAGAAGGTCCATGGGATACAGTGAACCTGAAGTTAAGCATCGGCATCTATAACTAGTGCCACAGGAATGGTTGAAATCATAGACAGTAAGAAGAGCCAGTCTTCTTGTACTTGAGTCGGCATTGTGCCTTTTGTATTTAATTCCGATCAATTTTCTGTGTTTGATCGTCAATAAGAAGGTCAGAGGGATACAGTAAAAATGAAGTGTAGCATCGAAATCTATAACTAGTGTCATAGGAATGGTTCAAATCATAGACAGTAAGAAGAGTCAGTTTTCTTGCACTTAAATCGGCATTGTGCCTTTTGTATTTAATTAAGATGCAATTTCTGTGTTTTATCGTCAATAAGAAGGTCAGAGGGATACAGTCAACCTGAAGTGAAGCATCGGAATCAATAACTAGTGTCACAGGAAAGGTTCAAAGCATAGACAGTAAGAGGAGTCAGTCTTCTTGTACTTGAGTCGGCATTGTGCCTGTTGTATTTCATTCCGATGCAATTTCTGTGTTTCATCGTCAATAAGAATGTCTGAGGGATACAGTAAACCTGAAGTGAAGCATCGGAATCTATAACTAGTGACACCGGAATGGTTCAAATCGTAGACAATAGAAAGAGTCAGTCTTCTTGTACTTCACTCGGCATTGTGCCTTTTGTATTAATTTCCGATGCAATTTTTGTGCTTCATCGTCAATAAGAAGGTCAGGGGGATACAGTAAACCTGAAGTGAAGCATCGGAATCTATAACTAGTGTCACAGGAATGGTTCAAAACATAGACAGTAAGAAGAGTCAGTTTTCTTGTACTTAAGTCTGCATTGTGCCTTTTGTATTAAATTCCGATGCAATTTCTATGATTCATCGTCAATAAGAAGGTCACAGGGATACAGTAAACCTGAAGTGAAGCATCGGAATCTATAACTAGTGTCACAGGAATGGTTCAAAACATAACCAGTAAGAAGAGTCAGTTTTTTTGTACTTCAGTCGCTCATTGTGCATTTTGTATTTGATTAAGATTCAATTTCTGTGTTTCATCGTCAATAATAAGGTCAGAGCGATACAGTACGCCTGAAGTGAAGCATCGGAATCTATAACTAGTGTCACAGGAATGGTTCAAAACAAAGACAGTAAGAAGAGTCAGTTTTCTTGTGCTTAAGTCGGCATTGTGCCTTTTGTATTTAATTCCGTTGCAATTTCTGTGTTTCATCGTCAATAAGACGGTGAGAGGGATACAGTAATCCTGAAGTGAGGCATCGGAATCTATAACTAGTGTCACTGGAATGGTTCAAAACATAGACAGTAAGAAGAGTCAGTCTTTTTGTACTTAAGTCGACATTGTGCTTTTTGTATTTAATTCCGATGCAATTTCTGTGTTTCATGGTCAATACGAAGGTCAGAGGGATACAGTAAACCTGAAGTGAAGCATCGGAATCTATAACTAGTGTCACAGGATTGGTTCAAAACATAGACAGTAAGAAGGGTCAGTCTTCTTGTACTTAAGTCAGCATAGTGCCTTTTGTATTTAATTCCGATGCAATATCTGTGTTTCTTCGTCAATAAGAAGGTCAGAGGGATACAGTAAATTTGAAGTGAAGCATCGGAATCTGTTACTAGTGTCACAGAAATGGTTCAAAACATTATCAGCAAGAAGAGCCAGTCTTCTTGTACTTGAGTCGGCATTGTGCCTTTTGTATAAAATGCCGATGCAATATCTGTGTTTCATCGTCAATAAGGTCAGCTGGGTACAGTAAACCTGAAGTGAAGCTTCGGAATCTATAACTAGTGTCACAGGAATGGTTCAAAACATAGACAGTAAGAAGAGTCAGTATTCTTGTACTTAAGTTGGCATTGTGCCTTTTGTATTTAATTCCGATGCAGTTTCTGTGTTTCATCGTCAATAAGAAGGCCAGAGGGATACAGTAAAACTGGAGTGAAGCATCGGAATGTATAACTAGTGTCACAGCGATGGTTCAAAACATAGACAGTAAGAAGAGTCAGTCTTCTTGTCCTTAAGTCGGCATTGTGCGTTTTGTATATAATTCCGATGCAATTTCTGCGTTTCATCGTCAACAAGAAGCTCAGAGGGATACAGTAATCCTGAGGTGAAGCATCGGAATCTATAACTAGTGTCACAGGAATGGTTCAAATCATAGACAGTAAGAAGAGCTAGTCTTCTTGTACTTGAGTCGGCATTGTGCCTTTGGTATTTAATAGCGATCAATTTTCTGTGTTTGATCGTCGATAGGAAGGTCAGAGGGATACAGTAACAATGAAGTGAAGCATCGGAATCGATAGCTAGTGTCATAGGAATGGTTCAAAGAATAGACAGTAAGAAGAGTCAGTCTTCTTATACTTAAGTCGGCATTATGCCTTTTGTATTTAATTAAGATGCAATATCTGTGTTTCATCGTCAATAAGAAGGTCAGAGGGATACAGTCAACCTGAAGTGAAGCATCGGAATCAATAACTTGTGTCACAGGAAAGGTTCAAAGCATAGACAGTAAGAAGAGTCTGACTTCTTGTACTCAAGTGGGCATTGTGCCTTTTGTATATAATTCCGATGCAATTTCTGTGTTTTGTCGTCAATAAGAATATCAGAGGGATACAGTAAACCTGAAGTGAAGCATCGGAATCTATAACTAGTGTCACAGGAATGGTTCAAATCATAGACAGTAAGAAGAGAAAGTCTTCATGTACTTGAGTCGGAATTATGCCTTTTGTATTTAATTAAGATGCAATTTCTGTGTTTCATCGTCAACAAGAAGGTCTGAGTGATACAGTAAACCTGAAGTGAAGCATCGGAATCTGTAACTAGTGTCACCGGAATGATTCAAAACGTAGACAATAGAAAGTGTCAGTCTTCTTGTACTTCACTCGGCATTGTGCCTTTTGTATTTAATTCCGATGCAATTTCTGTTTTTCATCGTCAATTAGAAGGTCAGGAGGATACAGTAAACCTGAAGTGAAGCATCGGAATCTATAGCTAGTGTCACAGGAATGGTTCAAAACATAGACAGTAGGAAGAGTCAGTTTTCTTGTACTTAAGTCGGCATTGTGCCTTTTGTATTAAATTCCGATGCAATTTCTATGATTCATCGTCAATAAGAAGGTCACAGGGATACAGAAAACCTGAAGTGAAGCATCGGAATCTATAACTAGTGTCACAGGAATGGTTCAAAACATAACCAGTAAGAAGAGTCAGATTTCTTCTACTTAAGCCGGCATTGTGCCTTTTGTATAAAATTCCGATGCAATTTCTGTGTTTCATCGTCAATAAGATGGTCAGAGGGATACAGTAAACCTGATGTGAAGCATAGGAAACTATAACTAGTGTCGCAGGAATGGTTCAAAACATATAGAGTAAGAAGAGACAGTCTTCTTTTACTTGAGTCGGCATTTTGCCTGTTGTATTTCATTCCGATGCAATTTCTGTGTTTCATCGTCAATAAGAAGGTCTGAGGGATACAGTAAACCTGAAGTGAAGCATCGGAATCTATAGCTAGTGTCATAGGAATTCTTCAAAACATAGGCAATAAGAAGAGCCAGTCTTCTTGTACTTGAGTCGGCATTGTGCCTTTTGTATTTAATTCCGATGAAATTTCTGTGTTTGATCGTCAATAAGAAGGACAGAGGAATACAGTAAACCTGAAGTGAAGCATCGGAATCAATAACTAGTGTCACAGGAATGGTTCAAAACATAGACAGGAAGAAGAGTCAGTCTTCTTGTACTTAAGTAAGCATTGTGCCTTTTGTATTCAATTCCGATGCAATTTCTGTGTTTCATCGTCAATAAGAAGGTCCATGGGATACAGTGAACCTGAAGTTAAGCATCGGCATCTATAACTAGTGCCACAGGAATGGTTGAAATCATAGACAGTAAGAAGAGCCAGTCTTCTTGTACTTGAGTCGGCATTGTGCCTTTTGTATTTAATTCCGATCAATTTTCTGTGTTTGATCGTCAATAAGAAGGTCAGAGGGATACAGTAAAAATGAAGTGTAGCATCGAAATCTATAACTAGTGTCATAGGAATGGTTCAAATCATAGACAGTAAGAAGAGTCAGTTTTCTTGCACTTAAATCGGCATTGTGCCTTTTGTATTTAATTAAGATGCAATTTCTGTGTTTTATCGTCAATAAGAAGGTCAGAGGGATACAGTCAACCTGAAGTGAAGCATCGGAATCAATAACTAGTGTCACAGGAAAGGTTCAAAGCATAGACAGTAAGAGGAGTCAGTCTTCTTGTACTTGAGTCGGCATTGTGCCTGTTGTATTTCATTCCGATGCAATTTCTGTGTTTCATCGTCAATAAGAATGTCTGAGGGATACAGTAAACCTGAAGTGAAGCATCGGAATCTATAACTAGTGACACCGGAATGGTTCAAATCGTAGACAATAGAAAGAGTCAGTCTTCTTGTACTTCACTCGGCATTGTGCCTTTTGTATTAATTTCCGATGCAATTTTTGTGCTTCATCGTCAATAAGAAGGTCAGGGGGATACAGTAAACCTGAAGTGAAGCATCGGAATCTATAACTAGTGTCACAGGAATGGTTCAAAACATAGACAGTAAGAAGAGTCAGTTTTCTTGTACTTAAGTCTGCATTGTGCCTTTTGTATTAAATTCCGATGCAATTTCTATGATTCATCGTCAATAAGAAGGTCACAGGGATACAGTAAACCTGAAGTGAAGCATCGGAATCTATAACTAGTGTCACAGGAATGGTTCAAAACATAACCAGTAAGAAGAGTCAGTTTTTTTGTACTTCAGTCGCTCATTGTGCATTTTGTATTTGATTAAGATTCAATTTCTGTGTTTCATCGTCAATAATAAGGTCAGAGCGATACAGTACGCCTGAAGTGAAGCATCGGAATCTATAACTAGTGTCACAGGAATGGTTCAAAACAAAGACAGTAAGAAGAGTCAGTTTTCTTGTGCTTAAGTCGGCATTGTGCCTTTTGTATTTAATTCCGTTGCAATTTCTGTGTTTCATCGTCAATAAGACGGTGAGAGGGATACAGTAATCCTGAAGTGAGGCATCGGAATCTATAACTAGTGTCACTGGAATGGTTCAAAACATAGACAGTAAGAAGAGTCAGTCTTTTTGTACTTAAGTCGACATTGTGCTTTTTGTATTTAATTCCGATGCAATTTCTGTGTTTCATGGTCAATACGAAGGTCAGAGGGATACAGTAAACCTGAAGTGAAGCATCGGAATCTATAACTAGTGTCACAGGATTGGTTCAAAACATAGACAGTAAGAAGGGTCAGTCTTCTTGTACTTAAGTCAGCATAGTGCCTTTTGTATTTAATTCCGATGCAATATCTGTGTTTCTTCGTCAATAAGAAGGTCAGAGGGATACAGTAAATTTGAAGTGAAGCATCGGAATCTGTTACTAGTGTCACAGAAATGGTTCCAAACATTATCAGCAAGAAGAGCCAGTCTTCTTGTACTTGAGTCGGCATTGTGCCTTTTGTATAAAATGCCGATGCAATATCTGTGTTTCATCGTCAATAAGGTCAGCTGGGTACAGTAAACCTGAAGTGAAGCTTCGGAATCTATAACTAGTGTCACAGGAATGGTTCAAAACATAGACAGTAAGAAGAGTCAGTCTTCTTGTACTTAAGTTGGCATTGTGCCTTTTGTATTTAATTCCGATGCAGTTTCTGTGTTTCATCGTCAATAAGAAGGCCAGAGGGATACAGTAAAACTGGAGTGAAGCATCGGAATGTATAACTAGTGTCACAGCGATGGTTCAAAACATAGACAGTAAGAAGAGTCAGTCTTCTTGTCCTTAAGTCGGCATTGTGCGTTTTGTATATAATTCCGATGCAATTTCTGCGTTTCATCGTCAACAAGAAGCTCAGAGGGATACAGTAATCCTGAGGTGAAGCATCGGAATCTATAACTAGTGTCACAGGAATGGTTCAAATCATAGACAGTAAGAAGAGCTAGTCTTCTTGTACTTGAGTCGGCATTGTGCCTTTGGTATTTAATAGCGATCAATTTTCTGTGTTTGATCGTCGATAGGAAGGTCAGAGGGATACAGTAACAATGAAGTGAAGCATCGGAATCGATAGCTAGTGTCATAGGAATGGTTCAAAGAATAGACAGTAAGAAGAGTCAGTCTTCTTATACTTAAGTCGGCATTATGCCTTTTGTATTTAATTAAGATGCAATATCTGTGTTTCATCGTCAATAAGAAGGTCAGAGGGATACAGTCAACCTGAAGTGAAGCATCGGAATCAATAACTTGTGTCACAGGAAAGGTTCAAAGCATAGACAGTAAGAAGAGTCTGACTTCTTGTACTCAAGTGGGCATTGTGCCTTTTGTATATAATTCCGATGCAATTTCTGTGTTTTGTCGTCAATAAGAATATCAGAGGGATACAGTAAACCTGAAGTGAAGCATCGGAATTTATAACTAGTGTCACAGGAATGGTTCAAATCATAGACAGTAAGAAGAGCCAGTCTTCATGTACTTGAGTCGGAATTATGCCTTTTGTATTTAATTAAGATGCAATTTCTGTGTTTCATCGTCAACAAGAAGGTCTGAGTGATACAGTAAACCTGAAGTGAAGCATCGGAATCTGTAACTAGTGTCACCGGAATGGTTCAAAACGTAGACAATAGAAAGTGTCAGTCTTCTTGTACTTCACTCGGCATTGTGCCTTTTGTATTTAATTCCGATGCAATTTCTGTTTTTCATCGTCAATTAGAAGGTCAGGAGGATACAGTAAACCTGAAGTGAAGCATCGGAATCTATAGCTAGTGTCACAGGAATGGTTCAAAACATAGACAGTAGGAAGAGTCAGTTTTCTTGTACTTAAGTCGGCATTGTGCCTTTTGTATTAAATTCCGATGCAATTTCTATGATTCATCGTCAATAAGAAGGTCACAGGGATACAGAAAACCTGAAGTGAAGCATCGGAATCTATAACTAGTGTCACAGGAATGGTTCAAAACATAACCAGTAAGAAGAGTAAGATTTCTTCTACTTAAGCCGGCATTGTGCCTTTTGTATAAAATTCCGATGCAATTTCTGTGTTTCATCGTCAATAAGATGGTCAGAGGGATACAGTAAACCTGATGTGAAGCATAGGAAACTATAACCAGTGTCGCAGGAATGGTTCAAAACATATAGAGTAAGAAGAGACAGTCTTCTTTTACTTGAGTCGGCATTTTGCCTGTTGTATTTCATTCCGATGCAATTTCTGTGTTTCATCGTCAATAAGAAGGTCTGAGGGATACAGTAAACCTGAAGTGAAGCATCGGAATCTATAGCTAGTGTCATAGGAATTCTTCAAAACATAGGCAATAAGAAGAGCCAGTCTTCTTGTACTTGAGTCGGCATTGTGCCTTTTGTATTTAATTCCGATGAAATTTCTGTGTTTGATCGTCAATAAGAAGGACAGAGGGATACAGTAAACCTGAAGTGAAGCATCGGAATCAATAACTAGTGTCACAGGAATGGTTCAAAACATAGACAGGAAGAAGAGTCAGTCTTCTTGTACTTAAGTAAGCATTGTGCCTTTTGTATTCAATTCCGATGCAATTTCTGTGTTTCATCGTCAATAAGAAGGTCCATGGGATACAGTGAACCTGAAGTTAAGCATCGGCATCTATAACTAGTGCCACAGGAATGGTTGAAATCATAGACAGTAAGAAGAGCGAGTCTTCTTGTACTTGAGTCGGCATTGTGCCTTTTGTATTTAATTCCGATCAATTTTCTGTGTTTGATCGTCAATAAGAAGGTCAGAGGGATACAGTAAAAATGAAGTGAAGCATCGAAATCTATAACTAGTGTCATAGGAATGGTTCAAATCATAGACAGTAAGAAGAGTCAGTTTTCTTGCACTTAAATCGGCATTGTGCCTTTTGTATTTAATTAAGATGCAATTTCTGTGTTTTATCGTCAATAAGAAGGTCAGAGGGATACAGTCAACCTGAAGTGAAGCATCGGAATCAATAACTAGTGTCACAGGAAAGGTTCAAAGCATAGACAGTAAGAGGAGTCAGTCTTCTTGTACTTGAGTCGGCATTGTGCCTGTTGTATTTCATTCCGATGCAATTTCTGTGTTTCATCGTCAATAAGAATGTCTGAGGGATACAGTAAACCTGAAGTGAAGCATCGGAATCTATAACTAGTGACACCGGAATGGTTCAAATCGTAGACAATAGAAAGAGTCAGTCTTCTTGTACTTCACTCGGCATTGTGCCTTTTGTATTAATTTCCGATGCAATTTTTGTGCTTCATCGTCAATAAGAAGGTCAGGGGGATACAGTAAACCTGAAGTGAAGCATCGGAATCTATAACTAGTGTCACAGGAATGGTTCAAAACATAGACAGTAAGAAGAGTCAGTTTTCTTGTACTTAAGTCTGCATTGTGCCTTTTGTATTAAATTCCGATGCAATTTCTATGATTCATCGTCAATAAGAAGGTCACAGGGATACAGTAAACCTGAAGTGAAGCATCGGAATCTATAACTAGTGTCACAGGAATGGTTCAAAACATAACCAGTAAGAAGAGTCAGTTTTTTTGTACTTCAGTCGCTCATTGTGCATTTTGTATTTGATTAAGATTCAATTTCTGTGTTTCATCGTCAATAATAAGGTCAGAGCGATACAGTACGCCTGAAGTGAAGCATCGGAATCTATAACTAGTGTCACAGGAATGGTTCAAAACAAAGACAGTAAGAAGAGTCAGTTTTCTTGTGCTTAAGTCGGCATTGTGCCTTTTGTATTTAATTCCGTTGCAATTTCTGTGTTTCATCGTCAATAAGACGGTGAGAGGGATACAGTAATCCTGAAGTGAGGCATCGGAATCTATAACTAGTGTCACTGGAATGGTTCAAAACATAGACAGTAAGAAGAGTCAGTCTTTTTGTACTTAAGTCGACATTGTGCTTTTTGTATTTAATTCCGATGCAATTTCTGTGTTTCATGGTCAATACGAAGGTCAGAGGGATACAGTAAACCTGAAGTGAAGCATCGGAATCTATAACTAGTGTCACAGGATTGGTTCAAAACATAGACAGTAAGAAGGGTCAGTCTTCTTGTACTTAAGTCAGCATAGTGCCTTTTGTATTTAATTCCGATGCAATATCTGTGTTTCTTCGTCAATAAGAAGGTCAGAGGGATACAGTAAATTTGAAGTGAAGCATCGGAATCTGTTACTAGTGTCACAGAAATGGTTCAAAACATTATCAGCAAGAAGAGCCAGTCTTCTTGTACTTGAGTCGGCATTGTGCCTTTTGTATAAAATGCCGATGCAATATCTGTGTTTCATCGTCAATAAGGTCAGCTGGGTACAGTAAACCTGAAGTGAAGCTTCGGAATCTATAACTAGTGTCACAGGAATGGTTCAAAACATAGACAGTAAGAAGAGTCAGTCTTCTTGTACTTAAGTTGGCATTGTGCCTTTTGTATTTAATTCCGATGCAGTTTCTGTGTTTCATCGTCAATAAGAAGGCCAGAGGGATACAGTAAAACTGGAGTGAAGCATCGGAATGTATAACTAGTGTCACAGGAATGGTTCAAAACATAGACAGTAAGATAAGTCATTCTTCTTGTACTTATGTAAGCATTGTGCCTTTTGTATTCAATTCCGATGCAATTTCTGTGTTTCATAGTCAATAAGAAGGTCCTAGGGATACAGTAAACCGGGAGTGAAGAATCGGAATCTATTACTAGTGTCACAGGAATGGTTCAAAACACAGTCAGTAAGAAGAGTCAGTCTTCTTGTACTTAAGTCGGTATTGTGCCTTTTGTATTTAATTCCGATGCAATTTCTGTGTTTCATCGTCAATAAGAAGGTCCAAGGGATACAGTAAACCTGAAGTGAAGCAGGGGAATCTGTAACTAGTGTCACAGGAAAGGTTCAAAACATAGTCAGAAAGAAGAGTCAGTCTTCGTGTACTTAAGTCGGCATTGTGACTTTTGTATTTAATTCGGATGCAATTTCTGTGTTTCATTGTCAATAAGAATGTCAGAGGGATACAGTAAACCTGAAGTGAAGCATCGGAATCTAGAACTAGTGTCACAGGAATGGTTCAAATCATAGACAGCAGGAAGAGTCAGTCTTCTTATACCTAAGTAGGAATTGTGCCTTTTCTATTTAATTCCGATGCAATTTCTGTGTTTTATCATCAATAAGAAGTCCAAGGGATACAGTAAACCTGGAGTGATGCATCGGAATCTATAACTAGTGTCACAGGAATGGTTCAAATCATAGACAGTAAGAAGAGTCTGTCTTCTTGTACTTAAGTCGGCATTGTGCCTTTTGTATTTAATTCGGATGCAATTTCTGTGTTTCATCGTCAATAAGAAGGTCCAAGGGATACAGTGAACCCAATGTTAAACATCGGCATCTATAACTAGTGCCACAGTAATGGTTGAAATCATAGACAGTAAGAAGAGCCAGTCTTCTTGTACTTGAGTCGGCATTGTGCCTTTTGTATTTAATTCCGATCAATTTTCTGTGTATGATCGTCAATAAGAAGGTCAGAGGGATACAGTAAAAATGAAGTGAAGCATCGGAATCTATAACTAGTGTCATAGGAATGGTTCAAAACATAGACAGTAAGAAGAGTCAGTTTTCTTGCACTTAAGTCGGCATTGTGCCTTTTGTATTTAATTAAGATGCAATTTCTGTGTTTTATCGTCAATAAGAAGGTCAGAGGGATACAGTCAACCTGAAGTGAAGCATCGGAATCAATAACTAGTGTCACAGGAAAGGTTCAAAGCATAGACAGTAAGAAGAGTCAGTCTTCTTGTACTTAAGTCGGCATTGTGCCTTTTGTATATAATTCCGATGCGATTTCTGTGTTTCATCGTCAATAAGAAGGTCAGAGGGATACAGTAAACCTGAAGTGAGGCATCGGAATCTATAACTAGTGTCACAGGAATGGTTCAAATCATAGACAGTAGGAAGAGTCAGTCTTCTTGTACCTAAGTCGGAATTGTGAATTTTCTATTGAATTCCGATGCAATTTCTGTGTTTCATCGTCAATAAGAAGGTCCAAGGGGTACAGTAAACCTGGAGTGAAGCATCGGAATCTATAACTAGTGTCACAGGACTGGTTCAAAACAAAGACAGTAAGATGAGTCAGTCATTTTGTACTTAAGTCGGAATAGTGCCTTTTGTATTTAATTCCGATGCAATTTCTGTGTTTCATCGTCAATAAGAAGGTTCGAGGGATACAGTAAACCTGAAGTGAAGCATCGGAATCTATAACTAGTGTCACAGGAATGGTTCAAATCATAGTCAGTAAGAAGCGTCAGTCTTCTTGTACTTAAGTCGGCATTATGCCTTTTCTATATAATTCCGATGCAATTTCTGTGTTTTATCGTCAATAAGAAGTCCAAGGGATACAGTAAACCTGGAGTGATGCATCGGAATCTATAACTAGTGTCACAGGAATGGTTCAAATCATAGACAGTAAGAAGAGTCTGTCTTCTTCTACATAAATTGGCATTGTGCCTTTTGTATTTAATTCCGAAGCAATTTCTGTGTTTGATCGTCAATAAGGAGGTCCGAGGGATACAGTAAACCTGGAGTGAAGCATCGGAATCTATAACTAGTGGCACAGGAATGGTTCAAAACATAGTCAGTAAGAAGAGTCAGTCTTCTTGCACTCAAGTCGGCATTGTGTCTTTTGTATTTCATTCCGATGCTATTTATGTCTTTCATCTTCAATAAGAAGGTCCAAGGGATACAGTAAACCTGAAGTGAAGCACCGGAATCTACAACTAGTGTCACAGGTATGGTTCAAAACATAGACAGTAGGAAGAGTCAGCCTTCTTGTACTAAAGCAGGCATTGAGCATTTTGTATTTAATTCCGATGCAATTTCTGTGTTTCATCGTCAATAAGAAGGTAAGAGTGATACAGAAAACCTGAAGTGAAGCATCGGAATCTATAACTAGTGTCACAGGAATGGTTCAAAACATAGACAGTAAGAAGAGCCAGTCTCCTTGTACTTGAGTCGGCATTGTGCCCTTTTGTATTTAATTCGGATGCAATTTCTGTGTTTCATCGTCAATACGAAGGTCAGAGGGATACAGTAAACCGGAAGTTAATCATCGGAATCTATAACTACTGTCACAGGAGTGGTTCAAACATAGTCAGTATGAAGAGTCAGTGTTCTTGCACTATAGTCGGCATTGTGTCTTTTGTATTTAATTCCGATGCAATTTATGTCTTTCATCTTCAATAAGAAGGTCCTAGGGATACAGTAAACCGGGTGTGAAGAATCGGAATCTATAACTAGTGTCACAGGAATGGTTCAAAACACAGTCAGTAAGAAGAGTCAGTCTTCTTGTACTTAAGTCGGTATTGTGCCTTTTGTATTTAATTCCGATGCAATTTCTGTGTTTCATCGTCAATAAGAAGGTAAGAGGGATACAGTAAACCTGAAGTGAACCATCGGAATCTGTAACTAGTGTCACAGGAATGGATCAAAACATAGACAGTAAGAAGAGTCAGTTTTCTAGTACTTAAGTCGGCATTGTGCCTTTTGTATTTAATTCCGAAGCCATTTCTGTGTTTGATCGTCAATGCGTAGGTCCAAGGGATACAGTAAACCTGGAGTGATGCATCGGAATCTGTAACTAGTGTCACAGGAATGGTTCAAAACATAGTCAGTAAGAAGAGTCAGTCTTCTTGTACTTAAGTCGGCATTGTGTCATTTGTATTTAATTCCGATGCAATTTCTGTGTTTCATAGTCAATAAGAAGGTCCTAGGGATACAGTAAACCGGGAGTGAAGAATCGGAATCTATAACTAGTGTCACAGGAATGGTTCAAAACACAGTCAGTAAGAAGAGTCAGTCTTCTTGTACTTAAGTCGGTATTGTGCCTTTTGTATTTAATTCCGATGCAATTTCTGTGTTTCATCGTCAATAAGAAGGTCCAAGGGATACAGTAAACCTGAAGTGAAGCATGGGAATCTGTAACTAGTGTCACAGGAAAGGTTCAAAACATAGTCAGAAAGAAGAGTCAGTCTTCGTGTACTTAAGTCGGCATTGTGACTTTTGTATTTAATTCGGATGCAATTTCTGTGTTTCATTGTCAATAAGAAGGTCAGAGGGATACAGTAAACCTGAAGTGAAGCATCGGAATCTAGAACTAGTGTCACAGGAATGGTTCAAATCATAGACAGCAGGAAGAGTCAGTCTTCTTATACCTAACTAGGAATTGTGCCTTTTCTATTTAATTCCGATGCAATTTCTGTGTTTCATCGTCAATAAGAAGGTCCAAGGGATACAGTAAACCTGGAGTGAAGCATCGGAATCTATAACTAGTGTCACAGGAATGGTTCAAAACAAAGACAGTAAGATGAGTCAGTCATCTTGTACTTAAGTTGGAATAGTGCCTTTTGTATTTAATTCCGATGCAATTTCTGTGTTTCATCGTCAATAAGAAGGTCCGAGGGATACAGTAAACCTGAAGTGAAGCATCGGAATCTATAACCAGCGTCACAGGAATGGTTCAAACATAGTCAGTAAGAAGGGTCAGTCTTCTTGTACTTAAGTCGTCATTATGCCTTTTCTATTTAATTCCGATGCAATTTCTGTGTTTTATCGTCAATAAGAAGTCCAAGGGATACAGTAAACCTGGAGTGATGCATCGGAATCTAGAACTAGTGTCACAGGAATGGTTCAAATCGTAGACAGTAAGAAGAGTCTGTCTTCTTGTACTTAAGTCGGCATTGTGCCTTTTGTATTTAATTCCGATGCAATTTCTGTGTTTGATCGTCAATAAGGAGGTCCAAGGCATACAGTAAACCTGGAGTGAAGTATCGGAATCTATAACTAGTGTCACAGGAATGGTTCAAAACATAGTCAGTAGGAAGAGTAAGCCTTCTTGTACTTAAGCCGGCATTGTGCATTTTGTATTTAATTCCGATGCAATTTCTGTGTTTCATCGTCAATAAGAGGGTAAGAGGGATACAGTAAACCTGAAGTGAAGCATCGGAATCTATAACTAGTGTCACAGGAATGGTTCAAAACGTAGACAGTAGGAAGAGTCAGTCTTTTTGTACTTATGTCGGGATTGTGCCTTTTCTATTTAATTCCAATGCAATTTCTGTGTTTCACCGTCAATTACAAAGTCCAAGGGATACAGTAAACCTGAATTGAAGCATCGGAGTCTATAACTAGTGTCACAGGAATGTTTCAAAACATTGTCAGTAAAAGAGTCAGTCTTCTTCTACTTAAATCGGCATTGTGCCTTTTGTATTTTTTCCGATGCAATTTCTGTGTTTCATCGTCAATGAGAAGGTCCAAGGGATACAGAAAACCTGGAGTGAAGCATTGGAATCTATAACTAGTGTCACATGAATGGTTCAAAACATACACAGTAAGAAGAGTCCGTCTTCTTGTACTTATGTCGGCATTGTGCCCTTTGTAATTAATTTCGATGCAATTTCTGTGTTTCATCGTCAAAAAGAAGGTCCAAGGGATACAGTAAACCTGAAGTGAACCATCGGAATCTATAACTAGTGTCACAGGAATGGTTCAAAACATAGACAGTAGGAAGTGTCAGTCTTCCTGTACTTATGTCGGTATTGTGCCTTTTCTATTTAATTCCAATGCAATTTCTGTGTATCATCGTCAATAAGAAAGTCCAAGGGATACAGCAAACCTGAAGTGAAGCATCGGAATCTATAACTAGTGTCACAGGAATGGTTCAAATCGTAGTCAGTAAGAAGAGTCAGTCTTCTTGTACTTAAGTCGGCATTGTGCCTTTAGTATATAATTCTGATGCAATTTCTGTATTTAATCGTCAATGAGAAAGTCCAAGGTATACAGTAAACCTGGAGTGAAGCATTGGAATCTATAACTAGTGTCAAATGAATGGTTCAAAACATAGACAGTAAAAAGAGACTGTCTTCTTGTACTTTTGTCGGCATTGTGCCCTTTGTATTTAATTTCGATGCAATTTCTGTGTTTCATCGTCAATAAGAAGGCCCAATGGATACAGTAAACCTGAAGTGAAGTATCGTAATCTAAAACTGGTCTCACAGGAAAGGTACAAAACATAGACGGTAAGAAGAGCCCGTCATCTTGATCTTAAGTCGGCATTGTGCTTTTTGTATTTAATTCCGATGCAATTTCTGTGTTTCATCGTCAATAAGAAGGTCCAAGGGATACAGTAAACCGGGAGTGAAGCATCGGAATCTATAACTAGTGTCACAGGAATGGTTCAAAACATAGGCAGTAGGAAGAGTCAGTCTTCTTATACTTAAGTCTGCATTGTGCCGTTCGTATTTTTTTGCGATGCAACTTCTGTGTTTCATCGTCAATATGAAGGACTGAGGGATACAGTAAACCTGATGTGAAGCATCGGAATCTATAACTATGTGTCATAGGATTGGTTCAAATCATAGTCAGTAAGAAGAGTCAGTCATCTTGTACTTAAGTCGGCATTGTACCTTTTGTTTTAATTCCGATGCTATTTCTGTGTTTCATCGTAAATAAGAAGGTCCAAGGGATACAGTAAACCTGGAGTGAAGCATCAGAATCTATAACTACTGTCACAGGAATGGTTCAAAGCATAGACAGGAAGAAGAGCCAGTCTTCTTGTACTTAAGTCGGCAATGTGCCTTTTGTATTTAATCCTGATGCAGTTTGTGTGTTAATCGTCAATACGACGGTCAGGGGGATACAGTAAATCTGAAGTGAAGCATCGGAATCTATAACTAGTGTCACAGGAATTGTTAAAAACATAGACAGTATGAAGAGTCAGTCTTCTTGTACTTAAGTCGGCATTGTGCCATTTGTATTTAATTCCGATGCAATTTCTGTGTTTCATCGTCAATAAGAAGGTCAGCTGGATACAGTAAACTTGAAGTGAAGCATCAGAATCTATAACTAGTGTCACAGGAATGGTTCAAAACATACTTATTAAGAAGAGTCTGTTTTCTTGTACTTAAGTCGGAATTATGCCTTTTGTATTTAATTCCGATGCAATTTCTGTGTTTTGTCGTCAATAAGAAGGTCCAAGGGACAGTAAACCTGAAGTGCAGCATCGGAATCTATAACCGGACTCACAGAAAAGGTTCAAAACATAGACAGTAAGAGGAGCCAGACTTCTTGTACCTGAGTCGTCATTGTGCCTTTTGTATTTAATTCCGATGCAATCTCTGGGTTTCATCGTCAATAAGAAGGTCAGAGGGATACAGTAAACCTGAAGTGAAGCATCGGAATCTATAACTAGTGTCACATTAATGGTTCAAAGCATAGACAGTGAGAAGAGTCAGTTTTCTTGTACTAAAGTCGGCATTGTGCCTTTTGTATTTAATTCCGATGCAATTTCTGTGATGCATCGTCAATAAGAAGGTCACAGGGATACAGTAAACCTGAAGTGAAGCATCGGAATCTATAACTAGTGTCACAGGAATGGTTCAAAACATAGACAGTAAGAAGAGACAGTCTTCTTGTACTTAAGTCGGCATTGTGCCTTTTGTATAAAATGAGGATGCAATATCTGTGTTTCATCGTCAATAAGGTCAGCTGGGTACAGTAAACCTGAAGTGAAGCTTCGGAATGTATAACTAGTGTCACAGGAGTGGTTCAAATCATAGACAATAAGAAGAGCTAGTCTTCTTGTACTTGAGTCGGCATTGTGCCTTTTGGATTTAATAGCGATCAATTTTCTGTGTTTGATCGTCGATAAGAAGGTCAGAGGGATACAGTAATAATGAAGTGAAGCATCGGAATCGATAACTAGTGTCATAGGAATGGTTCAAAGCATAGGCAGTAACAAGAGTCAGTCCTCTTGTACTTAAGTCGGCATTATGCCTTTTGTATTTAATTAAGATGCAATTTCTGTGTTTCATCGTCATTAAGAAGGTCAGAGGGATACAGTCAACCTGAAGTGAAGCATCGGAATCAATAACTTGTGTCACAGGAAAGGTTCAAAGCATAGACAGTAAGAAGAGTCTGACTTCTTGTACTTAAGTCGGCATTGTGCCTTTTGTATATAATTCCGATGCAATTTCTGTGTTTCGTCGTCAACAAGAATATCAGAGGGATACAGTAAACCTGAAGTGAAGCATCGGAATCTATAACTAGTGTCACAGGAATGGTTCAAAACATAGACAGTAAGAAGAGCCAGTCTTCATGTACTTGAGTCGGCATTGTGCCTTTTGTATAAAATTCCGATGCAATTTCCTTGTTTCATCGTCAATAAGATGGTCAGAGGGATACAGTAAACCTGAAGTGAAGCATCGGAATCTATACCTAGTGTCACAGGAATGGTTCAAAACATAACCAGTAAAAAGAGTCAGTTTCTTTGTACTTAATTCGCTCATTGTGCATTTTGTATTTAATTAAGATTCAATTTCTGTGTTTCATGGTCAATACGAAGGTCAGAGGGATACAGTAAACCTGAAGTGAAGCATTGGAATCTATAACTAGTGTCACAGAAATGGTTCAAAACATTAACTGCAAGAAGAGCCAGTCTTCTTGTACTTGAGTCGGCATTGTGCCTTTTGTATTTAATTCCGATGAAATTTCTGTGTTTGATCGTCAATAAGAAGGACAGAGAGATACAGTAAACCTGAAGTGAAGCATTGGAATCTATAAATAGTGTCACAGGAATGGTTCAAAACATAGACAGTAAGAAGAGTCAGTCTTCTTGTACTTAAGTCGGCATTGTGCCTTTTGTATTTAATTCCGATGCAGTTTCTGTGTTTCATCGTCAATAAGAAGGCCAGAGGGATACAGTAAAACTGGTGTGAAGCATCGGAATGTATTACTAGTGTCATAGGAATGGTTCAAAACATAGACAGTAAGAAGAGTCAGTCTTCTTGTACTTAAGTAAGCATTGTGCCTTTTGTATTCAATTCCGATGCAATTTCTGTGTTTCATCGTCAATAAGAAGGTCCAAGGTATACAGTGAACCTGAAGTTAAGCATCGGCATCTATAACTAGTGCCACAGGAATGGTTGAAATCATAGACAGTAAGAAGAGCCTGTCTTCTTGTACTTGAGTCGGCATTGTGCCTTTTGTATTTAATTCCGATCAATTTTCTGTGTATGATCGTCAATAAGAAGGTCAGAGGGATACAGTAAAAATGAAGTGAAGCATCGGAATCTATAACTAGTGTCATAGGAATGGTTCAAATCATAGACAGTAAGAAGAGTCAGTTTTCTTGCACTTAAGTCGGCATTGTGCCTTTTGTATTTAATTAAGATGCAATATCTGTGTTTTATCGTCAATAAGAAGGTCAGAGGGATACAGTCAACCTGAAGTGAAGCATCGGAATCAATAACTAGTGTCACAGGAAAGGTTCAAAGCATAGACAGTAAGAAGAGTCAGTCCTCTTGCACTTGAGTCGGCATTGTGCCTGTTGTATTTCATTCCGATGCAATTTCTGTGTTTCATCGTCAATAAGAAGGTCTGAGGGATACAGTAAACCTGAAGTGAGGCATCGGAATCTATAACTAGTGTCACAGGAATGGTTCAAAACATAACCAGTAAAAAGAGTCAGTTTCTTTGTACTTAATTCGCTCATTGTGCATTTTGTATTTAATTAAGATTCAATATCTGTGTTTCATGGTCAATACGAAGGTCAGAGGGATACAGTAAACCTGAAGTGAAGCATTGGAATCTATAACTAGTGTCACAGAAATGGTTCAAAACATTAACAGCAAGATGAGCCAGTCTTCTTGTACTTGAGTCGGCATTGTGCCTTTGGTATTTAATTCCGATGAAATTTCTGTGTTTGATCGTCAATAAGCAGGTCAGAGGGATACAGTAAACCTGAAGTGAAGCATCGGAAACTATAACTAGTGTCAGAGGAATAGTTCAAACCATAGACAGTGAGAAGAGTCAGTCTTCTTGTACTTAAGTCGGCATTGTGCCTTGTGTATAAAATGCCGATGCAATATCTGTGTTTCATCGTCAATAAGGTCAGCTGGGTACAGTAAACCTGAAGTGAAGCTTCGGAATCTATAACTAGTGTCACAGGAATGGTTCAAAACATAAGCAATAAGAAGAGCCAGTCTTCTTGTACTTGAGTCGGCATTGTGCCTTTTGTATTTAATTCCGATGAAATTTCTGTGTTTGATCGTCAATAAGAAGGACAGAGAGATACAGTAAACCTGAAGTGAAGCATTGGAATCTATAAATAGTGTCACAGGAATGGTTCAAAACATAGACAGTAAGAAGAGTCAGTCTTCTTGTACTTAAGTCGGCATTGTGCCTTTTGTATTTAATTCCGATGCAGTTTCTGTGTTTCATCGTCAATAAGAAGGCCAGAGGGATACAGTAAAACTGGTGTGAAGCATCGGAATGTATAACTAGTGTCATAGGAATGGTTCAAAACATAGACAGTAAGAAGAGTCAGTCTTCTTGTACTTAAGTAAGCATTGTGCCTTTTGTATTCAATTCCGATGCAATTTCTGTGTTTCATCGTCAATAAGAAGGTCCAAGGGATACAGTGAACCTGAAGTTAAGCATCGGCATCTATAACTAGTGCCACAGGAATGGTTGAAATCATAGACAGTAAGAAGAGCCAGTCTTCTTGTACTTGAGTCGGCATTGTGCCTTTTGTATTTAATTCCGATCAATTTTCTGTGTATGATCGTCAATAAGAAGGTCAGAGGGATACAGTAAAAATGAAGTGAAGCATCGGAATCTATAACTAGTGTCATAGGAATGGTTCAAATCATAGACAGTAAGAAGAGTCAGTTTTCTTGCACTTAAGTCGGCATTGTGCCTTTTGTATTTAATTAAGATGCAATTTCTGTGTTTTATCGTCAATAAGAAGGTCAGAGGGATACAGTCAACCTGAAGTGAAGCATCGGAATCAATAACTAGTGTCACAGGAAAGGTTCAAAGCATAGACAGTAAGAAGAGTCAGTCCTCTTGCACTTGAGTCGGCATTGTGCCTGTTGTATTTCATTCCGATGCAATTTCTGTGTTTCATCGTCAATAAGAAGGTCTGAGGGATACAGTAAACCTGAAGTGAAGCATCGGAATCTATAACTAGTGACATCGGATTGGTTCAAAACGTAGATAATAGAAAGAGTCAGTCTTCTTGTACTTCACTCGGCATTGTGCCTTTTGTATTTAATTCCGATGCAATTTTTGTGCTTCATCGTCAATAAGAAGGTCAGGGGGATACAGTAAACCTGAATTGAAGCATCGGAATCTATAACTAGTGTCACAGGTATGGTTCAAAACATAGACGGTAAGAAGAGTCAGTTTTCTTGTACTTAAGTCTGCATTGTGCCTTTTGTATTAAATTCCGATGCAATTTCTATGATTCATCGTCAATAAGAAGGTCACAGGGATACAGTAAACCTGAAGTGAAACATCGGAATCTATAACTAGTGTCACAGGAATGGTTCAAAACATAACCAGTAAGAAGAGTCAGTTTTTTTGTACTTAAGTCGCTCATTGTGCATTTTGTATTTAATTAAGATTCAATTTCTGTGTTTCATCGTCAATAATAAGGTCAGAGCGATACAGTACGCCTGAAGTGAAGCATCGGAATCTGTAACTAGTGGCACAGGAATGTTTCAAAACAAAGACAGTAAGAAGAGCCAGTCTTCTTGTACTTAAGTCGGCATTGTGCCTTTTGTATTTAATTAAGATGCAATTTCTGTGTTTCTTCGTCAATAAGAAGTTGAAAGGGATACAGTAACCCTGAAGTGAAGCATCGGAATCTATAATTAGTGTCACAGGAATGGTTCAAAACATAGACAGTAAGAAGAGACAGTCTTCTTGAACTTAAGTCGGCATTGTGCCTTTTGTATATAATTCCGATGCAATTTCTGCGTTTCATCGTCAATAAGAAGCTCAGAGGGATACAGTAAACGAGAAGTGAAGCATCGGAATCAATAAGTAGTGCCACATTAATGGTTCAAAACATAGACAGTAAGAAGAGTCAGTTTTCTTGTGCTTAAGTCGGCATTGTGCCTTTTGTATGTAATTCTGATGCAATTTCTGTGTTTCATCGTCAATAAGACGGTCAGAGGGATACAGTAATCCTGAAGTGAGGCATCGGAATCTATAACTAGTGTCACTGGAATGGTTCAAAACATAGACAGTAAGAAGAGTCAGTCTTCTTGTACTTAAGTCGGCATTGTGCCTTTTGTATTTAATTCCGAAGCAGTTTCTGTGTTTCATCGTCAATAAGAAGGCCAGAGGGATACAGTAAAACTGGTGTGAAGCATCGGAATGTATAACTAGTGTCATAGGAATGGTTCAAAGCATAGACAGTAAGAAGAGTCAGTCTTCTTGTACTTAAGTAAGCATTGTGCCTTTTGTATTCAATTCCGATGCAATTTCTGTGTTTCATCGTCAATAAGAAGGTCCAAGGGATACAGTGAACCTGAAGTTAAGCATCGGCATCTATAACTAGTGCCACAGGAATGGTTGAAATCATAGACAGTAAGAAGAGCCAGTCTTCTTGTACTTGAGTCGGCATTGTGCCTTTTGTATTTAATTCCGATCAATTTTCTGTGTATGATCGTCAATAAGAAGGTCAAAGGGATACAGTAAAAATGAAGTGAAGCATCGGAATCTATAACTAGTGTCATAGGAATGGTTCAAATCATAGACAGTAAGAAGAGTCAGTTTTCTTGCACTTAAGTTGGCATTGTGCCTTTTGTATTTAATTAAGATGCAATTTCTGTGTTTTATCGTCAATAAGAAGGTCAGAGGGATACAGTCAACCTGAAGTGAAGCATCGGAATCAATAACTAGTGTCACAGGAAAGGTTCACAGCATAGACAGTAAGAAGAGTCAGTCCTCTTGCACTTGAGTCGGCATTGTGCCTGTTGTATTTCATTCCGATGCAATTTCTGTGTTTCATCGTCAATAAGAAGGTCTGAGGGATACAGTAAACCTGAAGTGAAGCATCGGAATCTATAACTAGTGACACCAGAATGGTTCAAAACGTAGACAATAGTAAGAGTCAGTCTTCTTGTACTTCACTCGGCATTGTGCCTTTTGTATTTAATTCCGATGCAATTTTTGTGTTTCATCGTCAATAAGAAGGTCAGGGGGATACAGTAAACCTGAATTGAAGCATCGGAATCTATAACTAGTGTCACAGGTATGGTTCAAAACATAGACGGTAAGAAGAGTCAGTTTTCTTGTACTTAAGTCTGCATTGTGCCTTTTGTATTAAATTCCGATGCAATTTATATGATTCATCGTCAATAAGAAGGTCACAGGGATACAGTAAACCTGAAGTGAAGCATCGGAATCTATAACTAGTGTCACAGGAATGGTTCAAAACATAACCAGTAAGAAGAGTCAGTTTTTTTGTACTTAAGTCGCTCATTGTGCATTTTGTATTTAATTAAGATTCAATTTCTGTGTTTCATCGTCAATAATAAGGTCAGAGCGATACAGTACGCCTGAAGTGAAGCTTCGGAATCTGTAACTAGTGGCACAGGAATGGTTCAAAACAAAGACAGTAAGAAGAGTCAGTCTTCTTGTACTTAAGTCGGCATTGTGCCTTTTGTATTTAATTAAGATGCAATTTCTGTGTTTCTTCGTCAATAAGAGGGTGAAAGGGATACAGTAACCCTGAAGTGAAGCATCGGAATCTATAACTAGTGTCACAGGAATGGTTCAAAACATAGACAGTAAGAAGAGACAGTCTTCTTGTACTTAAGTCGGCATTGTGCCTTTTGTATATAATTCCGATGCAATTTCTGCGTTTCATCGTCAATAAGAAGCTCAGAGGGATACAGTAAACGAGAAGTGAAGCATCGGAATCAATAAGTAGTGCCACATTAATGGTTCAAAACATAGACAGTAAGAAGAGTCAGTTTTCTTGTGCTTAAGTCGGCATTGTGCCTTTTGTATGTAATTCCGATGCAATTTCTGTGTTTCATCGTCAATAAGACGGTCAGAGGGATACAGTAATCCTGAAGTGAGGCATCGGAATCTATAACTAGTGTCACTGGAATGGTTCAAAACATAGACAGTAAGAAGAGTCAGTCTTTTTGTACTTAAGTCGGCATTGTGCTTTTTGTATTTAATTCCGATGCAATTTCTGTGTTTCATGGTCAATACGAAGGTCAGAGGGATACAGTAAACCTGAAGTGAAGCATCGGAATCTACACTCCTGGAAATGGAAAAAAGAACACATTGATACCGGTGTGTCAGACCCACCATACTTGCTCCGGACACTGCGAGAGGGCTGTACAAGCAATGATCACACGCACGGCACAGCAGACACACCAGGAACCGCGGTGTTGGCCGTCGAATGGCGCTAGCTGCCCAGCATTTGTGCACCGCCGCCGTCAGTGTCAGCCAGTTTGCCGTGGCATACGGAGCTCCATCGCAGTCTTTAACACTGGTAGCATGCCGCGACAGCGTGGACGTGAACCGTATGTGCAGTTGACGAACTTTGAGCGAGGGCGTATACTGGGCATGCGGGAGGCCGGGTGGACGTACCGCCGAATTGCTCAACACGTGGGGCGTGAGGTCTCCACAGTACATCGATGTTGTCGCCAGTGGTCGGCGGAAGGTGCACGTGCCCGTCGACCTGGGACCGGACCGCAGCGACGCACGGATGCACGCCAAGACCGTAGGATCCTACGCAGTGCCGTAGGGGACCGCACCGCCACTTCCCAGTAAATTAGGGACACTGTTGCTCCTGGGGTATCGGCGAGGACCATTCGCGACCGTCTCCATGAGGCTGGGCTACGGTCCCGCACACCGTTAGGCCGTCTTCCGCTCACGCCCCAACATCGTGCAGCCCGCCTCCAGTGGTGTCGCGACAGGCGTGAATGGAGGGACGAATGGAGACGTGTCGTCTTCAGCGATGAGAGTCGCTTCTGCCTTGGTGCCAATGATGGTCGTATGCGTGTTTGGCGCCGTGCAGGTGAGCGCCACAATCAGGACTACATACGACCGAGGCACACAGGGCCAACACCCGGCATCATGGTGTAGGGAGCGATCTCCTACACTGGCCGTACACCACTGGTGATCGTCGAGGGGACACTGAATAGTGCACGGTACATCCAAACCGTCATCGAACCCATCGTTCTACCATTCCTAGACCGGCAAGGGAACTTGCTGTTCCAACAGGACAATGCTCGTCCGCATGTATCCCGTGCCACCCAACGTGCTCTAGAAGGTGTAAGTCAACTACCCTGGCCAGCAAGATCTCCGGATCTGTCCCCCATTGAGCATGTTTGGGACTGGATGAAGCGTCGTCTCACGCGGTCTGCACGTCCAGCACGAACGCTGGTCCAACTGAGGCGCCAGGTGGAAATGGCATGGCAAGCCGTTCAACAGGACTACATCCAGCATCTCTACGATCGTCTCCATGAGAGAATAGCAGCCTGCATTGCTGCGAAAGGTGGATATACACTGTACTAGTGCCGACATTTTGCATGTTCTGTTGCCTGTGTCTATGTGCCTGTGGTTCTGTCAGTGTGATCATGTGATGTATCTGGCCCCAGGAATGTGTCAATAAAGTTTCCCCTTCCTGGGACAAAGAATTCACAGTGTTCTTATTTCAATTTCCAGGAGTGTATAACTAGTGTCACAGGATTGGTTCAAAACATAGACAGTAAGAGGGGTCAGTCTTCTTGTACTTAAGTCGGCATAGTGCCTTTTGTATTTAATTCCGATGCAATATCTGTGTTTCTTCGTCAATAAGAAGGTCAGAGGGATACAGTAAATCCGAAGTGAAGCATCGGAATCTATAACTAGTGTCACAGAAATGGTTCAAAACATTAACAGCAAGAAGAGCCAGTCTTTTGGACTTGAGTCGGCAATGTGCCTTTTGTATTTAATTCCGATGAAATTTCTGTGTTTGATCGTCAATAAGAAGGTCAGAGGGATACAGTAAACCTGAAGTGAAGCATCGGAAACTACAACTAGTGTCAGAGGAATAGTTCAAACCATAGACAGTAAGAAGAGTCGGTGTTCTTGTACTGAAGCCGGCATTGTGCCTTTTGTATTTAATTAAGATGCAATTTCTGTGTTTCATCGTCAATAAGAAGGTCAGAGGTATACAGTAAACCAGAAGTGAAGCATCGGAATTTATAACTAGTGTCACAGGAATGGTCAAAGCATAGACAGTGGGAAGAGTCAGTCTTCTTGTACTTAAGTCGGCATTGTGCCTTTTGTATAAAATGCCGATGCAATATCTGTGTTTCATCGTCAATAAGGTCAGCTGGGTACAGTAAACCTGAAGTGAAGCTTCGGAATCTATAACTAGTGTCACAGGAATGGTTCAAATTATAGGCAATAAAAAGAGCCAGTCTTCTTGTACTTGAATCGGCATTGTGCCTTTTGTATTTAATTCCGATGAAATTTCTGTGTTTGATCGTCAATAAGAAGGACAGAGGGATACAGTAAACCTGAAGTGAATCATCGGAATCTATAACTAGTGTCACAGGAATGGTTCAAATCATAGTCAGTAAGAAGAGTCAGTCTTCTTGTACTTAAGTCGGCATTGTGGCTTTTGTATTTAATTCCGATGCAGTTTCTGTGTTTCATCGTCAATAAGAAGGCCAGAGGGATACAGTAAAACTGGAGTGAAGCATCGGAATGTATAACTAGTGTCACAGGAATGGTTCAAAACATAGACAGTAAGAACAGTCAGTCTTCTTGTACTTAAGTAAGCATTGTGCCTTTTGTATTCAATTCCGATGCAATTTCTGTGTTTCATCGTCAATATGAAGGGCAGAGGGATACAGTAAAAATGAAGTGAAGCATCGGATTCTATAACTAGTGTCATAGGAATGGTTCAAAACATAGACAGTAAGAAGAGTCAGTTTTCTTGCACTTAAGTCGGCATTATGCCTTTTGTATTTAATTAAGAAGCAATTTCTGTGTTTTATCGTCAATAAGAAGGTCAGAGGGATACAGTCAACCTGAAGTGAAGCATCGGAATCAATAACTAGTGTCACAGGAAAGGTTCAAAGCATAGACAGTAAGAAGAGTCAGTCTTCTTGTATTTAAGTCGGCATTGTGCCTTTTGTATATAATTCCGATGCGATTTCTGTGTTTCATCGTCAATAAGAAGGTCAGAGGGATACAGTAAACCTGAAGTGAGGCATCGGAATCTATAACTAGTGTCACAGGAATGGTTCAAAACATAGACAGTAAAAAGAGCCAGTCTTCATGTACTTGAGTCGGCATTGTGCCTTGTGTATTTAATCCCGATTTAATTTCTGTGTTTCATCGTCAATTAGAAGGTCTGAGGGATACAGTAAACCTGAAGTGAAGCATCGGAATCTATAACTAGTGTCACCGGAATGGTTCAAAACGCAGACAATAGAAAGAGTCAGTCTTCTTGTACTTTACTCGGCATTGTGCCTTTTGTATTTAATTACGATGCAATTTCTGTGTTTCATCGTCAATAAGAAGGTCAGGGGGATACAGTAAACCTGAAGTGAAGCACCGGAATCTATAGCTAGCGCCACAGGAAAGGTTCATACATAGACAGTAAGAAGAGTCAGTTTTCTTGTACTTAAGTCGGCATTGTGCCTTTTGTATTTAATTCCGATGCAATATCTGTGATACATCGTCAATAAGAAGGTCACAGGGATACAGTAAACCTGAAGTGAAGCATCAGAATCTATAACTAGTGTCACAGGAATGGTTCAAAACATAAGCAGTAAGAAGAGTCAGTTTTTTTGTACTTAATTCGCGCATTTCGCGTTTTGTATTTCATTCCGAAGAAATTTCTGTGTTTGATCGTCAATAAGAAGGTCAGAGGGATACAGTATACCTGAAGTGAAGCATCGGATTCTATAACTAGTGTCACAGGAATGGTTCAAACCATTGACACTAAGAGGAGTCAGTGTTTTTGTACTGAAGTCGGCATTGTGCCTTTTGTATTTAATTGAGATGCAATTTCTGTGTTTCATCGTCAATATTAAGTTCAGAGGGATACAGTACACCTGAAGTGAAGCATCGGAATCTATAACTAGTGTCACAGCAATGGTTCAAAACATAGACAGTAAGAAGAGTCAGTCTTCTTGTACTTAAGTCGGCATTGTGCCTTTTGTATATAATTCCGATGCAATTTCTGCGTTTCATCGTCAACAAGAAGCTCATGTTATACAGTAATCCTGAGGTGAAGCATCGGAATCTATAACTAGTGTCACAGGAATGGTTCAAATCATAGACAGTAAGAAGAGCTAGTCTTCTTGTACTTGAGTCGGCATTGTGCCTTTTGTATTTAATAGCGATCAAATTTCTGTCTTTGATCGTCGATAAGAAGGTCAGAGGGACACAGTAATAATGAAGTGAAGCATCGGAATCGATAACTAGTGTCATAGGAATGGTTCAAAGCATAGACAGTAAGAAGAGTCAGTCTTCTTGTACTTAAGTCGGCATTGTGCCTTTTGTATTTAATTAAGATGCAATTTCTGTGTTTCATCGTCAATAAGAAGGTCAGAGGGATGCAGTCAACCTGAAGTGAAGCATCGGAATCAATAACTTGTGTCACAGGAAAGGTTCAAAGCATAGACAGTAAGAAGAGTCTGACTTCTTGTACTCAAGTCGGCATTGTGCCTTTTGTATATAATTCCGATGCAATTTCTGTGTTTTGTCGTCAATAAGAATATCAGAGGGATACAGTAAACCTGAAGTGAAGCATCGGAATCTATAACTAGTGTCACAGGAATGGTTCAAATCATAGGCAGTAAGAAGAGCCAGTCTTCATGTACTTGAGTCGGAATTATGCCTTTTGTATTTAATTCCGATGCAATTTTTGTGTTTCATCGTCATTAAGAAGGTCTGAGTGATACAGTAAACCTGAAGTGAAGCATCGGAAACTGTAACTAGTGTCACCGGAATGGTTCAAATCGTAGACAATAGAAAGTGTCAGTTTCTTGTACTTCACTCGACATTGTGCCTTTTGTATTTAATTCCGATGCAATTTCTGTTTTTCATCGTCAATAAGAAGGTCAGGGGGATACAGCAAACCTGAAGTGAAGCATCGGAATCTATAGCTAGTTTCACAGGAATGGTTAAAAACATAGACAGTAGGAAGAGTCAGTTTTCTTGTACTTAAGTCGGCATTGTGCCTTTTGTATTTAATTCCGATGCAATTTCTGTGTTTCATCGTCAATAAGAAGGCCCAATGGGTACAGTAAACCTGAAGTGAAGCATCGTAATCTAAAACTGGTCTCACAGGAAAGGTACAAAACATAGACGGTAAGAAGAGCCCGTCTTCTAGATCTTAAGTCGGCATTGTGCTTTTTGTATTGAATTCCGATGCAATTTCTGTGTTTCATCGTCAATAAGAAGGTCCAAGGGATACAGTAAACCGGGAGTGAAGCATCGGAATCTATAACTAGTGTCACAGGAATGGTTCAAAACATAGGCAGTAGGAAGAGTCAGTCTTCTTGTACATAAGTCTGCATTGTGCCGTTTGTATTTTATTCCGATGCAACTTCTGTGTTTCATCGTCAATATGAAGGTCTGAGGGATACAGTAAACCTGATGTGAAGCATCGGAATCTATAACTATGTGTCATAGGAATGGTTCAAACATAGACAGTAAGAAGAGTCAGTCTTCTTGTACTTAAGTCGGCATTGTGCTTTTTGTATTTAATTCCGATGCAATTTCTGTGTTTCATCGTCAATAAGAAGGTCCAAGGGATACAGTAAACCTGTAGTGAAGCGTCGGAATCTATAACTAGTTTCACAGGAATGGTTTCCATCATAGTCAGTAAGAAGAGTCAGTCTTCTTGTACATAAGTCGGCATTGCGCCTTTTGTATTTAATTCCGATGCAATTTCAGTGTTTCATCGTCAATAAGAAGGTCCAAGGGATACAGTAAACCTGGAGTGAAGCATCGGAATCTATAACTAGTGTAACAGGAATGGTTCAAAACATAGACAGTAGGAAGAGTCAGTCTTCTTGTACTTAAGTCGGCATTGTGAGTTTTGTATTTAATTCCGATGCAATGTCTGTGTTTCATTGTCAATAAGAAGGTCCAAGGGATACAGTAAACCTGGAGTGAAGCATCGGAACTAGTGTCACAGGAATGGTTGAATACATAGACAGTAGGAAGAGTCAGTCTTCTTGTACTTAAGTCGGCATTGTGCCTTTTGTATTTGATTCCGATACAATTTCTGTGTTTCATCGTCAATAAGAAGGTCCAAGGGATACAGTAAACCTGAAGTGAAGCATCGGAATCTATAACTAGTGTCACAGGAATGGTTCAAATCATAGTCAGTAAGAAGAGTCAGTCATCTTGTACTTAAGTCGGCATTGTACCTTTTGTTTTAATTCCGATGCTATTTCTGTGTTTCATCGTAAATAAGAAGGTCCAAGGGATACAGTAAACCTGGAGTGAAGCATCAGAATCCATAACTACTGTCACAGGAATGGTTCAAAGCATAGACACGAAGAAGAGTCAGTCTTCTTGTACTTAAGTCGGCAATGTGCCTTTTGTATTTATCCCGATGCAGTTTCTGTGTTAATCGTCAATACGACGGTCAGGGGGATACAGTAAATCTGAAGTGAAGCATCGGAATCGATAACTAGTGTCATAGGAATGGTTCAAAGCATAGACAGTAAGAAGAGTCAGTCCTCTTGCACTTAAGTCGGCATTATGCCTTTTGTATTTAATTAAGATGCAATTTCTGTGTTTCATCGTCAATAAGAAGGTCAGAGGGATACAGTCAACCTGAAGTGAAGCATCGGAATCAATAACTTGTGACACAGGAAAGGTTCAAAGCATAGACAGTAAGAAGGGTCTGACTTCTTGTACTTAAGTCGGCATTGTGCCTTTTGTATATAATTCCGATGCAATTTCTGTGTTTCGTCGTCAATAAGAATATCAGAGGGATACAGTAAACCTGAAGTGAAGCATCGGAATCTATAACTACTGTCACAGGAATGGTTCAAAACATAGACAGTAAGAAGAGCCAGTTTTCATGTACTTGAGTCGGCATTGTGCCTTTTGTATAAAATTCCGATGCAATTTCTGTGTTTCATCGACAATACGAAGGTCAGAGGGATACAGTAAACCTGAAGTGAAGCATTGGAATCTATAACTAGTGTCACAGAAATGGTTCAAAACATTAACAGCAAGAACAGCCAGTCTTCTTGTACTTGAGTCGGCATTGTGCATTTTGTATTTAATTCCGATGAAATTTCTGTGTTTGATCGTCAATAAGAAGGTCAGAGGGATACAGTAAACCTGAAGTGAAGCATCGGAAACAATAACTAGTGTCAGAGGAATAGTTCAAACCATAGACAGTAAGAAGAGTCAGTCTTCTTGTACTTAAGTCGGCATTGTGCCTTTTGTATAAAATGCCGATGCAATATCTGTGTTTCATCGTCAATAAGGTCAGCTGGGTACAGTAAACCTGAAGTGAAGCTTCGGAATCTATAACTAGTGTCACAGGAATGGTTCAAAACATAGGCAATAAGAAGAGCCAGTCTTCTTGTACTTAATTCGGCATTGTGCCTTTTGTACTTAATTCCGATGAAATTTCTGTGTTTGATCTTCAATAAGAAGGACAGAGAGATACAGTAAACCTGAAGTGAAGCATTGGAATCTATAAATAGTTTCACTGGAATGGTTCAAAACATAGACAGTAAGAAGAGTCAGTCTTCTTGTACTTAAGTCGGCATTGTGCCTTTTGTATTTAATTCCGATGCAGTTTCTGTGTTTCATCGTCAATAAGAAGGCCAGAGGGATACAGTAAAACTGGTGTGAAGCATCGGAATGTATAACTAGTGTCACAGGAATGGTTCAAAACATAGACAGTAAGAAGAGTCAGCCTTCTTGTACTAAAGTAAGCATTGTGCCTTTTGTATTCAATTCCGATGCAATTTCTGTGTTTCATCGTCAATAAGAAGGTCCAAGGGATACAGTGAACCTGAAGTTAAGCATCGGCATCTATAACTAGTGCCACAGGAATGGTTGAAATCATAGACAGTAAGAAGAGATAGTCTTCTTGTACTTGAGTCGGCATTGTGCCTTTTGTATTTAATTCCGATCAATTTTCTGTGTATGATCGTCAATAAGAAGGTCAGAGGGATACAGTAAACCTGAAGTGAAGCATCGGAATCTATAACTAGTGACACCGGAATGGTTCAAAACGTAGGCAATAGAAAGAGTCACTCTTCTTGTACTTCACTCGGCATTGTGCCTTTTGTATTTAATTCCGATGCAATTTTTGTGCTTCATCGTCAATAAGAAGGTCAGGGGGATACAGTAAACCTGAATTGAAGCATCGGAATCTATAACTAGTGTCACAGGAATGGTTCAAAACATAGACAGTAAGAAGAGTCAGTTTTCTTGTACTTAAGTCTGCATTGTGCCTTTTGTATTAAATTCCGATGCAATTTCTATGATTCATCGTCAATAAGAAGGTCACAGGGATACAGTAAACCTGAAGTGAAGCATCGGAATCTATAACTAGTGTCACAGGAATGGTTCAAAACATAACCAGTAAGAAGAGTCAGTTTTTTTGTACTTAAGTCGCTCATTGTGCATTTTGTATTTAATTAAGATTCAATTTCTGTGTTTAATCGTCAATAATAAGGTCAGAGCGATACAGTACGCCTGAAGTGAAGCATCGGAATCTGTAACTAGTGGCACAGGAATGGTTCAAAACAAAGACAGTAAGAAGAGTCAGTTTTTTCGTACTTAAGTCGCTCATTGTGCATTTTGTATTTAATTAAGATGCAATTTCTGTGTTTCTTCGTCAATAAGAAGGTGAAAGGGATACAGTAACCCTGAAGTGAAGCATCGGAATCTATAACTAGTGTCACAGGAATGGTTCAAAACATAACCAGTAAGAAGAGTCAGTTTTTTTGTACTTAAGTCGCTCATTGTGCATTTTGTATTTAATTAAGATGCAATTTCTGTGTTTCTTCGTCAATAAGAAGGTGAAAGGGATACAGTAACCCTGAAGTGAAGCATCGGAATCTATAACTAGTGTCACAGGAATGGTTCAAAACATAGACAGTAAGAAGAGACAGTCTTCTTGTACTTAAGTCGGCATTGTGCCTTTTGTATATAATTCCGATGCAATTTCTGCGTTTCATCGTCAATAAGAAACTCAGAGGGATACAGTAAAGGAGAAGTGAAGCATCGGAATCAATAAGTAGTGCCACATTAATGGTTCAAAACGTAGACAGTAAGAAGAGTCAGTTTTCTTGTGCTTAAGTCGGCATTGTGCCTTTTGTATGTAATTCCGATGCAATTTCTGTGTTTCATCGTCAATAAGACGGTCAGAGGGATACAGTAATCATGAAGTGTGGCATCGGAATCTATAACTAGTGTCACTGGAATGGTTCAAAACATAGACAGTAAGAAGAGTCAGTCTTTTTGTACTTAAGTCGGCATTGTGCTTTTTGTATTTAATTCCGATGCAATTTCTGTGTTTCATGGTCAATACGAAGGTCAGAGGGATACTGTAAACCTGAAGTGAAGCATCGGAATCTACACTCCTGGAAATGGAAAAAAGAACACATTGATACCGGTGTGTCAGACCCACCATACTTGCTCCGGACACTGCGAGAGGGCTGTACAAGCAATGATCACACGCACGGCACAGCAGACACACCAGGAACCGCGGTGTTGGCCGTCGAATGGCGCTAGCTGCACAGCATTTGTGCACCGCCGCCGTCAGTGTCAGCCAGTTTGCCGTGGCATACGGAGCTCCATCGCAGTCTTTAACACTGGTAGCATGCCGCGACAGCGTGGACGTGAACCGTATGTGCAGTTGACGAACTTTGAGCGAGGGCGTATACTGGGCATGCGGGAGGCCGGGTGGACGTACCGCCGAATTGCTCAACACGTGGGGCGTGAGGTCTCCACAGTACATCGATGTTGTCGCCAGTGGTCGGCGGAAGGTGCACGTGCCCGTCGACCTGGGACCGGACCGCAGCGACGCACGGATGCACGCCAAGACCGTAGGATCCTACGCAGTGCCGTAGGGGACCGCACCGCCACTTCCCAGTAAATTAGGGACACTGTTGCTCCTGGGGTATCGGCGAGGACCATTCGCGACCGTCTCCATGAAGCTGGGCTACGGTCCCGCACACCGTTAGGCCGTCTTCCGCTCACGCCCCAACATCGTGCAGCCCGCCTCCAGTGGTGTCGCGACAGGCGTGAATGGAGGGACGAATGGAGACGTGTCGTCTTCAGCGATGAGAGTCGCTTCTGCCTTGGTGCCAAAGATGGTCGTATGCGTGTTTGGCGCCGTGCAGGTGAGCGCCACAATCAGGACTACATACGACCGAGGCACACAGGGCCAACACCCGGCATCATGGTGTAGGGAGCGATCTCCTACACTGGCCGTACACCCCTGGTGATCGTCGAGGGGACACTGAATAGTGCACGGTACATCCAAACCGTCATCGAACCCATCGTTCTACCATTCCTAGACCGGCAAGGGAACTTGCTGTTCCAACAGGACAATGCTCGTCCGCATGTATCCCGTGCCACCCAACGTGCTCTAGAAGGTGTAAGTCAACTACCCTGGCCAGCAAGATCTCCGGATCTGTCCCCCATTGAGCATGTTTGGGACTGGATGAAGCGTCGTCTCACGCGGTCTGCACGTGCAGCACGAACGCTGGTCCAACTGAGGCGCCAGGTGGAAATGGCATGGCAAGCCGTTCAACAGGACTACATCCAGCATCTCTACGATCGTCTCCATGGGAGAACAGCAGCCTGCATTGCTGCGAAAGGTGGATATACACTGTACTAGTGCCGACATTTTGCATGCTCTGTTGCCTGTGTCTATGTGCCTGTGGTTCTGTCAGTGAGATCATGTGATGTATCTGGCCCCAGGAATGTGTCAATAAAGTTTCCCCTTCCTGGGACAATGAATTCACAGTGCTCTTATTTCAATTTCCAGGAGTGTATAACTAGTGTCACAGGATTGGTTCAAAACATAGACAGTAAGAAGGGTCAGTCTTCTTGTACTTAAGTCGGCATAGTGCCTTTTGTATTTAATTGCGATGCAATATCTGTGTTTCTTCGTCAATAAGAAGGTCAGAGGGATACAGTAAATCCGAAGTGAAGCATCGGAATCTATAACTAGTGTCACAGAAATGGTTCAAAACATTAACAGCAAGAAGAGCCAGTCATTTGGACTTGAGTCGGCAATGTGCCTTTTGTATTTAATTCCGATGAAATTTCTGTGTTTGATCGTCAATAAGAAGGACAGAGGGATACAGTAAACCTGAAGTGAATCATCGGAATCAATAACTAGTGTCACAGGAATGGTTCAAAACATAGACAGTAAGAAGAGTCAGTCTTCTTGTACTTAAGTCGGCATTGTGGCTTTTGTATTTAATTCCGATGCAGTTTCTGTGTTTCATCGTCAATAAGAAGGCCAGAGGGATACAGTAAAACTGGAGTGAAGCATCGGAATGTATAACTAGTGTCACAGGAATGGTTCAAAACATAGACAGTAAGAAGAGTCAGTCTTCTTGTACTTAAGTAAGCATTGTGCCTTTGTATTCAATTCCGATGCAATTTCAGTGTTTCATCGTCAATAAGAAGGGCAGAGGGATACAGTAAAAATGAAGTGAAGCTTCGGAATCTATAACTAGTGTCATAGGAATGGTTCAAAACATAGACAGTAAGAAGAGTCAGTTTTCTTGCACTTGAGTCGGCATTGTGCCTTTTGTATTTAATTAAGAAGCAATTTCTGTGTTTTATCGTCAATAAGAAGGTCAGAGGGATACAGTCAACCTGAAGTGAAGCATCGGAATCAATAACTAGTGTCACAGGAAAGGTTCAAAGCATAGACAGTAAGAAGAGTCAGTCTTCTTGTACTTAAGTCGGCATTGTGCCTTTTGTATATAATTCCGATGCGATTTCTGTGTTTCATCGTCAATAAGAAGGTCAGAGGGATACAGTAAACCTGAAGTGAGGCATCGGAATCTATAACTAGTGTCACAGGAATGGTTCAAAACATAGACAGTAAAAAGAGCCAGTCTTCATGTACTTGAGTCGGCATTGTGCCTTGTGTATTTAATCCCGATGCAATTTCTGTGTTTCATCGTCAATAAGAAGGTCTGAGGGGTACAGTAAACCTGAAGTGAAGCATCGGAATCTATAACTAGTGTCACCGGAATGGTTCAAAACGTAGACAATAGAAAGAGTCAGTCTTCTTGTACTTTACTCGGCATTGTGCCTTTTGTATATAATTCCGATGCAATTTCTGCGTTTCATCGTCAACAAGAAGCTCATGGGATACAGTAATCCTGAGGTGAAGCATCGGAATCTATAACTAGTGTCACAGGAATGGTTCAAATCATAGACAGTAAGAAGAGCTAGTCTTCTTGTACTTGAGTCGGCATTGTGCCTTTTGTATTTAATAGCGATCAATTTTCTGTGTTTGATCGTCGATAAGAAGGTCAGAGGGATACAGTAATAATGAAGTGAAGCATCGGAATCGATAACTAGTGTCATAGGAATGGTCAAAGCATAGACAGTAAGAAGAGTCAGTCTTCTTGTACTTAAGTCGGCATTGTGCCTTTTGTATTTAATTAAGATGCAATTTCTGTGTTTCATCGTCAATAAGAAGGTCAGAGGGATGCAGTCAACCTGAAGTGAAGCATCGGAATCAGTAACTTGTGTCACAGGAAAGGTTCAAAGCATAGACAGTAAGAAGAGTCTGACTTCCTGTACACAAGTCGGCATTGTGCCTTTTGTATATAATTCCGATGCAATTTCTGTGTTTTGTCGTCAATAAGAATATCAGAGGGATACAGTAAACCTGAAGTGAAGCATCGGAATCAATAAGTAGTGTCACATTAATGATTCAAAACATAGACAGTAAGAAGAGTCAGTTTGCTTGTGCTTAAGTCGGCATTGTGCCTTTTATATTTAATTCCGATGCAATTTCTGTGTTTCATCGTCAATAAGACGGTCAGAGGGATACAGTAATCCTGAAGTGAGGCATCGGAATCTATAACTAGTGTCACTGGAATGGTTCAAAACATAGACAGTAAGAAGAGTTAGTCTTTTTGTACTTAAGTCGGCATTGTGCTTTTTGTATTTAATTCCGATGCAATTTCTGTGTTTCATGGTCAATACGAAGGACAGAGGGATACAGTAAACCTGAAGTGAAGCATCGGAATCTATAACTAGTGTCACAGGATTGGTTCAGAACATAGACAGTAAGAAGGATCAGTCTTCTTGTACTTATGTCGGCATAGTGCCTTTTGCATTTAATTCCGATGCAACACCTGTGTTTCTTCGTCAATAAGAAGGTCAGAGGGATACAGTAAACCTGAAGTGAAGCATCGGAATCTATAACTAGTGTCACAGAAATGGTTCAAAACATTAACAGCAAGAAGAGCCAGTCTTCTTGTACTTGAGTCGGCATTGTGCCTTTTGTATTTAATTCCGATGAAATTTCTGTGTTTGATCGTCAATAAGAAGGTCAGAGGGATACAGTAAACCAGAAGTGAAGCATCGCAAACTATAACTAATGTCAGAGCAATAGTTCAAACCATAGACAGTAAGAAGAGTCAGTGTTCTTGTACTGAAGTCGGCATTGTGCCTTTTGTATTTAATTAAGATGCAATTTCTGTGTTTCATCGTCAATAAGAAGGTCAGAGGTATACAGTAAACCAGAAGTGAAGCATCGGAATTTATAACTAGTGTCACAGGAATGTTTCAAAGCATAGACAGTGGGAAGAGTCAGTCTTCTTGTACTTAAATCGGCATTGTGCCTTTTGTATAAAATGCCGATGCAATATCTGTGTTTCATCGTCAATAACGTCAGCTGGGTACAGTAAACCTGAAGTGAAGCTTCGGAATCTATAACTAGTGTCACAGGAATGGTTCAAAACATAGGCAATAAGAAGAGCCAGTCTTCTTGTACTTGAGTCGGCATTGTGCATTTTGTATTTAATTCCGATGAAATTTCTGTGTTTGATCGTCAATATGAAGGACAGAGGGATACAGTAAACCTGAAGTGAAGCATCGGAATCAATAACTAGTGTCACAGGAATGGTTCAAAACATAGACAGTAAGAAGAGTCAGTCTTCTTGTACTTAAGTCGGCATTGTGCCTTTTGTATTTAATTCCGATGCAGTTTCTGTATTTCATCGTCAATAAGAAGGCGAGAGGGATACAGTAAAACTGGTGTGAAGCATCAGAATGTATAACTAGTGTCACAGGAATGGTTCAATACATAGACAGTAAGAAGAGTCAGTCTTCTTGTACTTAAGTAAGCATTGTGCCTTTTGTATTCAATTCCGATGCAATTTCTGTGTTTCATCGTCAATAAGAAGGTCCATGGGATACAGTGACCCTGAAGTTAAGCATCGGCATCTATAACTAGTGCCACAGGAATGGTTGAAATCATAAACAGTAAGAAGAGCCAGTCTTCTTGTACTTGAGTCGGTATTGTGCCTTTTGTATTTAATTCCGATCAATTTTCTGTGTTTGATCGTCAATAAGAAGGTCAGAGGGATACAGTAAAAATGAAGTGAAGCATCGAAATCTATAACTAGTGTCATAGGAAAGGTTCAAGTCATAGACAATAAGAAGAGTCAGTTTTCTTGCACTTAAATCTGCATTGTGCCTTTTGTATTTAATTAGGATGCAATTTCTGTGTTTTATCGTCAACAAGAAGGTCAGAGGGATACAGTCAACCTGAAGTGAAGCATCGGAATCAATAACTAGTGTCAAAGGAAAGGTTCAAAGCATAGACAGTAAGAAGAGTCAGTCTTCTTGTACTTGAGTCGGCATTGTGCCTGTTGTATTTCATTCCGATGCAATTTCTGTGTCTCATCGTCAATAAGAATGTCTGCGGGATACAGTAAACCTGAAGTGAAGCATCGGAATCTATAACTAGTGACACCGGAATGGTTCAAAACGTAGACAATAGAAAGAGTCAGCCTTCTTGTACTTCACTCGGCATTGTGCCTTTTGTATTTAATTCCGATGCAATTTTTGTGCTTCATCGTCAATAAGAAGGTCAGGGGGATACAGTAAACCTGAAGTGAAGCATCGGAATCTATAACTAGTGTCACAGGAATGGTTCAGAACATAGACAGTAAGAAGAGTCAGTTTTCTTGTACTTAAGTCGGCATTGTGCCTTTTGTATTTAATTCCGATGCAATATCTGTGATACATCGTCAATAAGAAGGTCACAGGGATACAGCAAACCTGAAGTGAAACATCGGAAACTATAACTAGTGTCACAGGAATGGTTCAAAACATAAGCAGTAAGAAGAGTCAGTTTTTTTGTACTTAATTCGCGCATTTCGCGTTTTGTATTTAATTCCGAAGAAATTTCTGTGTTTGATCGTCAATATGAAGGTCAGAGGGATACAGTAAACCTGAAGTGAAGCATCGGATTCTATAACTAGTGTCACAGGAATGGTTCAAACCATTGACACTAAGAGGAGTCAGTGTTCTTGTACTGAAGTCGGCATTATGCCTTTTGTATTTAATTAAGATGCAATTTCTGTGTTTCATCGTCAATAATAAGTTCAGAGGGATACAGTACACCTGAAGTGAAGCATCGGAATCTATAACTAGTGTCACAGCAATGGTTCAAAACATAGACAGTAAGAAGAGACAGTCTTCTTGTACTTAATTCGGCATTGTGCCTTTTGTATATAATTCCGATGCAATTTCTGCGTTTCATCGTCAACAAGAGGCTCATGGGATACAGTAATCCTGAGGTGAAGCATCGGAATCTATAACTAGTGCCACAGGAATGGTTCAAATCATAGACAGTAAGAAGAGCTAGTCTTCTTGTACTTGAGTCGGCATTGTGCCTTTTGTATTTAATAGCGATCAATTTTCTGTGGTTGATCGTCGATAAGAAGGTCAGAGGGATACAGTAATAATGAAGTGAAGCATCGGAATCGATAACTAGTGTCATAGGAATGGTTCAAAGCATAGACAGCAAGAAGAGTCAGTCTTCTTGTACTTAAGTCGGCATTGTGCCTTTTGAATTTAATTAAGATGCAATTTCTGTGTTTCATCGTCAATAAGAAGGTCAGAGGGATGCAGTCAACCTGAAGTGAAGCATCGTAATCAATAACTTGTGTCACAGGAAAGGTTCAAAGCATAGACAGTAAGAAGAGTCTGACTTCTTGTACACAAGTCGGCATTGTGCCTTTTGTATATAATTCCGATGCAATTTCTGTGTTTTGTCGTCAATAAGAATATCAGAGGGATACAGTAAACCTGAAGTGAAGCATCGGAATCTATAACTAGTGTCACAGGAATGGTTCAAATCATAGGCAGTAAGAAGAGCCAGTCTTCATGTACTTGAGTCGGAATTATGCCTTTTGTATTTAATTCCGATGCAATTTTTGTGTTTCATCGTCAACAAGAAGGTCTGAGTGATACAGTAAACCTGAAGTGAGGCATCGGAATCTGTAACTAGTGTCACCGGAATGGTTCAAATCCTAGACAATAGAAAGTGTCAGTTTCTTGTACTTCACTCGGCATTGTGCCTTTTGTATTTAATTCCGATGCAATTTCTGTTTTTCATCGTCAATAAGAAGGTCAGGGGGATACAGCAAACCTGAAGTGAAGCATCGGAATCTATAGCTAGTGTCACAGGAATGGTTAAAAACATGGACAGTAGGAAGAGTCAGTTTTCTTGTACTTAAGTCAGCATTGTGCCTTTTGTATTTAATTCCGATGCAATTTCTGTGATTCATCGTCAATAGGAAGGTCACAGGGATACAGTAATCCTGAAGTGAAGCATCGGAAACTCTAACTAGTGTCACAGAAATGGTTCAAAACATAAACAGTAAGAAGAGTCAGATTTCTTCTCCTTAAGCCGGCATTGTGCCTTTTGTATAAAATTCCGATGCAATTTCTGTGTTTCATCGTCAATAAGATGGTCAGAGGGATACAGTAAACCTGAAGTGAAGCATAGGAAACCATAACTAGTGTCGCAGGAATGGTTCAAAACATATAGTGTAAGAAGAGACAGTCTTCTTTTACTTGAGTCGGCATTGTGCCTGTTGTATTTCATTCCGATGCAATTTCTGTGTTTCATCGTCATTAAGAAGGTCTGAGGGATACAGTAAACCTGAAGTGAAGCATCGGAATCTGTAACTAGTGACAGCGGAATGGTTCAAAACGTAGACAATAGAAAGAGTCAGTCTTCTTGTACTTCACTCGGCATTGTGCCTTTTGTATTTAATTAAGATGCAATTTCTGTGTGTCATCGTCAATAAGAAGCTCAGAGGGATACAGTAAACGAGAAGTGAAGCATCGGAATCAATAAGTAGTGTCACATTAATGATTCAAATCATAGACAGTAAGAAGAGTCAGTTTGCTTGTGCTTAAGTCGGCATTGTGCCTTTTGTATTTAATTCCGATGCAATTTCTGTGTTTCATCGTCAATAAGACGGTCAGAGGGATACAGTAATCCTGAAGTGAGGCATCGGAATCTATAACTAGTGTCACTGCAATGGTTCAAAACATAGACAGTAAGAAGAGTCAGTCTTCTTGGACTTAAGTCGGCATTGTGCCTTTTGTATTTAATTCCGATGCAGTTTCTGTGTTTGATCGTCAATAAGAAGGACAGAGGGTTACAGTAAACCTGAAGTGAAGCATCGGAATCAATAACTAGTGTCACAGGAATGGTTCAAAACATAGACAGTAAGAAGAGTCAGTCTTCTTGGACTTAAGTCGGCATTGTGCCTTTTGTATTTAATTCCGATGCAGTTTCTGTGTTTCATCGTCAATAAGAAGGCCAGAGGGATACAGTAAAACTGGAGTGAAGCATCGGAATGTATAACTAGTGTCACAGGAATGGTTCAAAACATAGACAGTAAGAAGAGTCAGTCTTCTTGTACTTAAGTAAGCATTGTGCCTTTTGTATTCAATTCCGATGCAATTTCTGTGTTTCATCGTCAATAAGAAGGTCCAAGGGATACAGTGAACCTGAAGTTAAGCATCGGCATCTATAACTAGTGCCACAGGAATGGTTGAAATCATAGACAGTAAGAAGAGCCAGTCTTCTTGTACTTGAGTCGGCATTGTGCCTTTTGTATTTAATTCCGATCAATTTTCTGTGTTTGATCGTCAATAAGAAGGTCAGAGGGATACAGTAAAAATGAAGTGAAGCATAGGAATCTATAACTAGTGTCATAGGAATGGTTCAAAACGTAGACAGTGAGAAGAGTCAGTTTTCTTGCACTTAAGTCGGCATTGTGCCTTTATATTTAATTAAGATGCAATTTCTGTGTTTTATCGTCAATAAGAAGGTCAGAGGGTTACAGTCAACCTGAAGTGAAGCATCGGAATCAATAACTAGTGTCACAGGAAAGGTTCAAAGCATAGACAGTAAGAAGAGTCAGTCTTCTTGTACTTACGTCGGCATTGTGCCTTTTGTATATAATTCCGATGCGATTTCTGTGTTTCATCAACAATAAGAAGGTCAGAGGGATACAGTAAACCTGAAGTGAGGCATCGGAATCTATAACTAGTGTCACAGGAATGGTTCAAATTATAGGCAATAAGAAGAGCCAGTCTTCTTGTACTTGAGTCGGCATTGTGCCTTTTGTATTTAATTCCGATGAAATTTCTGTGTTTGATCGTCAATAAGAAGGACAGAGGGATACAGTAAACCTGAAGTGAATCATCGGAATCAATAACTAGTGTCACAGGAATGGTTCAAAACATAGACAGTAAGAAGAGTCAGTCTTCTTGTACTTAAGTCGGCATTGTGGCTTTTGTATTTAATTCCGATGCAGTTTCTGTGTTTCATCGTCAATAAGAAGGCCAGAGGGATACAGTAAAACTGGAGTGAAGCATCGGAATGTATAACTAGTGTCACAGGAATGGTTCAAAACATAGACAGTAAGAAGAGTCAGTCTTCTTGTACTTAAGTAAGCATTGTGCCTTTGTATTCAATTCCGATGCAATTTCAGTGTTTCATCGTCAATAAGAAGGGCAGAGGGATACAGTAAAAATGAAGTGAAGCTTCGGAATCTATAACTAGTGTCATAGGAATGGTTCAAAACATAGACAGTAAGAAGAGTCAGTTTTCTTGCACTTAAGTCGGCATTGTGCCTTTTGTATTTAATTAAGAAGCAATTTCTGTGTTTTATCGTCAATAAGAAGGTCAGAGGGATACAGTCAACCTGAAGTGAAGCATCGGAATCAATAACTAGTGTCACAGGAAAGGTTCAAAGCATAGACAGTAAGAAGAGTCAGTCTTCTTGTACTTAAGTCGGCATTGTGCCTTTTGTATATAATTCCGATGCGATTTCTGTGTTTCATCGTCAATAAGAAGGTCAGAGGGATACAGTAAACCTGAAGTGAGGCATCGGAATCTATAACTAGTGTCACAGGAATGGTTCAAAACATAGACAGTAAAAAGAGCCAGTCTTCATGTACTTGAGTCGGCATTGTGCCTTGTGTATTTAATCCCGATGCAATTTCTGTGTTTCATCGTCAATAAGAAGGTCTTAGGGGTACAGTAAACCTGAAGTGAAGCATCGGAATCTATAACTAGTGTCACCGGAATGGTTCAAAACGTAGACAATAGAAAGAGTCAGTCTTCTTGTACTTTACTCGGCATTGTGCCTTTTGTATATAATTCCGATGCAATTTCTGCGTTTCATCGTCAACAAGAAGCTCATGGGATACAGTAATCCTGAGGTGAAGCATCGGAATCTATAACTAGTGTCACAGGAATGGTTCAAATCATAGACAGTAAGAAGAGCTAGTCTTCTTGTACTTGAGTCGGCATTGTGCCTTTTGTATTTAATAGCGATCAATTTTCTGTGTTTGATCGTCGATAAGAAGGTCAGAGGGATACAGTAATAATGAAGTGAAGCATCGGAATCGATAACTAGTGTCATAGGAATGGTCAAAGCATAGACAGTAAGAAGAGTCAGTCTTCTTGTACTTAAGTCGGCATTGTGCCTTTTGTATTTAATTAAGATGCAATTTCTGTGTTTCATCGTCAATAAGAAGGTCAGAGGGATGCAGTCAACCTGAAGTGAAGCATCGGAATCAGTAACTTGTGTCACAGGAAAGGTTCAAAGCATAGACAGTAAGAAGAGTCTGACTTCCTGTACACAAGTCGGCATTGTGCCTTTTGTATATAATTCCGATGCAATTTCTGTGTTTTGTCGTCAATAAGAATATCAGAGGGATACAGTAAACCTGAAGTGAAGCATCGGAATCAATAAGTAGTGTCACATTAATGATTCAAAACATAGACAGTAAGAAGAGTCAGTTTGCTTGTGCTTAAGTCGGCATTGTGCCTTTTATATTTAATTCCGATGCAATTTCTGTGTTTCATCGTCAATAAGACGGTCAGAGGGATACAGTAATCCTGAAGTGAGGCATCGGAATCTATAACTAGTGTCACTGGAATGGTTCAAAACATAGACAGTAAGAAGAGTTAGTCTTTTTGTACTTAAGTCGGCATTGTGCTTTTTGTATTTAATTCCGATGCAATTTCTGTGTTTCATGGTCAATACGAAGGACAGAGGGATACAGTAAACCTGAAGTGAAGCATCGGAATCTATAACTAGTGTCACAGGATTGGTTCAGAACATAGACAGTAAGAAGGATCAGTCTTCTTGTACTTATGTCGGCATAGTGCCTTTTGCATTTAATTCCGATGCAATACCTGTGTTTCTTCGTCAATAAGAAGGTCAGAGGGATACAGTAAACCTGAAGTGAAGCATCGGAATCTATAACTAGTGTCACAGAAATGGTTCAAAACATTAACAGCAAGAAGAGCCAGTCTTCTTGTACTTGAGTCGGCATTGTGCCTTTTGTATTTAATTCCGATGAAATTTCTGTGTTTGATCGTCAATAAGAAGGTCAGAGGGATACAGTAAACCAGAAGTGAAGCATCGCAAACTATAACTAATGTCAGAGCAATAGTTCAAACCATAGACAGTAAGAAGAGTCAGTGTTCTTGTACTGAAGTCGGCATTGTGCCTTTTGTATTTAATTAAGATGCAATTTCTGTGTTTCATCGTCAATAAGAAGGTCAGAGGTATACAGTAAACCAGAAGTGAAGCATCGGAATTTATAACTAGTGTCACAGGAATGTTTCAAAGCATAGACAGTGGGAAGAGTCAGTCTTCTTGTACTTAAATCGGCATTGTGCCTTTTGTATAAAATGCCGATGCAATATCTGTGTTTCATCGTCAATAACGTCAGCTGGGTACAGTAAACCTGAAGTGAAGCTTCGGAATCTATAACTAGTGTCACAGGAATGGTTCAAAACATAGGCAATAAGAAGAGCCAGTCTTCTTGTACTTGAGTCGGCATTGTGCATTTTGTATTTAATTCCGATGAAATTTCTGTGTTTGATCGTCAATATGAAGGACAGAGGGATACAGTAAACCTGAAGTGAAGCATCGGAATCAATAACTAGTGTCACAGGAATGGTTCAAAACATAGACAGTAAGAAGAGTCAGTCTTCTTGTACTTAAGTCGGCATTGTGCCTTTTGTATTTAATTCCGATGCAGTTTCTGTATTTCATCGTCAATAAGAAGGCGAGAGGGATACAGTAAAACTGGTGTGAAGCATCAGAATGTATAACTAGTGTCACAGGAATGGTTCAATACATAGACAGTAAGAAGAGTCAGTCTTCTTGTACTTAAGTAAGCATTGTGCCTTTTGTATTCAATTCCGATGCAATTTCTGTGTTTCATCGTCAATAAGAAGGTCCATGGGATACAGTGACCCTGAAGTTAAGCATCGGCATCTATAACTAGTGCCACAGGAATGGTTGAAATCATAAACAGTAAGAAGAGCCAGTCTTCTTGTACTTGAGTCGGTATTGTGCCTTTTGTATTTAATTCCGATCAATTTTCTGTGTTTGATCGTCAATAAGAAGGTCAGAGGGATACAGTAAAAATGAAGTGAAGCATCGAAATCTATAACTAGTGTCATAGGAAAGGTTCAAGTCATAGACAGTAAGAAGAGTCAGTTTTCTTGCACTTAAATCTGCATTGTGCCTTTTGTATTTAATTAGGATGCAATTTCTGTGTTTTATCGTCAACAAGAAGGTCAGAGGGATACAGTCAACCTGAAGTGAAGCATCGGAATCAATAACTAGTGTCAAAGGAAAGGTTCAAAGCATAGACAGTAAGAAGAGTCAGTCTTCTTGTACTTGAGTCGGCATTGTGCCTGTTGTATTTCATTCCGATGCAATTTCTGTGTTTCATCGTCAATAAGAATGTCTGCGGGATACAGTAAACCTGAAGTGAAGCATCGGAATCTATAACTAGTGACACCGGAATGGTTCAAAACGTAGACAATAGAAAGAGTCAGCCTTCTTGTACTTCACTCGGCATTGTGCCTTTTGTATTTAATTCCGATGCAATTTTTGTGCTTCATCGTCAATAAGAAGGTCAGGGGGATACAGTAAACCTGAAGTGAAGCATCGGAATCTATAACTAGTGTCACAGGAATGGTTCAGAACATAGACAGTAAGAAGAGTCAGTTTTCTTGTACTTAAGTCGGCATTGTGCCTTTTGTATTTAATTCCGATGCAATATCTGTGATACATCGTCAATAAGAAGGTCACAGGGATACAGTAAACCTGAAGTGAAACATCGGAAACTATAACTAGTGTCACAGGAATGGTTCAAAACATAAGCAGTAAGAAGAGTCAGTTTTTTTGTACTTAATTCGCGCATTTCGCGTTTTGTATTTAATTCCGAAGAAATTTCTGTGTTTGATCGTCAATATGAAGGTCAGAGGGATACAGTAAACCTGAAGTGAAGCATCGGATTCTATAACTAGTGTCACAGGAATGGTTCAAACCATTGACACTAAGAGGAGTCAGTGTTCTTGTACTGAAGTCGGCATTATGCCTTTTGTATTTAATTAAGATGCAATTTCTGTGTTTCATCGTCAATAATAAGTTCAGAGGGATACAGTACACCTGAAGTGAAGCATCGGAATCTATAACTAGTGTCACAGCAATGGTTCAAAACATAGACAGTAAGAAGAGACAGTCTTCTTGTACTTAATTCGGCATTGTGCCTTTTGTATATAATTCCGATGCAATTTCTGCGTTTCATCGTCAACAAGAGGCTCATGGGATACAGTAATCCTGAGGTGAAGCATCGGAATCTATAACTAGTGCCACAGGAATGGTTCAAATCATAGACAGTAAGAAGAGCTAGTCTTCTTGTACTTGAGTCGGCATTGTGCCTTTTGTATTTAATAGCGATCAATTTTCTGTGTTTGATCGTCGATAAGAAGGTCAGAGGGATACAGTAATAATGAAGTGAAGCATCGGAATCGATAACTAGTGTCATAGGAATGGTTCAAAGCATAGACAGTAAGAAGAGTCAGTCTTCTTGTACTTAAGTCGGCATTGTGCCTTTTGAATTTAATTAAGATGCAATTTCTGTGTTTCATCGTCAATAAGAAGGTCAGAGGGATGCAGTCAACCTGAAGTGAAGCATCGTAATCAATAACTTGTGTCACAGGAAAGGTTCAAAGCATAGACAGTAAGAAGAGTCTGACTTCTTGTACACAAGTCGGCATTGTGCCTTTTGTATATAATTCCGATGCAATTTCTGTGTTTTGTCGTCAATAAGAATATCAGAGGGATACAGTAAACCTGAAGTGAAGCATCGGAATCTATAACTAGTGTCACAGGAATGGTTCAAATCATAGGCAGTAAGAAGAGCCAGTCTTCATGTACTTGAGTCGGAATTATGCCTTTTGTATTTAATTCCGATGCAATTTTTGTGTTTCATCGTCAACAAGAAGGTCTGAGTGATACAGTAAACCTGAAGTGAGGCATCGGAATCTGTAACTAGTGTCACCGGAATGGTTCAAATCCTAGACAATAGAAAGTGTCAGTTTCTTGTACTTCACTCGGCATTGTGCCTTTTGTATTTAATTCCGATGCAATTTCTGTTTTTCATCGTCAATAAGAAGGTCAGGGGGATACAGCAAACCTGAAGTGAAGCATCGGAATCTATAGCTAGTGTCACAGGAATGGTTAAAAACATGGACAGTAGGAAGAGTCAGTTTTCTTGTACTTAAGTCAGCATTGTGCCTTTTGTATTTAATTCCGATGCAATTTCTGTGATTCATCGTCAATAGGAAGGTCACAGGGATACAGTAAACCTGAAGTGAAGCATCGGAAACTCTAACTAGTGTCACAGAAATGGTTCAAAACATAAACAGTAAGAAGAGTCAGATTTCTTCTCCTTAAGCCGGCATTGTGCCTTTTGTATAAAATTCCGATGCAATTTCTGTGTTTCATCGTCAATAAGATGGTCAGAGGGATACAGTAAACCTGAAGTGAAGCATAGGAAACCATAACTAGTGTCGCAGGAATGGTTCAAAACATATAGTGTAAGAAGAGACAGTCTTCTTTTACTTGAGTCGGCATTGTGCCTGTTGTATTTCATTCCGATGCAATTTCTGTGTTTCATCGTCAATAAGAAGGTCTGAGGGATACAGTAAACCTGAAGTGAAGCATCGGAATCTGTAACTAGTGACAGCGGAATGGTTCAAAACGTAGACAATAGAAAGAGTCAGTCTTCTTGTACTTCACTCGGCATTGTGCCTTTTGTGTTTAATTAAGATGCAATTTCTGTGTGTCATCGTCAATAAGAAGCTCAGAGGGATACAGTAAACGAGAAGTGAAGCATCGGAATCAATAAGTAGTGTCACATTAATGATTCAAATCATAGACAGTAAGAAGAGTCAGTTTGCTTGTGCTTAAGTCGGCATTGTGCCTTTTGTATTTAATTCCGATGCAATTTCTGTGTTTCATCGTCAATAAGACGGTCAGAGGGATACAGTAATCCTGAAGTGAGGCATCGGAATCTATAACTAGTGTCACTGCAATGGTTCAAAACATAGACAGTAAGAAGAGTCAGTCTTCTTGGACTTAAGTCGGCATTGTGCCTTTTGTATTTAATTCCGATGCAGTTTCTGTGTTTGATCGTCAATAAGAAGGACAGAGGGTTACAGTAAACCTGAAGTGAAGCATCGGAATCAATAACTAGTGTCACAGGAATGGTTCAAAACATAGACAGTAAGAAGAGTCAGTCTTCTTGGACTTAAGTCGGCATTGTGCCTTTTGTATTTAATTCCGATGCAGTTTCTGTGTTTCATCGTCAATAAGAAGGCCAGAGGGATACAGTAAAACTGGAGTGAAGCATCGGAATGTATAACTAGTGTCACAGGAATGGTTCAAAACATAGACAGTAAGAAGAGTCAGTCTTCTTGTACTTAAGTAAGCATTGTGCCTTTTGTATTCAATTCCGATGCAATTTCTGTGTTTCATCGTCAATAAGAAGGTCCAAGGGATACAGTGAACCTGAAGTTAAGCATCGGCATCTATAACTAGTGCCACAGGAATGGTTGAAATCATAGACAGTAAGAAGAGCCAGTCTTCTTGTACTTGAGTCGGCATTGTGCCTTTTGTATTTAATTCCGATCAATTTTCTGTGTTTGATCGTCAATAAGAAGGTCAGAGGGATACAGTAAAAATGAAGTGAAGCATAGGAATCTATAACTAGTGTCATAGGAATGGTTCAAAACGTAGACAGTGAGAAGAGTCAGTTTTCTTGCACTTAAGTCGGCATTGTGCCTTTATATTTAATTAAGATGCAATTTCTGTGTTTTATCGTCAATAAGAAGGTCAGAGGGTTACAGTCAACCTGAAGTGAAGCATCGGAATCAATAACTAGTGTCACAGGAAAGGTTCAAAGCATAGACAGTAAGAAGAGTCAGTCTTCTTGTACTTACGTCGGCATTGTGCCTTTTGTATATAATTCCGATGCGATTTCTGTGTTTCATCAACAATAAGAAGGTCAGAGGGATACAGTAAACCTGAAGTGAGGCATCGGAATCTATAACTAGTGTCACAGGAATGGTTCAAAACATAGACAGTAAAAAGAGCCAGTCTTCATGTACTTGAGTCGGCATTGTGCCTTTTGTATTTAATCCAGATGCAATTTCTGTGTTTCATCGTCAATAAGAAGGTCTGAGGGATACAGTAAACCTGAAGTGAAGCATCGGAATCTATAACTAGTGTCACCGGAATGGTTCAAAACGTAGAAAATAGAAAGAGTCAGTCTTCGTGTACTTCACTCGGCATTGTGCCTTTTGTATTTAATTCCGATGCAATTTCTGTGTTTTGTCGTCAATAAGAATATCAGAGGGATACAGTAAACCTGAAGTGAAGCATCGGAATCTATAACTAGTGTCACAGGAATGGTTCAAATCATAGACAGTAAGAAGAGCCAGTCTTCATGTACTTGAGTCGGAATTATGCTTTTTGTATTTAATTCCGATGCAATTTTTGTGTTTCATCGTCAACAAGAAGGTCTGAGTGATACAGTAAACCTGAAGTGAAGCATCGGAATCTGTAACTAGTGTCACCGGAATGGTTCAAATCGTAGACAATAGAAAGAGTCAGTCTTCTTGTACTTCAGTCGGCATTGTGCCTTTTGTATTTATTTCCGATGCAATTACTGTTTTTCATCGTCAATAAGAAGGTCAGGGGGATACAGTAAACCTGAAGTGAAGCATCGGAATCTATAGCTAGTGTCACAGGAATGGTTCAAAACATAGACAGTAAGAAGAGTCAGTTTTCTTTTACTTAAGTCGGCATTGTGCCTTTTGTATTTAATTCCGATGCAATTTCTGTGATTCATCGTCAATAGGAAGGTCAGAGGGATACAGTAAACCTGAAGTGAAGCATCGGAATCTCTAACTAGTGTCACAGAAATGGTTCAAGACATAAACAGTAAGAAGTGTCAGATTTCTTCTACTTAGGCCGGCATTGTGCCTTTTGTATAAAATTCCGATGCAATTTCTGTGTTTCATCGTCAATAAGATGGTCAGAGGGATACAGTAAACCTGAAGTGAAGCATAGGAAACTATAACTAGTGTCGCAGGAATGGTTCAAAACATATAGAGTAAGAAGAGACAGTCTTCTTTTACTTGAGTCGGCATTGTGCCTGTTGTGTTTCATTCCGATGAAGTTTCTGTGTTTCATCGTCAATAAGAAGGTCTGAGGGATACAGTAAACCTGAAGTGAAGCATCGGAATCTTTAACTAGTGACACCGGAATGGTTCAAAACGTAGACAATAGAAAGAGTCAGTCTTCTTGTACTTCACTCGGCATTGTGCCTTTTGTATTTAATTCCGATGCAATTTTTGTGCTTCATCGTCAATAAGAGGGTCAGGGGGATACAGTAAACCTGAAGTGAAGCATCGGAATCTATAACTAGTGTCACAGTTATGCTTCAAAGCATAGACAGTAAGAAGAGTCAGTTTTCTAGTACTTAAGTCTGCATTGTGCCTTTTGTATTAAATTCCGATGCAATTTCTATGATTCATCGTCAATAAGAAGGTCACAGGGATACAGTAAACCTGAAGTGAAGCATCGGAATCTATAACTAGTGTCACAGGAATGGTTCAAAACATAACCAGTAAGAAGAGTCAGTTTTTTTGTACTTAAGTCGCTCATTGTGCATTTTGTATTTAATTAAGATTCAATTTCTGTGTTTCATCGTCAATAATAAGGTCAGAGCGATACAGTACGCCTGAAGTGAAGCATCGCAATCTGTAACTAGTGCCACAGGAGTGGTTCAAAACAAAGACGGTAAGAAGAGTCAGTCCTCTTGTACTTAAGTCGGCATTGTGCCTTTTGTATTTAATTCCGATGCAATTTCTGTTTTTCATCGTCAATAAGAAGGTCAGGGGGATACAGTAAACCTGAAGTGAAGCATCGGAATCTATAGCTAGTGTCACAGGAATGGTTCAAATCATAGACAGTAAGAAGAGTCAGTTTTCTTTTAGTTAAGTCGTCATTGTGCCTTTTGTATTTAATTCCGATGCAATTTCTGTGATTCATCGTCAATAGGAAGGTCACAGGGATACAGTAAACCTGAAGTGAAGCATCGGAATCTCTAACTAGTGTCACAGAAATGGTTCAAAACATAAACAGTAAGAAGAGTCAGTTTTTTTGTACTTAAGTCGCACATTGCGCCTTTTGTATTTAATTAAGATGCAATTTCTGTGTTTCATCATCAATAATAAGGTCAGAGGGATACAGTAAACCTGAAGTGAAGCATCGGAATCTATAACTAGTTTCACAGGAATGGTTCAAAACAAAGACAGTAAGAAGAGTCAGATTTCTTCTACTTAGGCCGGCATTGTGCCTTTTGTATAAAATTCCGATGCAATTTCTGTGTTTCATCGTCAATAAGATGGTCAGAGGGATACAGTAAACCTGAAGTGAAGCATAGGAAACTATAACTAGTGTCGCAGGAATTGTTCAAAACATATAGAGTAAGAAGAGACAGTCTTCTTTTACTTGAGTCGGCATTGTGCCTGTTGTATTTAATTCCGATGCAATTTCTGTGTTTCAACGTCAATAAGAATGTCTGAGGGATACAGTAAACCTGAAGTGAAGCATCGGAATCTTTAACTAGTGACACCAGAATGGTTCAAAACGTAGACAATAGAAAGAGTCAGTCTTCTTGTACTTCACTCGGCATTGTGCCTTTTGTATTTAATTCCGATGCAATTTTTGTGCTTCATCGTCAATAAGAGGGTCAGGGGGATACAGTAAACCTGAAGTAAAGCATCGGAATCTATAACTAGTGTCACAGGAATACTTCAAAGCATAGACAGTAAGAAGAGTCAGTTTTCTTGTACTTAAGTCTGCATTGTGCCTTTTGTATTAAATTCCGATGCAATTTCTATGATTCATCGTCAATAAGAAGGTCACAGGGATACAGTAAACATGAAGTGAAGCATCGGAATCTATAACTAGTGTCACAGGAATGGTTCAAAACATAACCAGTAAGAAGAGTCAGTTTTTTTGTACTTAAGTCGCTCATTGCGCATTTTGTATTTGATTAAGATTCAATTTCTGTGTTTCATCGTCAATAATAAGGTCAGAGCGATACAGTACGCCTGAAGTGGAGCATCGCAATCTATAACTAGTGTCACAGGAATGGTTCAAAACAAAGACAGTAAGAAGAGTCAGTCCTCTTGTACTTAAGTCGGCATTGTGCCTTTTGTATTTAATTAAGATGCAATTTCTGTGTGTCATCGTCAATAAGAAGCTCAGAGGGATACAGTAAACGAGAAGTGAAGCATCGGAATCAATAAGTAGTGTCACATTAATGGTTCAAAACATAGACAGTAAGAAGAGTCAGTTTTCTTGTGCTTAAGTAGGCATTGTGCCTTTTGTATTTAATTAAGATGCAATTTCTGTGTGTCATCGTCAATAAGAAGCTCAGAGGGATACAGTAAACGAGACGTGAAGCATCGGAATCAATAAGTAGTGTCACATTAATGGTTCAAAACATAGACAGTAAGAAGAGTCAGTTTTCTTGTGCTTAAGTCGGCATTGTGCCTTTTGTATTAAATTCCGATGCAATTTCTATGATTCATCGTCAATAAGAAGGTCACAGGGATACAGTAAACCTGAAGTGAAGCATCGGAAACTATGACTAGTGTCAGAGGAATAGTTCAAACCATAGACAGTAAGAAGAGTCAGTGTTCATGTACTGAAGTCGGCATTGTGCCTTTTGTATTTAATTAACATGCAATTTCTGTGTTTCATCGTCAATAAGAAGGTCAGACGTATACAGTAAACCAGAAGTGAAGCATCGGAATTTATAACTAGTGTCACAGGAATGGTTCAAAGCATAGACAGTGGGAAGAGTCAGTCTTCTTGTACTTAAGTCGGCATTGTGCCTTTTGTATAAAATGCCGATGCAATATCTGTGTTTCGTCGTCAATAAGGTCAGCTGGGTACAGTAAACCTGAAATGAAGCTTCGGAATCTATAACTAGTGTCACAGGAATGGTTCAAAACATAGGCAATAAGAAGAGCCAGTCTTCTTGTACTTGAGTCGGCATTGTGGCTTTTGTATTTTATTCCGATGAAATTTCTGTGTTTGATCGTCAATAAGAAGGACAGAGGGTTACAGTAAACCTGAAGTGAAGCATCGGAATCAATAACTAGTGTCACAGGAATGGTTCAAAACATAGACAGTAAGAAGAGTCAGTCTTCTTGGACTTAAGTCGGCATTGTGCCTTTTGTATTTAATTCCGATGCAGTGTCTGTGTTTCATCGTCAATAAGAAGGCCAGAGGGATACAGTAAAACTGGAGTGAAGCATCGGAATGTATAACTAGTGTCACAGGAATGGTTCAAAACATAGACAGTAAGAAGAGTCAGTCTTCTTGTACTTAAGTAAGCATTGTGCCTTTTGTATTCAATTCCGATGCAATTTCTGTGTTTCATCGTCAATAAGAAGGTCCAAGGGATACAGTGAACCTGAAGTTAAGCATCGGCATCTATAACTAGTGCCACAGGAATGGTTGAAATCATAGACAGTAAGAAGAGCCAGTCTTCTTGTACTTGAGTCGGCATTGTGCCTTTTGTATTTAATTCCGATCAATTTTCTGTGTTTGATCGTCAATAAGAAGGTCAGAGGGATACAGTAAAAATGAAGTGAAGCATCGGAATCTATAACTAGTGTCATAGGAATGGTTCAAAACGTAGACAGTAAGAAGAGTCAGTTTTCTTGCACTTAAGTCGGCATTGTGCCTTTTGTATTTAATTAAGATGCAATTTCTGTGTTTTATCGTCAATAAGAAGGTCAGAGGGTTACAGTCAACCTGAAGTGAAGCATCGGAATCAATAACTAGTGTCACAGGAAAGGTTCAAAGCATAGACAGTAAGATGAGTCAGTCTTCTTGTACTTACGTCGGCATTGTGCCTTTTGTATATAATTCCGATGCGATTTCTCTGTTCCATCAACAATAAGAAGGTCAGAGGGATACAGTAAACCTGAAGTGAGGCATCGGAATCTATAACTAGTGTCACCGGAATGGTTCAAAACATAGACAGTAAAAAGAGCCAGTCTTCATGTACTTGAGTCGGCATTGTGCCTTTTGTATTTAATCCCGATGCAATTTCTGTGTTTCATCGTCAATAAGAAGGTCTGAGGGATACAGTAAACCTGAAGTGAAGCATCGGAATCCATAACTAGTGTCACCGGAATGGTTCAAATCATAGACAGTAAGAAGAGCCAGTCTTCATGTACTTGAGTCGGAATTATGCTTTTTGTATTTAATTCCGATGCAATTTTTGTGTTTCATCGTCAACAAGAAGGTCTGAGTGATACAGTAAACCTGAAGTGAAGCATCGGAATCTGTAACTAGTGTCACCGGAATGGTTCAAATCGTAGACAATAGAAAGAGTCAGTCTTCTTGTACTTCAGTCGGCATTGTGCCTTTTGTATTTAATTCCGATGCAATTACTGTTTTTCATCGTCAATAAGAAGGTCAGGGGGATACAGTAAACCTGAAGTGAAGCATCGGAATCTATAGCTAGTGTCACAGGAATGGTTCAAAACATAGACAGTAAGAAGAGTCAGTTTTCTTTTACTTAAGTCGGCATTGTGCCTTTTGTATTTAATTCCGATGCAATTTCTGTGATTCATCGTCAATAGGAAGGTCAGAGGGATACAGTAAACCTGAAGTGAAGCATCGGAATCTCTAACTAGTGTCACAGAAATGGTTCAAGACATAAACAGTAAGAAGAGTCAGATTTATTCTACTTAGGCCGGCATTGTGCCTTTTGTATAAAATTCCGATGCAATTTCTGTGTTTCATCGTCAATAAGATGGTCAGAGGGATACAGTAAACCTGAAGTGAAGCATAGGAAACTATAACTAGTGTCGCAGGAATGGTTCAAAACATATAGAGTAAGAAGAGACAGTCTTCTTTTACTTGAGTCGGCATTGTGCCTGTTGTATTTCATTCCGATGCAATTTCTGTGTTTCATCGTCAATAAGAAGGTCTGAGGGATACAGTAAACCTGAAGTGAAGCATCGGAATCTTTAACTAGTGACACCGGAATGGTTCAAAACGTAGACAATTGAAAGAGTCAGTCTTCTTGTACTTCACTCGGCATTGTGCCTTTTGTATTTAATTCCGATGCAATTTTTGTGCTTCATCGTCAATAAGAGGGTCAGGGGGATACAGTAAACCTGAAGTGAAGCATCGGAATCTATAACTAGTGTCACAGGAATGCTTCAAAGCATAGACAGTAAGAAGAGTCAGTTTTCTAGTACTTAAGTCTGCATTGTGCCTTTTGTATTAAATTCCGATGCAATTTCTATGATTCATCGTCAATAAGAAGGTCACAGGGATACAGTAAACCTGAAGTGAAGCATCGGAATCTATAACTAGTGTCACAGGAATGGTTCAAAACATAACCAGTAAGAAGAGTCAGTTTTTTTGTACTTAAGTCGCTCATTGTGCATTTTGTATTTAATTAAGATTCAATTTCTGTGTTTCATCGTCAATAATAAGGTCAGAGCGATACAGTACGCCTGAAGTGAAGCATCGCAATCTATAACTAGTGTTACAGGAATGGTTCAAAACAAAGACGGTAAGAAGAGTCAGTCCTCTTATACTTAAGTCGGGATTGTGCCTTTTGTATTTAATTCCGATGCAATTTCTGTTTTTCATCGTCAATAAGAAGGTCAGGGGGATACAGTAAACCTGAAGTGAAGCATCGGAATCTATAGCTAGTGTCACAGGAATGGTTCAAAACATAGACAGTAAGAAGAGTCAGTTTTCTTTTACTTAAGTCGTCATTGTGCCTTTTGTATTTAATTCCGATGCAATTTCTGTGATTCATCGTCAATAGGAAGGTCACAGGGATACAATAAACCTGAAGTGAAGCATCGGAATCTTTAACTAGTGACACCAGAATGGTTCAAAACGTAGACAATAGAAAGAGTCAGTCTTCTTGTACTTCACTCGGCATTGTGCCTTTTGTATTTAATTCCGATGCAATTTTTGTGCTTCATCGTCAATAAGAGGGTCAGGGGGATACGGTAAACCTGAAGTAAAGCATCGGAATCTATAACTAGTGTCACAGGAATACTTCAAAGCATAGACAGTAAGAAGAGTCAGTTTTCTTGTACTTAAGTCTGCATTGTGCCTTTTGTATTAAATTCCGAAGCAATTTCTATGATTCATCGTCAATAAGAAGGTCACAGGGATACAGTAAACCTGAAGTGAGGCATCGGAATCTATAACTAGTGTCACAGGAATGGTTCAAAACAAAGACAGTAAGAAGAGTCAGTCCTCTTGTACTTAAGTCGGCATTGTGCCTTTTGTATTTAATTAAGATGCAATTTCTGTGTGTCATCGTCAATAAGAAGCTCAGAGGGAGACAGTAAACGAGAAGTGAAGCATCGGAATCAATAAGTAGTGTCACATTAATGGATCAAAACATAGACAGTAAGAAGAGTCAGTTTTCTTGTGCTTAAGTCGGCATTGTGCCTTTTGTATTTAATTCCGATGCAATTTCTGTGTTTCATCGTCAATAAGACGGTCAGAGGGATACAGTAATCCTGAAGTGAGGCATCGGAATCTATAACTAGTGTCACTGGAATGGTTCAAAACATAGACAGTAAGAAGAGTCAGTCTTTTTGTACTTAAGTCGGCATTGTGCTTTTTGTATTTAATTCCGATGCAATTTCTATGTTTCATCGTCAATACGAAGGTCAGAGGGATACAGTAAACCTGAAGTGAAGCATCGGAATCTATAACTGGTGTCACAGGATTGGTTCACAACATAGACAGTAAGAAGGGTCAGTCTTCTTGTACTTAAGTAAGCATTGTGACTTTTGTATTCAATTCCGATGCAATTTCTGTGTTTCATTGTCAATAAGAAGGTCAGAGGTATACTGTAAACCAGAAGTGTAGCATCGGAATTTATAACTAGTGTCACAGGAATGATTCAAAGCATAGACAGTGGGAAGAGTCAGTCTTCTTGTACTTAAGTCGGCATTGTGCCTTTTGTATAAAATGCCGATGCAATATCTGTGTTTCATCGTCTATAGGGTCAGCTGGGTACAGTAAACCTGAAGTGAAGCTTCGGAATCTATAACTAGTGTCACAGGAATGGTTGAAAACATAGGCAATAATAAGAGCCAGTCTTCTTGTTCTTGAGTCGGCATTGTGCCTTTTGTATTTAATTCCGATGAAATTTCTGTGTTTGATCGTCAATAAGAAGGACAGAGGGATACAGTAAACCTGAAGTGAAGCATCGGAATCAATAACTAGTGTCACAGGAATGGTTCAAAACATAGACAGTAAGAAGAGTCAGTCTTCTTATACTTAAGTCGGCATTGTGCCTTTTGTATTTAATTCCGATGCAGTTTCTGTGCTTCATCGCCAATAAGAAGGCCAGAGGGATACAGTAAAACTGGTGTGAAGCATCGGAATGTATAACTAGTGTCACAGGAATGGTTCAAAACATAGACAGTAAGAAGAGTCAGTCTTCTTGTACTTAAGTAAGCATTGTGACTTTTGTATTCAATTCCGATGCAATTTCTGTGTATCATCGTCAATAAGAAGGTCCATGGGATACAGTAAACCTGAAGTGAAGCATCGGAATCTATAACTAGTGTCACAGGAATGGTTCAAAACATAACCAGTAAGAAGAGTCAGTTTTTTGTACTTAAGTCGTTCATTGTGCATTTTGTATTTAATTAAGATTCAATTTCTGTGTTTCATCGTCAATAATAAGGTCAGAGCGATACAGTACGCCTGAAGTGAAGCATCGGAATCTATAACTAGTGTCACAGGAATGGTTCAAAACAAAGACAGTAAGAAGAGTCAGTCTTCTTGTACTTAAGTCGGCATTGTGCCTTTTGTATTTCATTTAGATGCAATTTCTGTGTTTCATCGTCAATAAGAAGGTGAAAGGGATACAGTAACCCTGAAGTGAAGCATCGGAATCTATAACTAGTGTCACAGGAATGGTTCAAAACATAGACAGTAAGAAGAGACAGTCTTCTTGTACTTAAGTCGGCATTGTGCCTTTTGTATATAATTCCGATGCAATTTCTGCGTTTCATCGTCAATAAGAAACTCAGAGGGATACAGTAAACGAGAAGTGAAGCATCGGAATCAATAAGTAGTGTCACATTAATGGTTCAAAACATAGACAGTAAGAAGAGTCAGGTTTCTTGTGCTTAAGTCGGCATTGTGCCTTTTGTATTTAATTCCGATGCAATTTCTGTGTTTCATGGTCAATACGAAGGTCAGAGGGATACAGTAAACCAGAAGTGAAGCATCGGAATTTATAACTAGTGTCACAGGAATGGTTCAAAGGATATACAGTGGGAAGAGTCAGTCTTCTTGTACTTAAGTCGGCATTGTGCCTTTTGTATAAAATGCCGATGCAATATCTGTGTGTCATCGTCAATAAGGTCAGCTGGGTACAGTAAACCTGAAGTGAAGCTTCGGAATCTATAACTAGTGTCACAGGAATGGTTCAAAACATAGGCAATAAGAAGAGCCAGTCTTCTTGTACTTGAGTCGGCATTGTGACTTTTGTATTTAATTCCGATGAAATTTCTGTGTTTGATCGTCAATAAGAAGGACAGAGGGATACAGTAAACCTGAAGTGAAGCATCGGAATCAATAACTAGTGTCACAGGAATGGTTCAAAACATAGACAGTAAGAAGAGTCAGTCTTCTTGTACTTAAGTCGGCATTGTGCCTTTTGTATTAATTTCCGATGCAGTTTCTGTGTTTCATCGTCAATAAGAAGGTCAGAGGGATACAGTCAACCTGAAGTGAAGCATCGGAATCAATAACTAGTGTCACAGGAAAGGTTCTAAGCATAGACAGTAAGATGAGTCAGTCTTCTTGTACTTAAGTCGGCATTGTGCCTTTTGTATATAATTCCGATGCGATTTCTGTGTTTCATCGTCAATAAGAAGGTCAGAGATATACAGTAAACCTGAAGTGAGGCATCGGAATCTATAACTAGTGTCACAGGAATGGTTCAAAACATAGACAGTAAAAAGAGCCAGTCTTCATGTGCTTGAGTCGGCATTGTGCCTTTTGTATTTAATCCCGATGCAATTTCTGTGTTTCATCGTCAATAAGAAGGTCTGAGGGATACAGTAAACCTGAAGTGAAGCATCGGAATCTATAACTAGTGTCACCGGAATGGTTCAAAACGTAGACAATAGAAAGAGTCAGTCTTCTTGTACTTCACTCGGCATTACGCCCTTTGTATTTAATTCCGATGCAATTTCTGTGTTTCATCGTCAATAAGAAGGTCAGGTGGATACAGTAATCCTGAAGTGAAGCACCGGAATCTATAGCTAGTGCCACAGGAATGGTTCAAAACATAGACAGTAAGAAGAGTCAGTTTTCTTCTACTTAAGTCGGCATTGTGCCTTTTGTATTTAATTCCGATGCAATTTCTGTGATTCATCGCCAAAAAGAAGGTCACAGGGATACAGTAAACCTGAAGAGAAGCATCGGAATCTATAACTAGTGTCACAGGAATGGTTCAAAACATAAGCAGTAAGAAGAGTCAGTTTTTTTGTATTTAATTCGCGCATTTCGCGTTTTGTATTTAATTCCGAAGAAATTTCAGTGTTTGATCGTCAATAAGAAGGTCAGAGGGATACAGTAAACCTGAAGTGAAGCATCGGAATCTATAACTAGTGTCACAGGAATGGTTCAAAACATAGACAGCAGTAAGAGTCAGTCTTCTTGTACTTAAGTCGGCATTGTGCCTTTTGTATTTAATTCCGATGAAATTTCTGTGTTTGATCGTCAATAAGAAGGACAGAGGGATACAGTAAAACTGAAGTGAAGCATCGGAATCTATAGCTAGTGTCACAGGAATGGTTCAAAACATAGACAGTAAGAAGAGTCAGTTTTCTTGTACTGAAGTCGGCATTGTCCTTTTGTATTTAATTCCGATGCAATTTCTGTGTTTCATCGTCAACAAGAAGGTCTGAGAGATACAGTAAACCTGAAGTGAAGCATCGGAATCTATAACTAGTGTCAGCGGAATGGTTGAAATCGTAGACAATAGAAAGTGTCAGTCTAATTGTACTTCACTCGGCATTGTGCCTTTTATATTTAATTCCGATGCAATTTCAGTGATTCATCGTCAATTGGAAGGTCACAGGGATACAGTAAACATGAAGTGTAGCATCGGAATCTCTAACTAGTGTCACAGGAATGGTTCAAAACATAAACAGTAAGTAGAGTCAGTTTTTTTGTACTGATGTCGCGCATTGCGCCTTTTGTATTTAATTAAGATGCAATTTCTGTGTTTCATCGTCAATAATAAGCTCAGAGGGATACAGTAAACCTGAAGTGAAGCATCGGAATCTGTAACTAGTGTCACAGGAATGGTTTAAAACAAGGACAGTAAGAAGAGTCAGATTTCTTGTACTTAAGTCGGCATTATGCTTTTTGTATATAAATAAGATGCAATTTCTGTGTTTCATCGTCAATAAGAAGCTGAAAGGGATATAGTAACCCTGAAGTGAAGCATAGGAATCTATAACTAGTGTCACAGGAATGGTTCAAAACATAGAGAGTAAGAAGAGACAGTCTTCATTTACTTGAGTCGGCATTGTGCCTGTTGTATTTCATTCCGATGCAATTTCTGTGTTTCATTGTCAATAAGAAAGTCTGAGGGAAACAGTAAACCTGAAGTGAAGCATCGGAATCTATAACTAGTGTCACAGGAATCGTTCAAAACAAAGACAGTAAGAAGAGTCAGATTTCTTGTACTTACGTCGGCATTGTGCCTTTTGTATATAATTAAGATGCAATTTCTGTGTTTCATCGTCAATAAGAAGGTGAAAGGGATACAGTAACCCTGAAGTGAAGCATCGGAATCTATAACTAGTGTCACAGGAATGGTTCAAAACATAGACAGTAAGAAGTGACAGTCTTCTTGTACTTATGTCGGCATTGTGCCTTTTGTATATAATTCCGATGCAATTTCAGCGTTTCATCGTCAATAAGAAGCTCAGAGGGATACAGTAAACCTGAAGTGAAGCATCGGAATCAATAAGTAGTGTCACATTAATGGCTCAAAACATGGACAGTAAGAAGAGTCAGTTTTTATGTGCTTAAGTCGGCATTGTGCCTTTTGCATTTAATTCCGATGCAATTTCTGTGTTTCATCGTCAATAAGACGGTCAGAGGGATACAGTAATCCTGAAATGAGGCATCGGAATCTATAACTAGTGTCACTGGAATGGTTCAAAACATAGAGAGTAAGAAGAGACAGTCTTCATTTACTTGAGTCGGCATTGTGCCTGTTGTATTTCATTCCGATGCAATTTCTGTGTTTCATTGTCAATAAGAAAGTCTGAGGGAAACAGTAAACCTGAAGTGAAGCATCGGAATCTATAACTAGTGTCACAGGAATCGTTCAAAACAAAGACAGTAAGAAGAGTCAGATTTCTTGTACTTACGTCGGCATTGTGCCTTTTGTATATAATTAAGATGCAATTTCTGTGTTTCATCGTCAATAAGAAGCTGAAAGGGATATAATAACCCTGAAGTGAAGCATAGGAATCTATAACTAGTGTCACAGGAATGGTTCAAAACATAGAGAGTAAGAAGAGACAGTCTTCATTTACTTGAGTCGGCATTGTGCCTGTTGTATTTCATTCCGATGCAATTTCTGTGTTTCATTGTCAATAAGAAAGTCTGAGGGAAACAGTAAACCTGAAGTGAAGCATCGGAATCTATAACTAGTGTCACAGGAATCGTTCAAAACAAAGACAGTAAGAAGAGTCAGATTTCTTGTACTTACGTCGGCATTGTGCCTTTTGTATATAATTAAGATGCAATTTCTGTGTTTCATCGTCAATAAGAAGGTGAAAGGGATACAGTAACCCTGAAGTGAAGCATCGGAATCTATAACTAGTGTCACAGGAATGGTTCAAAACATAGACAGTAAGAAGTGACAGTTATCTTGTACTTATGTCGGCATTGTGCCTTTTGTATATAATTCCGATGCAATTTCAGCGTTTCATCGTCAATAAGAAGCTCAGAGGGATACAGTAAACCTGAAGTGAAGCATCGGAATCAATAAGTAGTGTCACATTAATGGCTCAAAACATGGACAGTAAGAAGAGTCAGTTTTCATGTGCTTAAGTCGGCATTGTGCCTTTTGCATTTAATTCCGATGCAATTTCTGTGTTTCATCGTCAATAAGACGGTCAGAGGGATACAGTAATCCTGAAGTGAGGCATCGGAATCTATAACTAGTGTCACTGGAATGGTTCAAAACATAGATAATAAGAAGAGTCAGTCTTTTTGTACTTAAGTCGGCATTGTGGTTTTTGTATTTAATTCCGATGCAATTTCTGTGTTTCATCGTCAATACGATGGGCAGAGGGATACAGTAAACCTGAAGTGAAGCATCGGAATCTATAACTAGTGTCACAGGATTGGTTCAAAACATAGACAGTCCGAAGGGTCGGTCTTCTTGTACTTAAGCCGACATAGCGCCTTTTGTATGTAATTCCGATGCAATATCTGTGTTTCTTCGGCAATAAGAAGGTCAGAGGGATACAGTAAATCTGAAGTGAAGCATCGGAATCTATAACTAGTGTCACAGAATTGGTTCAAAACATAGACAGCAAAAAGAGCCATTCTTCTTGTACTTGAGTCGGCATTGTGCCTTTTGTATTTAATTCCGATGAAATTTCTGTGTTTGATCGTCAATAAGAAGGTCAGAGGGATACAGTAAACCTGAAGTGAAGCATCGGAAACTATAACTAGTGTCAGAGGAATAGTTCAAACCAGAGACAGTAAGAAGAGTCCGCCCCAGTAGCTGAGTGGTCAGCGTGACAGATTGCCGTCCTCTGGGCCCGGGTTCGATTCCCGGCTGGGTCGGAGATTTTCTCCGCTCAGGGACTGGGTGTTGCGTTGTGTTCATCATCATTTCATCCCCATCCGGCGTGCAGGTCGCCCAATGTGGCGCCGAATGTAATAAGACCTGCGATATGGCGGCCGGACCTGCCCCGCGAGGGGCCTCCCGGCCAATGACGCCAAACGCTCATTTCCATTTTCCACAGTAAGAAGAGTCTGTGTTCTTGTACTGAAGTCGGCATTGTGCCTTTTGTATTTAATGAAGATGCAATTTCTGTATTTCATCGTCAATAAGAAGGTCAGAGGGATACAGTAAACCAGAAATGAAGCATCGGAATTTATAACTAGTGTCACAGGAATGGTTCAAAGCATAGACAGTGAGAAGAGTCAGTCTTCTTGTACTTAAGTCGGCATTGTGCCTTTTGTATAAAATGCCGATGCAATATCTGTGTTTCATCGTCAATAAGAAGGTCAACTGGGTACAGTAAACCTGAAGTGAAGCATCGGAAACTATAACTAGTGTCACAGTAATGGTTCAAAACATAGGCAATAAGAAGAGCCAGTCTTCTTGTTCTTGAGTCGGCATTGTGCATTTTGTATTTAATTCCGATGAAATTTCTGTGTTTGATCGTCAATAACAAGGTCACAGGGATACAGTAAACCTGAAGTGAAGAATCGGAATCAATAACTGTTGTCGCAGGAATGGTTCAAAACATAGACAGTAAGAAGAGTCAGTCTTCTTGTACTTAAGTCGGCATTGTGCCTTTTGTATTTAATTCCAATGCAGTTTCGGTGTTTCATCGTCAATAAGAAGGCTAGAGGGATACAGTAAAACTGGAGTGAAGGATCGGAATGTATATCTAGTGTCACAGGAATGGTTCAAAACATAGACAGTAAGAAGAGTCAGTCTTCTTGTACTTAAGTCGGCATTGTGCCTTTTGAATTCAATTCCGATGCCATTTCTTTGCTTCATCGTCAATAAGAAGGTCGGCTAGATACAGTGAACCTGAAGTTAAGCATCGGCATCTATAACTAGTGCCACAGGAATGGTTGAAATCATAGACAGTAAGAAGAGCCAGTCTTCTTGTACTTGAGTCGGCATTGTGCATTTTGTATTTAATTCCGATGAAATTTCTGTGTTTGATCGTCAATAACAAGGTCACAGGGATACAGTAAACCTGAAGTGAAGAATCGGAATCAATAACTGTTGTCGCAGGAATGGTTCAAAACATAGACAGTAAGAAGAGTCAGTCTTCTTGTACTTAAGTCGGCATTGTGCCTTTTGTATTTAATTACGATGCAATTTCTGTGTTTCATCGCCAATAAGAAGGTCAGAGGGATACAGTAAACCTGAAGTGAAGCATCGGAATCTATAACTAGGGTCACAGGAATGGTTCAAAGCATAGAGAGTAAGAAGAGTCAGTCTTTTTGTGCTTAAGTCGGCATTGTACCTTTTATATTTAATTCCGATGCAATTTCTGTATTTCATCGTCAATAAGAAGGTCAGAGGTATACTGTCAACCTGATGTGAAGCATCGTAATCAATAACTAGTGTCACAGGAAAGGCTCAAAACATAGACAGAAAGAAGAGTCAGTCTTGTTGTACTTAAGATGGCATTGTGCCTTTTGTATATAATTCCGATGCAATTTCTGTGTTTAATCGACAATAAGAAGGTCAGAGGGATACAGTTAACCTGAAGTGAAGTATCGGAATCTATAACTAGTGTCACAGGAATTGTTTAAAACATAGACAGTAAGAAGAGCCAGTCTTCCTGTACTTGAGTCGGCATTGTGCCTTTTGTGTTTAATTCCGATGCGATTTCTGTGTTTCATCGTCAATTAGAAGGTCAGAGGGATACAGTAAACCTGAAGTGAAGCATCGGAATCTATAACTAGTGTCACAGGAATGGTTCAAAACATTGGCAGTAAGAAGAGTCAGTCTTCTTGTACTTATGTCGGCATTGCGGGATTTGTATTTAATTAAGATGCAATTTATGTGTTTCATCGTCAATAAGAAGGTGAAAGGGATACAGTCAACCTGAAGTGAAGCATCGGAATCAATAACTAGTGTCACAGGAAAGGCTCAAAACATAGACAGTAAGAAGAGTCAGTCTTCTTGTACTTAAGTCGGCATTTTGCCTTTTGTATATACTTCCGATGCAATTTCTGTGTTTCATCGACCATAAGAAGGTCAGAGGGATACAGTAAACCTGAAGTGTAGCATAGGAATCTATAACTAGTGTCACAGGAATGGTTCAAAACTTAGACAGTAAGAAGAGTCAGTTATCTTGTACTTAAGTCGGCATTGTGATTTTTGTATTTAATTCCGATGCAATTTCTGTGTTTCATCGTCAATAAGAAGGTCAGAGGGATACAGTAAACCTGAAGTGAAGCATCGGAATTTATAACTAGGGTCACAGGAATGGTTCACAGCATAGAGAGTAAGAAGAGTCAGTCTTTTTGTCCTTAAGTCGGCATTGTGCCGTTTATATTTAACTCCGATGCAATCTCTGTGTTTCATCGTCAATAAGAAGGTCAGTGGGATACTGTCAACCTGAAGTGAAGCATCGGAATCAATAACTAGTGTCACAGGAAAGGTTCAAAACATAGACAGAAAGAAGAGTCAGTCATCTTGTATTTAAGATGGCATTGTGCCTTTTGTAAATAATTCCGATGCAATTTCTGTGTTTCATCGACAATAAGAAGGTCAGAGGGATACAGTTAACCTGAAGTGAAGCATCGGAATCTATAACTAGTGTCACAGGAATGGTTCAAAACATAGACAGTAAGAAGAGCCAGTCTTCTTGTACCTGTGTCGGCATTGTGCCTTTTGTGTTTAATTCCGATGCGATTTTTGTGTTTCATCGTCAATTAGAAGGACAGAGGGATACAGAAAACCTGAAGTGAAGCATCGGAATCTATAACTAGTGGCACAGGAATGGTTCTAACCATAGACAGTAAGAAGAGTCAGTGTTCTTGTACTGAAGTCGGCATTGTGCCTTTCGTATTTAGTTATGATGCAATTTCTGTGTTTCATCGTAAATAAGAAGGTCAGCTGGGTACAGTAAACCTGAAGTGAAGCATCGGAATCTATAACTAGTGTCACAGGAATGGTTCAAAACATAGGCAGTAAGAAGAGTCAGTCTTCTTGTACTTAAGTCGGTATTGCGCCTTTTGTATTTAATTAAGATTCAATTTCTGTGTTTCATCGTACATAAGAAGGTGAAAGGGATACAGTCAACTTGAAGTGAAGCATCGGAATCAATAACTAGTGTCACAGGAATGGTTCAAAACATAGACATTAAGAAGAGCCAGTCTTCTTGTACTTGAGTCGGCATTGTGCCTTTTGTATTCAATTCCGATCAATTTTCTGTGTTTGATCGTCAATAAGAAGGGCAGAGGGATACAGTAAAAATGAAGTGAAGCATCGGAATCTATAACTAGTGTCACAGGAATGGTTCAAAGCATATACAGTAAGAAGAGTCAGTGTTCTTGTACTTAAGTCGGCATTGTGTCTTTTGTATTTAATTAAGATGCAATTTCTGTGTTTCATCGTCAATAAGAAGGTCAGAGGGATACAGTTAACCTGAAGTGAAGCATCGGGATCTATAACTAGTGTCACAGGAATGGTTGAAAACATAGACAGTAAGAAGAGCCAGTCTTCTTGTACTTGAGTGGGCATTGTGCCTTTTGTGTTTAATTCCGATGCAATTTCTGTGTTTCATCGTCAATTAGAAGGTCAGAGGGATACACTAAACCTGAAGTGAAGCATCGGAATCTATAACTAGTGGCACAGGAATGGTTCTAACCATAGACAGTAAGAAGAGTCAGTGTTCTTGTACTGAAGTCGGCATTGTGCCTCTCGTATTTAATTAAGTTGCAATTTCTGTGTTTCATCGTCAATAAGAAGGTCAGCTGGGTACAGTAAACCTGAAGTGAAGCATCGGAATCTATAACTAGTGTCACAGGAAAGGTTCAAAACATAGGCAGTAAGAAGAGTCAGTCTTCTTGTACTTAAGTCGGTATTGCGCCTTAGTTCAATTTCTGTGTTTCATCGTCAATAAGAAGGTGAAAGGGATACAGTGAACTTGAAGTGAAGCATCGGAATCAATAACTAGTGTCACAGGAATGGTTCAAAAGCATAGACATTAAGAAGAGCCAGTCTTCTTGTACTTGAGTCGGCCTTGGGCCTTTTGTATTCAATTCCGATCAATTTTCTGTGTTTGATCGTCAATAAGAAGGGCAGAGGGATACAGTAAAAATGAAGTGAAGCATCGGAATCTATACTAGTGTCACAGGAATGGTTCAAAACATATACGGTAAGAAGAGTCAGTGTTCTTGTACTTAAGTCGGCATTGTGTCTTTTGTATTTAATTAAGATGCAATTTCTGTGTTTCATCGTCAATAAGAAGGTCAGAGGGGTACAGTGAACCTGAAGTGAAGCATCGGAATGAATAACTAGTGTCACAGGAAAGGTTCGAATCATAGACAGTAAGAAGAGTCAGTCTTCTTGTACTTACGTCGGCATTGTGCCCTTGGATATAATTCAGATGCAATTTCTGTGTTTCGTCGACAATAAGAAGGTCAGAGGGATACAGTAAACCTGAAGTGAAGCAAAGGAATCTATAACTAGTGTCACAGGAATGTTTCAAAACATAGACAGTAAGAAGAGCCAGTCTTCTTGTACTTAAGTCGGCATTGTGCCTTTTGTATTTAATTCCGATGCAGTTTCGGTGTTTCATCGTCAATACGAAGGTCAGAGGGATACAGTAAAACTGAAGTGAAGGATCGGGATCCATAACTAGTGCCACAGGAATGGTTCGAAACATAGACAGTAAGAAGAGTCAGTTTTCTTGTACTTAAGTCGGCATTGTGCCTTTTGTATTTAATTCCGATGCAATTTCTGTGTTTCATCGCCAATAAGAAGGTCATAGGGATACAGTAAACCTGAAGTGAAGCATCGGAATCTATAACTAGGGTCACAGGTATGGTTCAAAGCATTGAGAGTAAGAAGAGTCAGTCTTTTTGTACTTAAGTGGGCATTGTGCCTTTTATATTTAATTCCGATGCAATTTCTGTATTTCATCGCCAATAAGAAGGTCAGAGGGATACTGTCAACCTGAAATGAAGCATCGGAATCAATAACTAGTGTCACAGGAAAGGCTCAAAACATAGACAGAAAGAAGAGTCAGTCTTCTTGTACTTAAGATGGCATTGTGCCTTTTGCATATAATTCCGATGCAATTTCTGAGTTTCATCGACAATAAGAAGGTCAGAGGGATACAGTTTACCTGAAGTGAAGTATCGGAATCTATAACTAGTGTCACAGGAATTGTTTAAAACATAGACAGTAAGAAAAGCCAGTCTTCTTGTACTTGAGTCGGCATTGTGCCTTTTGTATTTAATTCCGATGCAATTTATGAGTTTCATCGTCAATAAGAAGGGCAGAGGGATACAGTAAACCTGAAGTGAAGCATCGGAATCTATAACTAGTGTCACAGGAATCGTTCGAAACATAGACAGTAAGAAGAGTCAGTTTTCTTGTACTTAAGTCGGCATTGTGCCTTTTGTATTTAATTCCGATGCAATTTCTGTGTTTCATCGCCAATAAGAAGGTCATAGGGATACAGTAAACCTGAAGTGAAGCATCGGAATCTATAACTAGGGTCACAGGTATGGTTCAAAGCATTGAGAGTAAGAAGAGTCAGTCTTTTTGTACTTAAGTGGGCATTGTGCCTTTTATATTTAATTCCGATGCAATTTCTGTATTTCATCGCCAATAAGAAGGTCAGAGGGATACTGTCAACCTGAAATGAAGCATCGGAATCAATAACTAGTGTCACAGGAAAGGCTCAAAACATAGACAGAAAGAAGAGTCAGTCTTCTTGTACTTAAGATGGCATTGTGCCTTTTGTATATAATTCCGATGCAATTTCTGAGTTTCATCGACAATAAGAAGGTCAGAGGGATACAGTTAACCTGAAGTGAAGTATCGGAATCTATAACTAGTGTCACAGGAATTGTTTAAAACATAGACAGTATGAAGAGCCAGTCTTCCTGTACTTGAGTCGGCATTGTGCCTTTTGTGTTTAATTCCGATGCAATTTCTGTGTTTACTCGTCAATTAGAAGGTCAGAGGGATACAGTAAACCTGAAGTGAAGCATCGGAATCCATAACTAGTGTCACAGGAATGGTTCAAAACATAATCAGTAAGAAGAGTCAGTCTTCTTGTACTTATGTCGGCATTGCGGGTTTTGTATTTAATTAAGATGCAATTTATGTGTTTCATCGTCAATAAGAAGGTGAAAGGGATACAGTCAACCTGAAGTGAAGCATCGGAATCAATAACTAGTGTCACAGGAAAGGTTCAAAACATAGACAGTAAGAAGAGTCAGTCTTCCTGTACTTAAGTCGGCATTTTGCTTTTTGTATATACTTCCGATGCATTTTCTGTGTTTCATCGACAATAAGAATGTCAGAGGGATACAGTAATTCTGAAGTGAAGCATCGGAAACTATAACTAGTGTCACAGGAATGGTTCAAAACAAAGACAGTAAGAAGAGTCAGTCTTCTTGTACTTAAGTCGGCATTGTGCCTTTTGTATTTAATTCCGATCAAATTTCTGTGTTTCATCGTCAATAAGACTGTCAGAGGGAAACAGTAATCCTGAAGTGAAGCATCGGAATCTATAACTAGTGTCACAGGAATGGTTCAAAACATAGACAGTAAGAAGTGTCAGTCTTTTTGTACTTAAGTCGGCTTTGTGCCTTTTGTTTTTAATTCCGATGCAATTTCTGTGTTTCATCGTCAATACGAAGGTCAGAGGAATACAGTAAACCTGAAGTGAAGCATCGGAAACTATAATTAGTGTCACAGGAATTGTTCATAAAAATAGACAGTAAGAAGGGTCAGTCTTCTTGTACTTAAGTCGGCATAGTGCCTTTTGTATTTAATTCCGATGCAATATCTGTGTTTCTTCGTCAATAAGAAGGTCAGAGGGATACAGTCAACCTGAAGTGAAGAATCGGAATCTATAACTAGTGTCACAGGAATGATTCAAAACATAGACAATAAGAAGAGTCACTCTTCTTGTACTTAAGTCGGCATTGTGCCTTTTGTATTTTAATTCCGATGCAGTTTCTGTGTTTCATCGTGAATACGAAGGTCAGAGGGATACAGTAAAACTGAAGTGAAACATCGGAATCTATAACTAGTGTCACAGGAATGGTTCAAAACATAGACAGTAAGAACAGTCAGTCTTCTTGTACTTAAGTCGGCATTGTGCCTTTTGTATTTAATTAAGAAGCAATATCTGTGTTTCATCGACAATAATGAGGTCAGAGGGATAGAGTCAACCTGAAGTGAAGCATCGGAATCAATAACTAGTGTCACAGGAAAGGTTCATAACATAGACAGTAAGAAGAGTCAGTCTTCTTGTACTTAAGTCGGCATTTTGCCTTTTGTATATACTTCCGATGCAATTTCTGTGTTTCATCGACCATAAGAAGGTCAGAGGGATACAGTAAACCTGAAGTGTAGCATAGGAATCTATAACTAGTGTCACAGGAATGGTTCAAAACATAGACAGTAAGAAGAGTCAGTTTTCTTGTACTTAAGTCGGCATTGTGATTTTTGTATTTAATTCCGATGCAATTTCTGTGTTTCATCGTCAACAAGAAGGTCAGAGGGATACGGTAAACCTGAAGTGAAGCGTCGGAATTTATAACTAGGGTCACAGGAATGGTTCACAGCATAGAGAGTAAGAAGAGTCAGTCTTTTTGTACTTAAGTCGGCATTGTGCCTTATGTATTTCATTCCGATGCAATTTCTGTGTTTCATGGTCAATAAGAAGGTCAGCTGGATACAGTAAACCTGAAGTGAAGCATCGGAATCTATAACTAGTGGCACAGGAATGGTTCAAAACATAGGCAGTAAAAAGAGCCAGTCTTCTTGTACTTGAGTCGGCATATTGCCTTTTGTAATTAATTCCGATGAAATTTCTGTGTTTGATCGTCAATAAGAAGGTCAGAGGGCTACAGTAAACCTGAAGGGAAGCATCGGAATCTATAACTAGTGTCACAGGATTGGTTCAAACATAGACAGTAAGAAGAGTCAGTCTTCTTGTGCTTAAGTCGGCATTGTGCCTTTTGTATTTAATTCCGATGCAGTTTTTGAGTTTCATCGTCAATAAGAAGGTCAGAGGGATACAGTAAAACTGAAGTGAAGCATCGGAATCTATGACTAGTGTCACAGGAATGGTTCAAAACATAGACAGTAAGAAGAGTAAGTCTTCTTGTACTTAAGTCGGCATTATGCCTTTTGTATTTAACTCCGATGCAATTTCTGTGCTTCATCGTCAATACGAAGGTCAGCAGGATACAGTGAACCTGAAGTTAAGCTTCGGAATCTGTAACTAGTGTCACAGGAATGGTTCAAATCATAGACAGCAAGAAGAGCCAGTCTTCTTGTACTTGTGTCTGCATTGTGAATTTTGTATTTAATTCCGATCAATTTTCTGTGTTTGATCGTCAATAAGAAGGGCAGAGTGATACAGTAAAAATGAAGTGAAGCATCGGAATCTATAACTAGTGTCACAGGAATGGTTCAAAACATAGACAGTAAGAAGAGTCAGTGTTCTTGTACTTAAGTCGCCATTGTGTCTTTTGTATTTAATTAAGATGCAATTTCTGTGTTCCATCGTCAGTAAGAAGGTCAGAGGGATACAGTCAACCTGAAGTGAAGCATCGGAATGAATAACTAGTGTCACAGGAAAGGTTCAAAACATAGACAGTAAGAAGAGTCAGTCTTCTTGTACTTAAGTCGGCATTGTGCCTTTTGTATATAATTCCGATGCAATTTCTGTGTTTCATCGACAATAAGAAGGTCAGAGGGATACAGTAAACCTGAAGTGAAGCACAGGAATCTATAACTAGTGTCACAGGAATGGTTCAAAACATAGACAGTATAAAGAGTCAGTCTTCTTGTGTTTAAGTCGGCATTGTGACTTTTGTATTTAATACCGATGCAATTTTTGTGTTTCATCGTCAATAAGCAGCTCAGAGGGATACAGTAAACCTGAAGTGAAGCATCTGAATCTATAACTAGGGTCACAGGAATGGTTCAAAACATAGAGACTAAGAAGAGTCAGTCTTTTTGTACTTAAGTCAGCATTGTGCCTTTTATATTTAATTCCGATGCAATTTCTGTGTTTCATCGTCAATAAGAAGATCAGAGGGATACAGTAAACCTGAAGTGAAGCATCGGAATCTATAACTAGTGTCACATGAATGGTTCAAAACATAGACAGTAAGAAGTGTCAGTCTTTTTGTACTTTAGTCGGCTTTGTGCCTTTTGTTTTTAATTCCGATGCAATTTCTGTGTTTCATCGTCAATACGAAGGTCAGAGGAATACAGTAAACCTGAAGTGAAGCCTCGGAAACTATAACTAGTGTCACAGGAATGGTTCATAAAAATAGACAGTAAGAAGGGTCAGTCTTCTTGTACTTAAGTCGGCATAGTGCCTTTTGTATTTAATTCCGATGCAATATCTGTGTTTCTTCGTCAATAAGAAGGTCAGAGGGATACAGTCAACCTGAAGTGAAGAATCGGAATCTATAACTAGTGTCACAGGAATGGTTCAAAACATAGACAGTAAGAAGAGTCATTCTTCTTGTACTTAAGTCGGCATTGTGCCTTTTGTATTTAATTCCGATGCAATTTATGAGTTTCATCGTCAATAAGAAGGTCAGAGGGATACTGTCAACCTGAAATGAAGCATCGGAATCAATAACTAGTGTCACAGGAAAGGCTCAAAACATAGACAGAAAGAAGAGTCAGTCTTCTTGTACATAAGATGGCATTGTGCCTTTTGTATATAATTCCGAGGCAATTTCTGAGTTTCATCGACAATAAGAAGGTCAGAGGGATACAGTTAACCTGAAGTGAAGTATCGGAATCTATAACTAGTGTCACAGGAATTGTTTAAAACATAGACAGTATGAAGAGCCAGTCTTCCTGTACTTGAGTCGGCATTGTGCCTTTTGTGTTTAATTCCGATGCAATTTCTGTGTTTACTCGTCAATTAGAAGGTCAGAGGGATACAGTAAACCTGAAGTGAAGCATCGGAATCTATAACTAGTGTCACAGGAATGGTTCAAAACATAGGCAGTAAGAAGAGTCAGTCTTCTTGTACTTATGTCGGCATTGCGGGTTTTGTATTTAATTAAGATGCAATTTATGTGTTTCATCGTCAATAAGAAGGTGAAAGGGATACAGTCAACCTGAAGTGAAGCATCGGAATCAATAACTAGTGTCACAGGAAAGGTTCAAAACATAGACAGTAAGAAGAGTCAGTCTTCCTGTACTTAAGTCGGCATTTTGCTTTTTGTATATACTTCCGATGCAATTTCTTTGTTTCATCGACAATAAGAAGGTCAGAGGGATACAGTAATTCTGAAGTGGAGCATCGGAAACTATAACTAGTGTCACAGGAATGGTTCAAAACAAAGACAGTAAGAAGAGTCAGTCTTCTTGTACTTAAGTCGGCATTGTGCCTTTTGTATTTAATTCCGATCCAATATCTGTGTTTCATCGTCAATAAGACTGTCAGAGGGAAACAGTAATCCTGAAGTGAAGCATCGGAATCTATAACTAGTGTCACAGGAATGGTTCCAAACATAGACAGTAAGAACTGTCAGTCTTTTTGTACTTAAGTCGGCTTTGTGCCTTTTGTTTTTAATTCCGATGCAATTTCTGTGTTTCATCGTCAATACGAAGGTCAGAGGAATACAGTAAACCTGAAGTGAAGCATCGGAAACTATAATTAGTGTCACAGGAATGGTTCATAAAAATAGACAGTAAGAAGGGTCAGTCTTCTTGTACTTAAGTCGGCATAGTGCCTTTTGTATTTAATTCCGATGCAATATCTGTGTTTCTTCGTCAATAAGAAGGTCAGAGGGATACAGTCAACCTGAAGTGAAGAATCGGAATCTATAACTAGTGTCACAGGAATGGTTCAAAACATAGACAGTAAGAAGAGTCACTCTTCTTGTACTTAAGTCGGCATTGTGCCTTTTGTATTTTAATTCCGATGCAGTTTCTGTGTTTCATCGTGAATACGAAGGTCAGAGGGATACAGTAAAACTGAAGTGAAACATCGGAATCTATAACTAGTGTCACAGGAATGGTTCAAAACATAGACAGTAAGAACAGTCAGTCTTCTTGCACTTAAGTCGGCATTGTGCCTTTTGTATTTAATTAAGATGCAATTTCTGTGTTTCATCGTCAATAAGAAGGTCAGAGGGGTACAGTGAACCTGAAGTGAAGCATCGGAATGAATAACTAGTGTCACAGGAAAGGTTCGAATCATAGACAGTAAGAAGAGTCAGTCTTCTTGTACTTACGTCGGCATTGTGCCCTTGGATATAATTCAGATGCAATTTCTGTGTTTCGTCGACAATAAGAAGGTCAGAGGGATACAGTAAACCTGAAGTGAAGCAAAGGAATCTATAACTAGTGTCACAGGAATGTTTCAAAACATAGACAGTAAGAAGAGCCAGTCTTCTTGTACTTAAGTCGGCATTGTGCCTTTTGTATTTAATTCCGATGCAGTTTCGGTGTTTCATCGTCAATACGAAGGTCAGAGGGATACAGTAAAACTGAAGTGAAGCATCGGGATCCATAACTAGTGCCACAGGAATGGTTCAAAACATAGACAGTAAAAACAGTCAGTCTTCTTGTACTTAAGTCGGCATTTTGCCTTTTGTGTATACTTTCGATGCAATTTCTGTGTTTCATCGACAATAAGAAGGTCAGAGGGATACAGTAAACCTGCAGTGAAGCATAGGAATCTATAACTAGTGTCACAGGAATGGTTCAAAACATAGACAGTAAGAAAAGCCTTTCTTCTTGTACTTGAGTCGGCATTGTGCCTTTTGTATTTAATTCCGATGCAATTTATGAGTTTCATCGTCAATAAGAAGGGCAGAGGGATACAGTAAACCTGAAGTGAAGCATCGGAATCTATAACTAGTGTCACAGGAATCGTTCGAAACATAGACAGTAAGAAGAGTCAGTTTTCTTGTACTTAAGTCGGCATTGTGCCTTTTGTATTTAATTCCGATGCAATTTCTGTGTTTCATCGCCAATAAGAAGGTCATAGGGATACAGTAAACCTGAAGTGAAGCATCGGAATCTATAACTAGGGTCACAGGAATGGTTCAAAGCATTGAGAGTAAGAAGAGTCAGTCTTTTTGTACTTAAGTGGGCATTGTGCCTTTTATATTTAATTCCGATGCAATTTCTGTATTTCATCGCCAATAAGACGGTCAGAGGGATACTGTCAACCTGAAATGAAGCATCGGAATCAATAACTAGTGTCACAGGAAAGGCTCAAAACATAGACAGAAAGAAGAGTCAGTCTTCTTGTACTTAAGATGGCATTGTGCCTTTTGTATATAATTCCGATGCAATTTCTGAGTTTCATCGACAATAAGAAGGTCAGAGGGATACAGTTAACCTGAAGTGAAGTATCGGAATCTATAACTAGTGTCACAGGAATTGTTTAAAACATAGACAGTATGAAGAGCCAGTCTTCCTGTACTTGAGTCGGCATTGTGCCTTTTGTGTTTAATTCCGATGCAATTTCTGTGTTTACTCGTCAATTAGAAGGTCAGAGGGATACAGTAAACCTGAAGTGAAGCATTGGAATCTATAACTAGTGTCACAGGAATGGTTCAAAACATAGGCAGTAAGAAGAGTCAGTCTTCTTGTACTTATGTCGGCATTGCGGGTTTTGTATTTAATTAAGATGCAATTTATGTGTTTCATCGTCAATAAGAAGGTGAAAGGGATACAGTCAACCTGAAGTGAAGCATCGGAATCAATAACTAGTGTCACAGGAAAGGTTCAAAACATAGACAGTAAGAAGAGTCAGTCTTCCTGTACTTAAGTCGGCATTTTGCTTTTTGTATATACTTCCGATGCAATTTCTGTGTTTCATCGACAATAAGAAGGTCAGAGGGATACAGTAATTCTGAAGTGAAGCATCGGAAACTATTACTAGTGTCACAGGAATGGTTCAAAACAAAGACAGTAAGAAGAGTCAGTCTTCTTGTACTTAAGTCGGCATTGTGCCTTTTGTATTTAATTCCGATCAAATTTCTGTGTTTCATCGTCAATAAGACTGTCAGAGGGAAACAGTAATCCTGAAGTGAAGCATCGGAATCTATAACTAGTGTCACAGGAATGGTTCAAAACATAGACAGTAAGAAGTGTCAGTCTTTTTGTACTTAAGTCGGCTTTGTGCCTTTTGTTTTTAATTCCGATGCAATTTCTGTGTTTCATCGTCAATACGAAGGTCAGAGGAATACAGTAAACCTGAAGTGAAGCATCGGAAACTATAATTAGTGTCACAGGAATTGTTCATAAAAATAGACAGTAAGAAGGGACAGTCTTCTTGTACTTCAGTCGGCATAGTGCCTTTTGTATTTAATTCCGATGCAATATCTGTGTTTCTTCGTCAATAAGAAGGTCAGAGGGATACAGTCAACCTGAAGTGAAGAATCGGAATCTATAACTAGTGTCACAGGAATGGTTCAAAACATAGACAATAAGAAGAGTCACTCTTCTTGTACTTAAGTCGGCATTGTGCCTTTTGTATTTTAATTCCGATGCAGTTTCTGTGTTTCATCGTGAATACGAAGGTCAGAGGGATACAGTAAAACTGAAGTGAAACATCGGAATCTATAACTAGTGTCACAGGAATGGTTCAGAACATAGACAGTAAGAACAGTCAGTCTTCTTGTACTTAAGTCGGCATTGTGCCTTTTGTATTTAATTAAGAAGCAATATCTGTGTTTCATCGTCAATAAGGAGGTCAGAGGGATAGAGTCAACCTGAAGTGAAGCATCGGAATCAATAACTAGTGTCACAGGAAAGGTTCATAACATAGACAGTAAGAAGAGTCAGTCTTCTTGTACTTAAGTCGGCATTTTGCCTTTTGTATATACTTCCGATGCAATTTCTGTGTTTCATCGACCATAAGAAGGTCAGAGGGATACAGTAAACCTGAAGTGTAGCATAGGAATCTATAACTAGTGTCACAGGAATGGTTCAAAACATAGACAGTAAGAAGAGTCAGTTTTCTTGTACTTAAGTCGGCATTGTGATTTTTGTATTTAATTCCGATGCAATTTCTGTGTTTCATCGTCAACAAGAAGGTCAGAGGGATACGGTAAACTTGAAGTGAAGCATCGGAATTTATAACTAGGGTCACAGGAATGGTTCACAGCATAGAGAGTAAGAAGAGTCAGTCTTTTTGTACTTAAGTCGGCATTGTGCCTTATGTATTTCATTCCGATGCAATTTCTGTGTTTCATGGTCAATAAGAAGGTCAGCTGGATACAGTAAACCTGAAGTGAAGCATCGGAATCTATAACTAGTGGCACAGGAATGGTTCAAAACATAGGCAGTAAAAAGAGCCAGTCTTCTTGTACTTGAGTCGGCATATTGCCTTTTGTAATTAATTCCGATGAAATTTCTGTGTTTGATCGTCAATAAGAAGGTCAGAGGGCTACAGTAAACCTGAAGGGAAGCATCGGAATCTATAACTAGTGTCACAGGATTGGTTCAAACATAGACAGTAAGAAGAGTCAGTCTTCTTGTGCTTAAGTCGGCATTGTGCCTTTTGTATTTAATTCCGATGCAGTTTTTGAGTTTCATCGTCAATAAGAAGGTCAGAGGGATACAGTAAAACTGAAGTGAAGCATCGGAATCTATGACTAGTGTCACAGGAATGGTTCAAAACATAGACAGTAAGAAGAGTAAGTCTTCTTGTACTTAAGTCGGCATTATGCCTTTTGTATTTAACTCCGATGCAATTTCTGTGCTTCATCGTCAATACGAAGGTCAGCAGGATACAGTGAACCTGAAGTTAAGCTTCGGAATCTGTAACTAGTGTCACAGGATTGGTTCAAACATAGACAGTAAGAAGAGTCAGTCTTCTTGTGCTTAAGTCGGCATTGTGCCTTTTGTATTTAATTCCGATGCAGTTTTTGAGTTTCATCGTCAATAAGAAGGTCAGAGGGATACAGTAAAACTGAAGTGAAGCATCGGGATCCATAACTAGTGCCACAGGAATGGTTCAAAACATAGACAGTAAGAACAGTCAGTCTTCTTGTACTTAAGTCGGCATTTTGCCTTTTGTGTATACTTTCGATGCAATTTCTGTGTTTCATCGACAATAAGAAGGTCAGAGGGATACAGTAAACCTGCAGTGAAGCATAGGAATCTATAACTAGTGTCACAGGAATGGTTCAAAACATAGACAGTAAGAAAAGCCAGTCTTCTTGTACTTGAGTCGGCATTGTGCCTTTTGTATTTAATTCCGATGCAATTTATGAGTTTCATCGTCAATAAGAAGGGCAGAGGGATACAGTAAACCTGAAGTGAAGCATCGGAATCTATAACAAGTGTCACAGGAATCGTTCGAAACATAGACAGTAAGAAGAGTCAGTTTTCTTGTACTTAAGTCGGCATTGTGCCTTTTGTATTTAATTCCGATGCAATTTCTGTGTTTCATCGCCAATAAGAAGGTCATAGGGATACAGTAAACCTGAAGTGAAGCATCGGAATCTATAACTAGGGTCACAGGAATGGTTCAAAGCATTGAGAGTAAGAAGAGTCAGTCTTTTTGTACTTAAGTCGGCATTGTGCCTTTTATATTTAATTCCGATGCAATTTCTGTATTTCATCGTCAATAAGAAGGTCAGAGGGATACTGTCAACCTGAAATGAAGCATCGGAATCAATAACTAGTGTCACAGGAAAGGCTCAAAACATAGACAGAAAGAAGGGTCAGTCTTCTTGTACTTAAGATGGCATTGTGCCTTTTGTATATAATTCCGATGCAATTTCTGAGTTTCATCGACAATAAGAAGGTCAGAGGGATACAGTTAACCTGAAGTGAAGTATCGGAATCTATAACTAGTGTCACAGGAATTGTTTAAAACATAGACAGTATGAAGAGCCAGTCTTCCTGTACTTGAGTCGGCATTGTGCCTTTTGTGTTTAATTCCGATGCAATTTCTGTGTTTACTCGTCAATTAGAAGGTCAGAGGGATACAGTAAACCTGAAGTGAAGCATCGGAATCTATAACTAGTGTCACAGGAATGGTTCAAAACATAGGCAGTAAGAAGAGTCAGTCTTCTTGTACTTATGTCGGCATTGCGGGTTTTGTATTTAATTAAGATGCAATTTATGTGTTTCATCGTCAATAAGAAGGTGAAAGGGATACAGTCAACCTGAAGTGAAGCATCGGAATCAATAACTAGTGTCACAGGAAAGGTTCAAAACATAGACAGTAAGAAGAGTCAGTCTTCCTGTACTTAAGTCGGCATTTTGCTTTTTGTATATACTTCCGATGCAATTTCTGTGTTTCATCGACAATAAGAAGGTCAGAGGGATACAGTAATTCTGAAGTGGAGCATCGGAAACTATAACTAGTGTCACAGGAGTGGTTCAAAACAAAGACAGTAAGAAGAGTCAGTCTTCTTGTACTTAAGTCGGCATTGTGCCTTTTGTATTTAATTCCGATCCAATATCTGTGTTTCATCGTCAATAAGACTGTCAGAGGGAAACAGTAATCCTGAAGTGAAGCATCGGAATCTATAACTAGTGTCACAGGAATGGTTCCAAACATAGACAGTAAGAACTGTCAGTCTTTTTGTACTTAAGTCGGCTTTGTGCCTTTTGTTTTCAATTCCGATGCAATTTCTGTGTTTCATCGTCAATACGAAGGTCAGAGGAATACAGTAAACCTGAAGTGAAGCATCGGAAACTATAATTAGTGTCACAGGAATGGTTCATAAAAATAGACAGTAAGAAGGGTCAGTCTTCTTGTACTTAAGTCGGCATAGTGCCTTTTGTATTTAATTCCGATGCAATATCTGTGTTTCTTCGTCAATAAGAAGGTCAGAGGGATACAGTCAACCTGAAGTGAAGAATCGGAATCTATAACTAGTGTCACAGGAATGGTTCAAAACATAGACAGTAAGAAGAGTCACTCTTCTTGTACTTAAGTCGGCATTGTGCCTTTTGTATTTTAATTCCGATGCAGTTTCTGTGTTTCATCGTGAATACGAAGGTCAGAGGGATACAGTAAAACTGAAGTGAAACATCGGAATCTATAACTAGTGTCACAGGAATGATTCAAAACATAGACAGTAAGAACAGTCAGTCTTCTTGCACTTAAGTCGGCATTGTGCCTTTTGTATTTAATTAAGAAACAATATCTGTGTTTCATCGTCAATAAGGAGGTCAGAGGGATAGAGTCAACCTGAAGTGAAGCATCGGAATCAATAACTAGTGTCACAGGAAAGGTTCAAAACATAGACAGTAAGAAGAGTCAGTCTTCTTGTACTTAAGTCGGCATTTTGCCTTTTGTATATACTTCCGATGCAATTTCTGTGTTTCATCGACCATAAGAAGGTCAGAGGGATACAGTAAACCTGAAGTGTAGCATAGGAATCTATAACTAGTGTCACAGGAATGGTTCAAAACATAGACAGTAAGAAGAGTCAGTTTTCTTGTACTTAAGTCGGCATTGTGATTTTTGTATTTAATTCCGATGCAATTTCTGTGTTTCATCGTCAACAAGAAGGTCAGAGGGATACGGTAAACCTGAAGTGAAGCATCGGAATTTATAACTAGGGTCACAGGAATGGTTCACAGCATAGAGAGTAAGAAGAGTCAGTCTTTTTGTACTTAAGTCGGCATTGTGCCTTATGTATTTCATTCCGATGCAATTTCTGTGTTTCATGGTCAATAAGAAGGTCAGCTGGATACAGTAAACCTGAAGTGAAGCATCGGAATCTATAACTAGTGGCACAGGAATGGTTCAAAACATAGGCAGTAAAAAGAGCCAGTCTTCTTGTACTTGAGTCGGCATATTGCCTTTTGTAATTATTTCCGATGAAATTTCTGTGTTTGATCGTCAATAAGAAGGTCAGAGGGCTACAGTAAACCTGAAGGGAAGCATCGGAATCTATAACTAGTGTCACAGGAATGGTTCAAAACATAGACAGTAAGAAGAGTCAGTCTTCTTGTGCTTAAGTCGGCATTGTGCCTTTTGTATTTAATTACGATGCAGTTTTTGAGTTTCATCGTCAATAAGAAGGTCAGAGGGATACAGTAAAACTGAAGTGAAGCATCGGAATCTATGACTAGTGTCACAGGAATGGTTCAAAACATAGACAGTTAGAAGAGTAAGTCTTCTTGTACTTAAGTCGGCATTATGCCTTTTGTATTTAACTCCGATGCAATTTCTGTGCTTCATCGTCAATAAGAAGGTCAGCAGGATACAGTGAACCTGAAGTTAAGCTTCGGAATCTGTAACTAGTGTCACAGGAATGGTTCAAATCATAGACAGCAAGAAGAGCCAGTCTTCTTGTACTTGTGTCTGCATTGTGAATTTTGTATTTAATTCCGATCAATTTTCTGTGTTTGATCGTCAATAAGAAGGGCAGAGTGATACAGTAAAAATGAAGTGAAGCATCGGAATCTATAACTAGTGTCACAGGAATGGTTCAAAACATAGACAGTAAGAAGAGTCAGTGTTCTTGTACTTAAGTCGGCATTGTGTCTTTTGTATTTAATTAAGATGCAATTTCTGTGTTCCATCGTCAGTAAGAAGGTCAGAGGGATACAGTCAACCTGAAGTGAAGCATCGGAATGAATAACTAGTGTCACAGGAAAGGTTCAAAACATAGACAGTAAGAAGAGTCAGTCTTCTTGTACTTAAGTCGGCATTGTGCCTTTTGTATATAATTCCGATGCAATTTCTGTGTTTCATCGACAATAAGAAGGTCAGAGGGATACAGTAAACCTGAAGTGAAGCAAAGGAATCTATAACTAGTGTCACAGGAATGGTTCAAAATATAGACAGTAAGAAGAGTCAGTTTTCTTGTACTTAAGTCGGCATGGTGATTTTTGTATTTAATTCCGATGCAATTTCTGTGTTTCATCATCAATAAGAAGGTCAGAGTGATACGGTAAACCTGAAGTGAAGCATCGGAATTTATAACTAGGGTCACAGGAATGGTTCACAGCATAGAGTGTAAGAAGAGTCAGTCTTTTTGTACTTAAGTTGGCATTGTGCCTTATGTATTTAATTCCGATGCAATTTCTGTGTTTCATGGTCAATAAGAAGGTCAGCTGGATACAATAAACCTGAAGTGAAGCATCGGAATCTATAACTAGTGGCACAGGAATGGTTCAAAACATAGGCTGTAAAAAGAGCCAGTCTTCTTGTACTTGAGTCGGCATATTGCCTTTTGTAATTAATTCCGATGAAATTTCTGTGTTTGATCGTCAATAAGAAGGTCAGAGGGCTACAGTAAACCTGAAGGGAAGCATCGGAAACTATAACTAGTGTCACAGGAATGGTTCAAAACATAGACAGTAAGAAGAGTCAGTCTTCTTGTGCTTAAGTCGGCATTTTGCCTTTTGTATTTAATTCCGATGCAGTTTTTGAGTTTCATCGTCAATAAGAAGGTCAGAGGGATACAGTAAAACTGAAGTGAAGCATCGGAATCTATGACTAGTGTCACAGGAATGGTTCAAAACATAGACAGTAAGAAGAGTAAGTCTTCTTGTACTTAAGTCGGCATTATGCCTTTTGTATTTAACTCCGATGCAATTTCTGTGCTTCATCGTCAATAAGAAGGTCAGCAGGATACAGTGAACCTGAAGTTAAGCTTCGGAATCTGTAACTAGTGTCACAGGAATGGTTCAAATCATAGACAGCAAGAAGAGCCAGTCTTCTTGTACTTGTGTCTGCATTGTGCCTTTTGTATTTAATTGCGATCAATTTTCTGTGTTTGATCGTCAATAAGAAGGGCAGAGGGATACAGTAAAAATGAAGTGAAGCATCGGAATCTATAACTAGTGTCACAGGAATGGTTCAAAACATAGACAGTAGCCGGCCGCGGTGGTCTCGCGGTTCTAGGCGCGCAGTCCGGAACCTTGGGACTGCTACGGTCGCAGGTTCGAATCCTGCCTCAGGCATGGATGTGTGTGATGTCCTTAGTTTAGTTAGGTTTAAGTAGTTCTAAGTTCTAGGGGACTGATAACCACAGCAGTTAAGTCCCATAGTGCTCAGAGCCAGCCATAGACAGTATAAAGAGTCAGTCTTCTTGTCCTTAAGTCGGCATTGTGCCTTTTGTATTTAATACCGATGCAATTTTTGTGTTTCATCGTCAATAAGCAGCTCAGAGGGATACAGTAAACCTGAAGTGAAGCATCTGAATCTATAACTAGGGTCACAGGAATGGTTCAAAAGATAGAGACTAAGAAGAGTCAGTCTTTTTGTACTTAAGTCAGCATTGTGCCTTTTATATTTATTTCCGATGCAATTTCTGTGTTTCATCGTCAATAAGAAGATCAGAGGGATACAGTAAACCTGAAGTGAAGCATCGGAATCTATAACTAGTGTCACATGAATGGTTCAAAACATGGACAGCAAGAAGAGCCAGTCTTCTTGTACTTGAGTCGGCATTGTGCGTCTTGTGTTTAATTCCGATGCAATTTCTGTGTTTCATCGTCAATAAGAAGGTCGGAGGGATACAGTAAACCTGAAGTGAAGCATCGGAATCTATAACTAGTGGCATAGGAATGGTTCTAACCATAGACAGTAGGAAGAGTCAGTGTTCTTGTACAGAAGTCGGCATTGTGAATGTTGTATTTAATTCAGATGCAATTTCTGTGTTTCATCGTCAATAAGAAGATCAGAGGGATACAGTAAACCTGAAGTGAAGCATCGGAATCTACAACTAGTGTCACAGGAATGGTTCAAAACATAGACAGTAAGAAGATTCAGTCTTCTTGTACTTAAGTCGGCATTGTGCCTTTTGTATTTAATTCCGATGCAATTTCTGTGCTCCACAGTCAATAAGAAGGTTAGCTGAATACTGTAAACCTGAAGTGAAGCATCGGAATCTATAACCCTTGTCACAGGAATGGTTCAAGGCATAGACAGTAAGAAGAGCGAGTCCTCTTGTACTTGAGTCGGTGTTGTGCCTTTTCTATTTAATTCCGATTAATTTTCTGTGTTTCATCGTCAGTAAGAAGATCAGAGGGATACTGTAAACTTGAAGTGAAGCATCGGAATCTATAACTAGTGTTACATGAATGGTTTAAAACATAGACAGTAAGAGGAGCCAGTCTTCATTAACTTAAGTCGGCATTGTGCGTTTTGTGTTTAATTCCGATGCAATTTCTGTGTTTCATCGTCAATAAGAAGATCAGCTGGATACAGTGAACCTGAAGTTAAGCATCGGAATCTGTAACTAGTGTCACAGAAATGGTTCAAATCATAGACAGCAAGAAGAGCCAGTCTTCTTGTACTTGAGTCGGCATTGTGCCTTTTGTATTTAATTCCGATCAATTTTCTGTGTTTGATCGCCAATAAGAAGGGCAGAGGGATACAGTAAAAATGAAGTGAAGCATCGGAATCTATAACTAGTGTCACAGGAATGGTTCAAAACATAGACAGAAAGAAGAGTCAGTGTTCTTGTACTTAAGTCGGCATTGTGTCTTTTGTAATTAATTAAGATGCAATTTCTGTGTTTCATCGTCAATAAGAAGGTCAGAGGGATACAGTCAACCTGAAGTGAAGCATCGGAATGAATAACTAGTGTCACAGGAAAGGTTCAAAACATAGACAGTAAGAAGAGCCAGTCTTCTCGTACTTGAGTCGGCATTGTGCCTTTTGTTTTTAATTCCGATGCAATTTCTGTGTTTCATCGTCAATAAGAAGGTCAGAGGGATACATTGAACCTGAAGTGAAGCATCGGAATCTATAACTAGTGTCACAGGAATGGTTCAAAACATAGACAGTAAGAAGAGTCAATCTTCTTGTACATAAGTCGGCATTGTGCCTTTTGTATTTAATTCCGATGCAATTTTTGTGTTTCATCGTCAATAAGCAACTCAGAGGGATACAGTAAACCTGAAGTGAAGCATCGGAATCTATAACTAGTGTCACACGAATGGTTCAAAACATAGAGAGTAAGAAGAGTCAGTCTTTTTGTACTTAAGTCGGCATTGTGCCTTTTATATTTAGTTCCGATGCTATTTCTGTGTTTCATCGTCAATAAGAAGATCAGAGGGATACTGTAAACTTGAAGTGAAGCATCGGAATCTATAACTAGTGTTACATGAATGGTTTAAAACATAGACAGTAAGAAGAGTCAGTCTTCATGTACTTAAGTCGGCATTGTGCGTTTTGTGTTTAATTCCGATGCAATATCTGTGTTTCATCGTCAGTAAGAGGGTCGGAGGGATACAGTAAACCTGAAGTGAAGCATCGGAATCTATAACTAGTGGCATAGGAATCGTTCTAACCATAGACAGTAAGAAGAGTCAGTGTTCTTGTACAGAAGTCGGCATTGTGCCTTTTGTATTTAATTAAAATGCAATTTCTGTGTTTCATCGTCAACAAGAAGGTCAGAGGGATACAGTAAACCTGAAGTGAAGCATCGGAAACTATAACTAGTGTCACAGGAATGGTTCAAAGCATAGACAGTAAGAAGAGCCAGTCCTCTTGTACTTGAGTCGGCATTGTGCCTTTTCTATTAAATTCCGATGAATTTTCTGTGTTTCATCGTCAATAAGAAGGTCAGAGGGGTACAGTAAACCTGAAGTGAAGCATCGGAATCTATTACTAGTGTCACAGGAATGGTTCAAAACATAGACAGTAAGAAGAGTCAGTTTTCTTGTACTTAAGTCGGCGTTGGGCCTTTTGTATATAATTACGATGCAATTTCTGTGTTTCATCGTCAATAAGAAGGTCAGAGGGATACAGTAAACCTGAGGTGAAGCATCGGAATCTATAACTAGTGTCACAGAAATGGTTCAAAACATAGACAGTAAGAAGAGCCAGTCTTCTTGTACTTGAGTCGGCATTGTGCATTTTGTTTTTAATTCCAATGCAATTTATGTGTTTCTTCGTCAATAAGACGGTCAGAGGAATACAAGAAACCTGAAGTGAAGCATCGGAATCTATAACTAGTGTCACAGGAATGGTTCAAAACATAGCCATTAAGAAGAGCCAGTCTTCTTGTTCTTGGGTCATCATTGTGCATTTTGTATTTAATTCGGATGCAATTTCTGTGTTTCATAGTCAATAAGAAGGTCAGAGGGATACAGTAAACCTGAAGGTAAGCATCGGAATCTATAACTAGTGTCACAGGAATGGTACAAAACATAGACAGAAGGAAGAGTCAGTCTTTTTGTACTTAAGTCGGCATAGTGCATTTGTATTTAATTCCGATGCAATTTCTGTGATTCATCATCAATAAGAAGGTCAGAGGGATACAGTAAACGTGATGTGAAGCATCGGAATCTATAACTAGCGTCACAGGATTGGTTCAAGACATAGACAGTTAGAAGATTCAGTTGTCTTGTACTTAAGTCGGCATTGTGCCTCATGTATTTAATTCCGATGCAATTTCTGTGTTTCATCGTCAATAAGAAGGTCAGCTGGATACAGTAAACCTGAAGTGAAGCATCGGAATCTATAACTAGTGGCACAGTAACGGTTCAAAACATAAACAGTAAGTAGAGTCAGTCTTCTTGTACTTTAGTCAGCATTGTGCCTTTTGTATTTAATTATGATGCAATATCTGTGTTTCATCGTCAATAAGAAGGTCAGCTGTATACAGTGAACCTGAAGTTAAGCATCGGAACGTATAACTAGTGTCACAGGAATGGTTCAAATCATAGACAGTAAGAAGAGCCAGTCTTCATGTACTTTAGTCGGCATTGTGCCTTTTGTATTTAATTAAGATGCAATATCTGTGTTTCATCGTCAATAAGAAGGTCAGAGGGATACAGTCAACCTGAAGTGAAGCATCGGAATCTATAACTAGTGTCAAAGGATTGGTTCAAAACATAGACAGTAAGAAGAGTCAGTTTTCTTGTACTGAAGTCCGCATTGTGCCTTTTGTATTTAATTCCGATGCAATTTCTGTGTATCATCGTCAATATGAAGGTCAGAGGGATACAGTAAACCTGAAGTGAAGCATCGGAATCTATAACTAGTGTCACAGGAATGTTTCAAAACATAGAGAGTAAGAAGAGTCAGTTTTTTTGTACTTAAGTTGGCATTGTGCCTTTTATAATTGATTCCGATGCAATTTCTGTGTTTCATCGTCAATAAGAAGATCAGAGGGATACTGTAAACCTGAAGTGAAGCATCGGAATCTATAACTAGTGTCACAGGAATGGTTCAAAACATAGATAGTAAGAAGAGCCAGTCTACTTGTACTTGAGTCGGCAATGTGCCTTTTGTGTTTAATTCGGATGCAATTTCTGTGTTTCATCGTCAATAAGAAGGTCAGAGGGATACAGTAAACCTGAAGTGAAGCATCGGAATCTATTACTAGTGTCACAGGAATGGTTCAAAACATAGACAGGAAGAAGAGTCAGTCTTCATGTACTTACGTCTGCATTGTGCCTTTTGTATTTAATTATGATGCAATTTCTGTGTTTCATCGTCAATAAGAAGGTCAGAGGGATACAGTAACCCTGAAGTGAAGCATCGGTGCCTTTTGTATTTAATTCCGATGCAATGTATGTGTTTCTTCGTCAATAAGAAGGTCAGAGGGATACAATAAACCAGAAGTGAAGCATCGGAATCTATAACTAGTGTCACAGGAATGGTTCAAAACATAGACAGTAAGAAGAGAAAGTCTTCTTGTACTTGGGTCGGCATTGTTCCTTTTGTATTTAATTCCGATGCAATTTCTGTATTTCATCGTCAATAAGAAGGTCAGCTGGATACAGTAAACCTGAAGTGAAGCATCGGAATCAATAACTAGTGGCACAGGAATGGTTCAAAACCTAAACAGTTAGTAGAGTCAGTCTTCTTGTACTTTAGTCAGCATTGTGTCTTTTGTTTTTAATTCCGATGCAGTTTCTGTGTTTCATCGTTAATAAGAAGATCAGAGGGATACAGTAAAACTGAAGTGAAGCATCGGAATCCATAACTAGTGTCACAGGAATGGTTCAAAACATAGACAGTATGAAGAGTCAGTCTTCTCTTACTTAAGTCGGCATTGTGCCTTTTGTATTTAACTCCGATGGAATTTCTGTGCTTGATCGTCGGTAAGAAAGTTATCTGGATACAGTGAACCTGAAGCTAAGCATCGGAATCTATAACTAGTGTCACAGGAATGGTTCAAATCATAGACAGTAAGAAGAGCCAGTCTTATTGTATTTGAGTCGGCATTGTGCCTTTTGTATTTAATTCCGATCGATTTTCTGTGTTTGGTCGTCAATAAGAAGGTCAGAGGGATACAGTAAAAATGAAGTGAAGCATCGGAATCTATAACTAGGGTCACAGGAATGGTTCAAAGCATAGACAGTAAGAAGTGTCAGTCTTCTTGTACTTAAGTCGGCATTGTGCCTTTTGTATTTAATTAATATGCAATATCTGTGTTTCATCGTCAATAAGAAGGTCAGAGGGATACAGTCAACCTGAAGTGAAGCATCGGAATCAATAACTAGTGTCACAGGAAAGGTTCAAAACATAGTCAGTAAGAAGAGTCAGTCTTCTTGTACTTAAGTCGGCATTGTGCCTTTTGTATATAATTCCGATGCAATTTCTGTGTTTCGTCGACAATAAGAGGGTCAGAGGGATACAGTAAACCTGAAATGATGCATAGGAATCTATAACTAGTGTCACAGGAATGGTTCAATACATAGACAGTAAGAAGAGCCGGTCTTCTTGTACTTGAGTAGGCATTGTGCCTTTTGTATTTAATTCCGATGCAATTTCTGTGTTTCATCGTCAATAAGAAGGTCAGAGGGATACAGTAAACCTGAAGTGAAGCATCGGAATCTATAACTATTGTCACAGGAATGGTTCAAAACATAGTCAGTAAGAAGAGTCAGTCTTCTTGTACTTACGTCTGCATTGTGCCTTTTGTATTTAATTATGATGCAATTTCTGTGTTTCATCGTCAATAAGGTCAGAGGGATACAGTAAACTAGAAGTGAAGCATCGGAATCCATAACTAGTGTCACAGGAATGGTTCAAAACTAAGACAGCAAGAAGAGTCAGTTTTCTTGTACTTAGGTCGGCATTGGGCCTTTTGTATATTATTACGATGCAATTTCTGTGTTTCATCGTCAATAAAAAGGTCGGAGGGATACAGTAAACCTTGATGAAGCATCGGAATCTATATAGGGTGTCACAGAAATGGTTCAAAACATAGACAGTAAGAAGAGCCAGTCTTCTTGTACTTGGGTCGGCATTGTTCCTTTTGTATTTAATTCGGATGCAATTTCTGTGTTTCATAGTCAATAAGAAGGTCTGAGGGATACAGTAAACCTGAAGTGAAGCATCGGAATCTATAACTAGTTTCACAGGAATGGTACATATCTTAGACCGAAGGAAGAGTCAGTCTTCTTGTACTTAAGTCGGCATTGTGCCTTTGTATTAATTTCCGATGCAATTTCTGTGTTTCATCGTCATTAAGAAGGTCAGAGGGATACAGTAAACCTGAAGTGAAGCATCGGAATCTATAACTAGTGTCACAGGAATGGATCAAGACATAGACAGTAAGAAGAGTCAGTTTTCTTGTACTTAAGTCGGCATTGTGCCTTATGTATTTAATTCCGATGCAATATCTGTGTTTCATCGTCAATAAGAAGCTCAGTGGGATACAGTAAACCTGAAGTGAAGCATCGGAATCTATAACTAGTGTCACAGGAATGGATCAATGCATAGAGAGCAAGAAGAGTCAGTTTTCTTGTACTTAAGTCGGCATTGTGCCTTTTGTATTTAATTCCGATGCAATTTCTGTATTTCATCGTCAATAAGAAGGTCAGAGGGATACAGTAAACCTGAAGTGAAGCATCGGAATCTATAACTAGTGTCACAGGATTGGTTCAAAACATAAACAGTAAGAAGAGCCAGTCTTCTTGTACTTGAGTCGGCATTGTGCCTTTTGTATTTAATTCCGTTGTAATTTCTGTGCTTCATCGTCAATAAGAACGTCAGAGTGATACAGTAAACCTGAAGTGAAGCATCGGAATCTATAACTAGTGTCACAGGAATGGTTCAAAACATAGAGAGTAAGAATAGCCAGTCGTCTTGTACTAGAGTAAGCATTGTGCCTTTTGTATTTAATTCCGATGCAATTTCTGTGTATCATCGTCAATAAGAAGGTCAGAGGGATACAGTTAACATGAAGCGAAGCATAGGAATCTATAACTAGTGTCACAGGTATGGTTCAAACATAGACAGTAAGAAGAGCCAGTCTTCTTGTACTTGAGTCGGCATTGTGCCTTTTGTATTTAATTCCGATGCAATTTTTGTGTTTCATCGTCAATAAGAAGCTCAGAGGGATACAGTAAACCTGAAGTGAAGCATCGGAATCTATAACTAGTGTCACAGGAATGGTTCAAAACATAGACAGTAAGAAGAGTTAGTCTTCTTGTACTTAAGTCGGCATTGTGCCTTTTGTATTTAAATCCGATGCAGTTTCTGTGCTTCATAGTCAATAAGAAGGTCAGCTGGATACAGTAAACCTGAAGTGTAGCATCGGAATCTATAACTAGTGTCACAGGAATGGTTCAAAGCATAGACTGTAAAAAGAGCCAGTCTTCTTGTACTTGAGTCGGCATTGTGCCTTTCTTATTTAATTCCGATGAATTTTCCGTGTTTGATCGTAAATAATAAGGTCAGAGGGATACAGTAAACCTGATGTGAAGCATCGGAATCTATTACTAGTGTCACAGGAATGGTTCAAAACATAGACAGTAAGAAGAGTCAGTCTTCTTGTACTTACGTCTGCATTGTACCTCTTGTATTTAATTTAGATGCAATTTCTGTGTTTCAACGTCAATAAGAAGGTCAGAGGGATACAGTAAACCTGAAGTGAAGCATCGGAATCTATTACTAGTGTCACAGAAATGGTTCAAAACATAGTCAGTAAGAAGAGCCAGTCTTCTTGTACTTGACTCGGCATTGTGCTTTTGTATTTAATTCCGAAGCAATTTCTTTGTCATCGTCAATAAGAAGGTCAAAGGGATACAGTAAACCTGATGTGAGGCATCGGAATATATAACTAGTGTCACAGGAATGGTTCAAAACATAGACAGTAAGATGAGACAGTCTTCTTGTACTTAAGTCGGCATTGTGCCTCTTGTATATAATTCCGATGCAATTTCTGTGTTTCATCGTCAATAAGAAGCTTAGAGGGATACAGTAAACCTGTAGTGAAGCATCGGAATCTATAACTAGTGTCACAGGAATGGTTCAAAACATAGAGAGTAAGAAGAGTCAGTTTTCTTGTACTTAAGTCGGCATTGTGCCTTTTGTATTTAATTCCGATGCAATTACTGTGTTTCATCGCCAATAAGAAGGTCAGAGGGATACAGTAAGCCTGAAGTGAAGCATCGGAATCTATAACTAGTGTCACAGGAATGGTTCAAAACGTAGACAGTAAGAAGAGTCAGTCTTTTTGTACTTAAGTCGGCATTGTGCCTTTTGTATTTAATTCCGATGCAATTTCTGTGTTTCATCGTTAATAGGAAGGTCAGAGTGGTACAGTAAACCTGAAGTGAAGCATCGGAATCTATAACTAGTGTCACAGGAATGGTTCATAACATAGACAGTATGAGTAGCCAGTCTTCTTGTGCTTGAGTCGGCATTGTGCCTTTTGTGTTTAATTCCGATGCAATTTCTGTGTTTCATCGTCAATAAGAAGGTCAGAATGGTACAGTAATCCTGAAGTGAAGCATCGGAATCTATAACTAGTGGCACAGGAATGGTTCTAACCATAGACAGTAAGAGGAGTCAGTGTTCTTGTACTGAAGTCGGCATTGTGCCTTGTGTATTTAATTCCGATGCAATTTCTGTGTTTCATCGTCTATAAGAAGGTCAGAGGGATATAGTAAACCAGAAGTGAAGCATCGGAATCTATAACTAGTGTCACAGGAATGGTTCAAAACATAGACAGTAAGAAGAGTCAGTCTTCTTGTACTTAAGTCGGCAATGTGCCTTTTGCATTTATTTCCGATGCAATTTCTGTGCTTCATAGTCAATAAGAAGGTCAGCTGGATACAGTAAACCTGAAGTGAAGCATCGGAATCTATAACTAGTGTCACAGGAATGTTTCAAACATAGACAGTAGGAAGAGCCAGTCTTCTTGTACTTCAATCGGCATTGTGCCTTTTCTATTTAATTCCGATGAAGTTTCCGCGTTTGATCGTCAATCAGAAGGTCAGAGGGATACAGTAAACCTGAAGTGCAGCATCGGAATCTATTACTAGTGTCACAGGAATGGTTCAAAACATAGACAGTAAGATGAGTCAAGCTTCTTGTACTTACGTCTGCATTGTGCCTTTTGTATTTAATTAAGATGCAATTTCTGTGTTTCATCGTCAATAAGAAGGTCAGAGGGATACAGTAAACCTGAAGTGAAGCATCGGAATCTATAACTAGTGTCACAGAAATGGATCAAAGCATAGACAGAAGGAAGAGTCAGTCTTCTTGTACTTAAGTCGGCATTGTGCTTTTGTATTTAATTCCGATGCAATTTTTGCGTTACCGTCAATAAGAAGGTCAGAGGGATACAGTAAACCTGATGTGAGGCATCGGAATCTATAACTAGTGTCACAGGAATGGTTAAAAACATAGACAGTTAGAAGAGACAGTCTTCTTGCACTTGAGTCGGCATTGTGCTTTTTGTATTTAATTTCGATGTATTTTCTGTGTTTGATCGTCAATAAGAAGGTCAGAGGGATACAGTAAACCTGAAGTGAAGCATCGGAATCTATAACTAGTGTCACAGGAATGGTTCAAAACATAGACAGTAAGAAGAGTCAGTCATCTTGTACTTAAGTCGGCATTGTGAATTTTGCATTTAATTAAGATGCAATTTCTGTGTTTCAACGTCAATAAGACGGTGAAAGGGATACAGTAAACCTGAAGTGAAGCATCGGAAGCTATAAGTAGTGTCACTGGAATGGTTCAAAACTTAGACAGTAAGAAGAGTCAGTCTTCTTGTACTTAAGTCGGCATTGTGCCTCTTGTATATAATTCCGATGCAATTTCTGTGTTTCATCGTCAATAAGAAGCTGAGAGGGATACAGTAAACCTAAAGTGAAGCATCGGAATCTATAACTAGTGTCACAGGAATGGTTCAAAACATAGAGAGTAAGAAGGGTCAGTTTTCTTGTACTTACGTCGGCATTGTGCCTCTTGTATGTAATTCCGATGCAATTTCTGTGTTTCATCGTCAATAAGAAGGACAGAGGGATACAGTAAACCTGAAGTGAAGCATCGGAATCTATAACTAGTGTCACAGGAATGGTTCAAAACGTAGACAGTAAGAAGAGTCAGTCTTTTTGTACTTAAGTCGGCATTGTGCCTTTTGTATTTAATTCCGATGCAATTTCTGTGTTTCATCGTCAATACGAAGGTAAGTGGGATACAGTAAACCTGAAGTGAAGCATCGGAATGTATAACTAGTGTCACAGGAATGGTTCAAAACATAGACAGTAAGAAGTGTCAGTCTTCTTGTACTTAAGTCGGCACTGTGCCTTTTGTATTTATTTCCGATGCAATATCTGTGTTTCTTCGTCAATAAGAAGGTCAGAGGAATAGAGTAAACCTGAAGTGAAGCATCGGAATCTATAACTAGTGTTACAGAAATGGTCCAAAACATAGACAGTAAGAAGAGCCAGTCTTGTTGTACTTGAGTCGGCATTGTGCCATTTGTATTTAATTCCGTTGCAATTTCTGTGCTTCATCGTCAATAAGAAGGTCAGAGTGATCCAGTAAACCTGAAGTGAAGCATCGGAATCTATAACTAGTGTCACAGGAATGGTTCAAAACATAGACAGTAAGAAGAGACAGTCTTCTTGTACCTGAGTCGGCACTGTGCCTTTTGTATTTAATTCGGATGCAATTTCGGTGTTTAATAGTCAATAAGATGGTCAGAGGGATAGAGTAAACCAGAGGTGAAACATCGGAATCTATAACTAGTGTCACAGGAATGGTTCACAACATAGACAGTAAGAAGAGTCAGTCTTCTTGTACTTATGTCGGCAATGTGCCTTTTGTATTTAGTTCCGATGCAATTTCTGTGCATCATAGTCAATAAGAAGGTCAGCTGGATACAGTAAACCTGAAGTGAAGCATCGGAATCTATAACTAGTGTCACAGGAATGGTTCAAAGCATAGACAGTAAGACGAGCCAGTCTTCTTGTACTTCATTCGGCATTGTGCCTTTTCTATTTAAATCCGATGAATTTTCCGCGTTTGATCGTCAATAAGAAGGTCAGAGGTATACAGTAAACCTGAAGTGAAGCATCGGAATCTATTACTAGTGTCACAGGAATGGATCAAAGCATAGACAGAAGGAAGAGTCAGTCTTCTTGTACTTAAGTCGGCATTGTGCTTTTGTATTTAATTCCGATGCAATTTCTGCGTCACTGTCAATAAGAAGGTCAGAGGGATACAGTAAACCTGATGTGAGGCATCGGAATCTATAACTAGTGTCACAGGAATGGTTCAAAACATAGACAGTAAGAAGAGACAGTCTTCTTGTACCTGAGTCGGCACTGTGCCATTTGTATTTAATTTCGATGAATTTTCTGTGTTTGATCGTCAATAAGAAGGTCAGAGGGATACAGTAAACCTGAAGTGAAGCATCGGAATCTATAACTAGTGTCACAGGAATGGTTCAAACCATAGACAGTAAGAAGAGTCGGTGTTCTTGTACTGAAGTCGGCATTCTGCCTTTTGTATTTAATTAAGATGCAATTTCTGTGTCTCAACGTCAATAATAAGGTCAGAGGGATAGAGTAAACCTGAAGTGAAGCATCGGAATCTATAACTAGTGTCACAGGAATGGTTCAAAACATAGACAGTAAGAAGAGTCAGTCATCTTGTGCTTGAGTCGGCATTGTGCCTCTTGTGTTTCATTCCGATGCAATTTCTGTGTTCCATCGTCAATAAGAAGGTCTGAGTGATACAGTAAACCTGAAGTGAAGCATCGGAATCTATAACTAGTGGCACAGGAGTGGTTCTAACTATAGACAAGAAGAAGAGTAAGTGTTCTTGTACTGAAGTCGGCATTGTGCCTTTTGAATTTAATTAAGATACAATTTCTGTGTTTCATCGTCAATAAGGAGGTCAGAGGGATACAGTAAACCTGAAGTGAAGCATCGGAAACTATAACTATTGTCACAGGAATGGTTCAAAACGTAGACAGTAAAAAGAGTCAGTCTTTTTGTACTTAAGTCGGCATTGTGCCTTTGTATTTAATTCCGATGCAATTTCTGTGTTTCATCGTCAATACGAAGGTCAGAGGGACACAGTAAACCTGAAGTGAAGCATCGGAATCTATAACTAGTGTCACAGGAATGGTTCAAAACATAGACAGTAGGAAGGGTCTGTCTTCTTGTACTTAAGTCGGCACTGTGCCTTTTGTGTTTAATTCCGATGCAATATCTGTGTTTCTTCGTCAATAAGAAGGTCAGAGGAATACAGTAAACCTGAAGTGAAGCATCGGAATCTATAACTAGTGTCACAGAAATGGTTCAAAACATAGACAGTAAGAAGAGCCAGTCTTGTTGTACTTGAGTCGGCATTGTTCCTTTTTTATTTAATTCCGTTGCAATTTCTGTGCTTCATCGTCAATACGAAGGTCAGAGTGATACAGTAAACCTGAAGTGAAGCATCGGAATCTATAACTAGTGTCACAGGAATGGTTCAAACCATAGGCAGTAAGAAGAGTCAGTCTTCTTGTACTTGGGTCGGCATTGTGCCTTTTGTATTTAATTCGGATGCAATTTCGGTGTTTAATAGTCAATAAGAAGGTCAGATGGATACAGTAAACCTTAAATGAAGCATCGGAATCTATAACTATTGTCACAGAAATTGTTCAAAACATAGAGAGTAAGAAGAGACAGTCTTCTTGTACTTAAGTCGGCATTGTGCCTCTTGTATATAATTCCGATGCAATTTCTGTGTTTCATCGTCAATAAGAAGCTCAGAGGGATACAGTAAACCTGTAGTGAACCATCGGAATCTATAACTAGTGTCACAGGAATGGTTCAAAACATATAGAGTAAGAAGAGTCAGTTTCCTTGTACTTAATTCGGCATTGTGCTTTTTGTATTTAATTCCGATGCAATTTCTGTGTTTCATCGCCAATAAGAAGGTCAGAGGGATACAGTAAACCTGAAGTAAAGTATCGGAAGCTATAACTATTGTCACAGGATCGGTTCAAAACATAGACAGTATGAAGAGTCAGTCTTCATGTACTTAAGTCGGCATTGTGCCTTTTCTATTTAATTCCGATGCAATTTCTGTGTTTCATCATCAATACGAAAGTCAGAGGGATACAGTAAACCTGAAGTGAGTCATCGGTGTCTATATTTAGTGTCACAGGTTTGGTTCAAAACATAGACAGTAAGAAGAGTCAGTCTTCTTGTACTTAAGTCGGCATTGTGCCTCTTGCATTTCATTCCGATGCAATTTATGTGTTTCATCGGCAATAAGAAGGTCCAAGGGATACAGTAAACCTGAAGTGAAGCATCGCCATCTACAATTAGTGTCACAGGAATGGTTCAAAGCATAGTCAGTAAGAAGGGTCAGTCTTCTTGTACTTAAGTTGGCATTGTGCCTTACTATTTAATTCCGATGCAGGTTCTGTGTTTCATCGTCAATAAGAAGGTCAGAGGTATACAGTAACCCTGAAGTGAAGCATCGGAATCTATAACTAGTGTAACAGGAATGGTTGAAAACATAGACAGTAGGAAGGGTCAGTCTTCTTGTACTTATGTCGGCATTGTGCCTTTTCTATTCACTTCCGATGCAAATTCTGTGTTTCATCGTCAATAAGAAGGTCAGTGGGATACAGTAAACCTGAAGTGAAGCAACGGAATCTATATCTAGTGTCACAGGAATGGTTCAAAACGTAGAGAGTAGGAACAGTCAGTCTTCTTGTACTTAAGTCGACATTGTGCCTTTTATATGTAATTGCGATGCAATTTCTGTCTTTCATCGTCCATAAGAGGGTCAGAGGAATACAGTAAACCTGAAGTGAAGCATCAGAATCCATAACTAGTGTCACAGGATTAGTTCAAAACATAGACAGTAAGAAGAGTCAGTCTACTTGTATTTTATCGGCATTGTGCATTTTGTATTTAATTCCGATATAATTTCTGTGTTTCATCGTCAATAAGAAGGTCCAAGGGATACAGTACACCTGAAGTGAAGCATCGGAATCTATAACTAGTGTCACATTAATGGTTCATAACATAGACAGTAAAAAGAGTCAGTCTTCTTGTACTTAATACAGCAGTGTGTCCTTTCTATTAAATTCCGATGCAATTTCTGTGTTTCATCGTCAATAAGAAGGTCAGAGGAATACAGTAAACATGAAGTTAAGCATCGGAATCTATAACTAGTGTTACAGGAATGGTTCAAGTCATAGACAGTAGGAAGAGTCAGTCTTCTTGTACTTGAGTCGGCATTGTGCCTTTTGCATTTAATTCCGATCCAATTTCTGTGTTTCATCGTCAATAAGAAGGTCAGAGGAATACAGTAAACCTGGAGTGAAGCATCGGAATCTATAACTAGTGTCACAGGAATGCTTCAAAACATAGACAGTAGGAAGAGTCAGTCTTCTTGTACATGAGTCGGCAATTTGCCTTCTGTATTTAATTCCGATGTAATTTCTGTGTTTCATCGTCAATAAGAAAGTCCAAGGGATGCAGTACACCTGAAGTGAAGCATCGGAATCTATAACTAGTGTCACAGGAATGGTTCAAAACATAGAGAGTAGGAAGAGTCAGTCTTCTTGTACTTAAGTCGGCATTGTGCCTTTTGTATTTCATTCTGATGCAATTTCTGTGTTTCATCGGCAATAAGAAGGTCAGAGGGATACAGTAAACCTGAAGTGAAGCATCGGAACCTATATCTAGTGTCACAGGAATGGTTCAAAACAGTGTCAGTAAGAAGAATCAGTCTTCTTGTACTTAAATCGGCGTTGTGCCTTTTGTATTTAATTCCAATGCAATTTCTGTGTTTCGTCGTCAATAGGAAGGTCAGAGGGACACAGTAATCCAGAAGTGAAGCATCAAAATCTATAACTAGTGTCACAGGAATGGTTCAAATCAGTGTCAGTAAGAAGAATCAGTCTTCTTGTACTTAAATCGGCGTTGTGCCTTGGTATTGAATTCCGATGCAATTTTTGTGTTTCATCGTCAACAAGAAGGTCAGAGGGATACAGTAAACCAATAAGTGAAGCATCGGAATCTATAACTAGTGTCACAGGAATGCTTCAAAACATAGACAGTAGGAAGAGTCAGTCTTCTTGTACATGAGGCGGCAATTTGCCTTCTGTATTTAATTCCGATGTAATTTCTGTGTTTCAACGTCAATAAGAAGGTGAAAGGGATACAGTAAACCTGAAGTGAAGCATCGGAAGCTATAAGTAGTGTCACTGGAATGGTTCAAAACATAGACAGTAAGAAGAGTCTGTCTTCTTGTACTTAAGTCGGCATTGTGCCTCTTGTATATAATTCCGAAGCAATTTCTGTGTTTCATCGTAAATAAGAAGCTTAGAGGGATACAGTAAACCTGAAGTGAAGCATCGGAATCTATAACTAGTGTCACAGGAATGGTTCAAAACATAGACAGTAAGAAGAGCCAGTCTTCTTGTGCCTGAGTCGGCATTGTGCCTTTTGTGTTTCATTCCGATGCAATTTCTGTGTTCCATCGTCAATAAGACGGTCAGAGTGATACAGTAAACCTGAAGTGAAGCATCGGAATCTATAACTAGTGGCACAGGAATGGTTCTAACTATAGACAAAAAGAAGAGTAAGTGTTCTTGTACTGAAGTCGGCATTGTGTTTTTTGAATTTAATTAAGATACAATTTCTGTGTTTCATCGTCAATAAGGAGGTCAGAGGGATACAGTAAACCTGAAGTGAAGCATCGGAATCTATAACTAGTGTCACAGGAATGGTTCAAAATGTAGACAGTAAAAAGAGTCAGTCTTTTTGTACTTAAGTCGGCATTGTGCCTTTGTATTTAATTCCGATGCAATTTCTGTGTTTCATCGTCAATACGAAGGTCAGAGGGACATAGTAAACCTGAAGTGAAGCATCGGAATCTATAACTAGTGTCACAGGAATGGTTCAAAACATAGACAGTAGGAAGGGTCAGTCTTCTTGTACTTAAGTCGGCACTCTGCCTTTTGTGTTTAATTCCGATGCAATATCTCTGTTTCTTCGTCAATAAGAAGGTCAGAGGAATACAGTAAACCTGAAGTGAAGCATCGGAATCTATAGCTAGTGTCACAGGAATGGTTCCAACATAGACAGTAAGAAGAATCAGTCTTCTTGTACTTAAGTCGGCATTGTGCCTTTTGTATTTAATTCCGATTGCAATTTCTGTGTTTCATCGTCAATAAGAAGGTCAGAGGGATACAGTAAACCTGAAGTGAAGCATCGGAATCTATAACTAGTGTCACAGGGATGGTTCAAAACATAGAGAGTAGGAAGAGTCAGACTTCTTGTACTTAAGTCGGCATTGTGCCTTTTGTATTTCATTCTGATGCAATTTCTGTGTTTCATCGGCAATAACAAGGTCAGAGGGATACAGTAAACCTGAAGTGAAGAATCGGAATCTATAACTAGTGTCACAGGAATGGTTCAAAACATAGACAGTAGGAAGAGTCAGTCTTCCTGTACTTAGGTCGGCATTGTGCCTTTTCTATTTAATTCCGATGCAATTTATTTGTTTCATCGTCAATAAGAACGTCAGAGGTATACAGTAAACCTGAAGTGAGGCATCGGAATCTATAACTAGTGTCACAGGAATGGTTCTGAACATAGACAGTAAGAGGAGTCAGTCTTCTTGTACTTAAGGTGGCATTGTGCTTATTCTATTTAATTCCGGTCAAATTCTGTGCTTCATCGTCAATAAGAAGGTCAGAGAGATACAGTAAATCTGAAGTGAATAATCGGAATCTATAACTAGTGTCACAGGAATGGATCAAAACATAGAGAGTAAGAAGAGTCAGTCTTCCTGTACTTAAGTCGGCATTGTGCCTTTTCTGTTTAATTCCGATGCAATTTCTGTTTTTCATCGTCAATAAGAAGGTCCAAGGGATACTGTAAACCTGAAGTGAATCATCGGAATCTATAACTAGTGTCACAGGAATGGTTCAAAACATAGACAATAAGAAGGGTCAGTCTTCTTGTACTAAAGTCGGCATTGTGCCTTTTGTATTTCATTCCGATGCAATTTCGGTGTTTCATCGACTATAAGAAGTTCAGAGGGATACAGTTAACCGGAAGTGAAGCATCGGAATCTATAACTAGTGTCACAGGAATGATTAAAGACATGGACAGTAGGAAGAGTCAGTCTTCTTGTACCTAAGTCGGCATTGTGCCTTTTGTATTTAAAGCCGAAGCAATTTCTGTGTTTCATCGTCAATAAGAAGGTCAGAGGGATACAGTAAACCTGAAGTGAAGCATCGGAATCTATAACTAGTGTCACAGGAATTGTTAAAAACATAGACAGTAGGAAGAGTCAGTCTTCTTGTACTTGAGTCGGCATTGTGCCTTTTGCATTTAATTCCGATGCAATCTCTGTGTTTCATCGTCAATAAGAAGGTAAGAGGTATACAGTAAACCTGAAGTGAAGCATCTTAATCTAAAACTAATGTCACAGGAATGGTTCAAAACATAGACAGTAGGAGGAGTCAGTCTTCTTGTACTTAAGTCGGCATTGTGCCTTTTCTATTTAATTCCGATGCAATATCTCTGTTTCTTCGTCAATAAGAAGGTCAGATGGATACAGTAAACCTGAAGTGATAAATCGGAATCTATAAATAGTGTCACAGGAATGATTCAAATCATAGACAGTAGGAAAAGTGAAACTACTTGTACTTAAGTCGGCATTGTGCCTCTTGTATTTAATTCCGATGGAATTTCTGTGTTTCAACGTCAATAACAAAGTCCAAGGGAAACAGTAAACCTGAAGTGTGGCATCGGAATCTATAACTAGTGTCACAGGAATGGTTCAAACATAGTCAGTAAGAAGAGTCAGTCTTCTTGTACTTAAGCCGGCATTGTGCCTTTTCTATTTAATTCCGATGCAATTTCTGTGATTCATCGTCAATAAGACGGTCCAAGGGTTGCAGTACACCAGAAGTGAAGCATCGGAATCTATAACTAGTGTCACAGGAATGGTTAAAATCATAGACAGTAAGTAGAGTCAGTCTTCTTGTTTTTAAGTCTGCATTTTGCCTTTCGTATTTAATTCCGTTGCAATTTCGTTGTATCATCGTCAATAAGATGGTCCAAGGGATACAGTAAACCTGACGTGAAGCATCGGAAGCTATTACTAGTGTCACAGGATCGGTTCTAAACATAGACAGTATGAAGAGTCAGTCTTCTTGTACTTAAGTCGGCATTGTGCCTTTTGTATTTAATTCCGATGCAATTTCTGTGTTTCATCATCAATAAGAAGGTATGAGGGATACAGTAAACCTGAAGTGAAGCATCGGAGTATATAAGTAGTGTCACAGGAATGGTTCAAAACATAGTCAGTAGGGAGAGTCAGTCTTCTTGTACTTAAGTCGGCATTGTGCCTTTTCTATTTAATTCCAATGCAATATCTGTGTCCAATCGTCAATAAGAAGGTAAGAGGTATACAGTAATCCTGAAGTGAAGCATCGGAATCTATAACTAGTGTAACAGGAATGGTTCAAAACATAGACGGTAGGAAGAGTCAGTCTTCTTGTACTTATCTCGGCATTGTGCCTTTTCTATTTAATTCCGATGCAATTTCTGTGTTTCATCGTCAATAAGAAGGTCAGAGGGATACAGTTAACCTAAAGTGAGGCATCGGAATCTATCACTAGTGTCACAGGAATGGTTCAAACATAGACAGTAAGAAGAGTCAGCCTTCTTGTACTTGAGTCGGCATTGTGCCTTTTGGATTTACTTCCGATGTAATTTCTGTGTTTCATCGTCAATAAGAAGGTCAGAGGGATACAGTAAACCTGAAGTGAAGAATCGGAGTACATAACTAGTGTCACAGGAATGGTTCAAAACATAGTCAGTAGGGAAAGTCAGTCTTCTTGTACTTAAGTCGGCATTGTGCCTTTTCTATTTAATTCCAATGCAATATCTGTGTCCAATCGTCAATAAGAAGGTAAGAGGTATACAGTAATCCTGAAGTGAAGCATCGGAATCTATAACTAGTGTAACAGGAATGGTTCAAAACATAGACGGTAGGAAGAGTCAGTCTTCTTGTACTTATCTCGGCATTGTGCCTTTTCTATTTAATTCCGATGCAATTTCTGTGTTTCATCGTCAATAAGAAGGTCAGAGGGATACAGTAAACCTAAAGTGAGGCATCGGAATCTATCACTAGTGTCACAGGAATGGTTCAAACATAGACAGTAAGAAGAGTCAGTCTTCTTGTACTTGAGTCGGCATTGTGCCTTTTGGATTTACTTCCGATGTAATTTCTGTGTTTCATCGTCAATAAGAAGGTCAGAGGGATACAGTAAACCTGAAGTGAAGAATCGGAATCTATAACTAGTGTCACAGGAATGGTTAAAAATATAGAAAGTAGGAAGAGTCAGTCTTCTTGTACTTAAGTCGGCATTGTGCCTTTTCTATTTAATTCCGATGCAATTTATTTGTTTCATCGTCAATAAGAAGGTCAGAGGCATACAGTAAACCTGAAGTGAGGCATCGGAATCTATAACTAGTGTCACAGGAATGGTTCAAATCATAGACAGTTAGAAGAGTCAGTCTTCTTGTACTTATGTCGGCATTGTGCCTTTTCTATTTAATTCCGATGCAATTTCTGTGTTTCATCGTCAATAAGAAGGTCACAGGGGTACAGTAAACCTGAAGTGAGGCATCGGAATCGATAACTAGTGTCACAGGAATGGTTCAAAACATAGGCAGTAAGAAGAGTCAGTCTTCTTGTACTTAAGTCGGCATTGTGCTTTTTGTATTTAATTCCGATGCAATTTCTGTGTTTCATCGTCAATAAGAAGGTCAGAGGGATACAGTAAACCTGAAGTGAGAAATCGGAATCTATAACTAGTGTCACAGGAATGGTTCAAAACATAGAAAGTAGGACGAGTCAGTCTTCGTTTACTTAAGTTCGCATTGTGCCTTTTCTATTTAATTCCGATGGAATTTCTGTGTTTCATCGTCAATAAGAAGGTCAGAGGGATACAGTAAACCTGAAGTGAGGTATCGGAATCTATAACTTGTGTCACTGGAATGGTTCAAACATAGTCAGTAAGAAGAGTCAGTCTTCTTGTATATAAGTCGGCATTGTGCCTTTTCTATTTAATTCCGATGCAATTTCGGTGTTTCATCGTCAATACGAAGGTCAGAGGGATACTGTAAACCTGAAGTGAAGCATCGGAATCTATTACTATCGTCACAGGAATTGTTCAAAACATAGACAGTAAGATGGGTCAGTCTTCTTGTACTTAAGTCGGCATTGTGCCTTTTGTATTTAATTCCGATGCAATTTCGGTGTTTCATCGTCAATAAGAAGATCAGAGGGATACAGTAAACCTGAAGTGAAGCATCGGAATCTATAACTAGTGTCACAGGAATGGTTCAAAACAAGGACAGTAGGAAGAGTCAGTCTTCTTGTACTTAAGTCGGCATTGTGCCTTTTCTAATTAATTCCGATGCAATTTCTGTGTTTCATCATCAATACGAAGGTCAGAGGGATACAGTAAACCTGAAGTGAAGCATCGGTGTCTATAACTAGTGTCACAGGTTTGGTTCAAAACATAGACAGTAAGAAGAGTCAGTCTTCTTGTACTTAAGTCATCATTGTGCCTCTTGCATTTCATTCCGATGCAACTTATGTGTTTCATCGTCAATAAGAAGGTCCAAGGGATACAGTAAACCTGAAGTGAAGCATCGCCATCTATAATTAGTGTCACAGGAATGGTTCAAAGCATAGTCAGTAAGAAGGGTCAGTCTTCTTGTACTTAAGTTGGCATTGTGCCTTACTATTTAATTCCGATGCAGGTTCTGTGTTTCATCGTCAATAAGAAGGTCAGAGGTATACAGTAACCCTGAAGTGAAGCATCGGAATCTATAACTAGTGTAACAGGAATGGTTCAAAACATAGACAGTAGGAAGGGTCAGTCTTCTTGTACTTATGTCGGCATTGTGCCTTTTCTATTCACTTCCGATGCAAATTCTGTGTTTCATCGTCAATAAGAAGGTCAGTGGGATACAGTAAACCTGAAGTGAAGCAACGGAATCTATATCTAGTGTCACAGGAATGGTTCAAAACGTAGAGAGTAGGAACAGTCAGTCTTCTTGTACTTAAGGCGACATTGTGCCTTTTATATGTAATTGCGATGCAATTTCTGTCTTTCATCGTCAATAAGAGGGTCAGAGGAATACAGTAAACCTGAAGTGAAGCATCAGAATCCATAGCTAGTGTCACAGGATTAGTTCAAAACATAGACAGTATGAAGAGTCAGTCTACTTGTATTTTATCGGCATTGTGCAATTTGTATATAATTCCGATATAATTTCTGTGTTTCATCGCAAATAAGAAGGTCCAAGGGATACAGTACACCTGAAGTGAAGCATCGGAATCTATAACTAGTGTCACATTAATGGTTCGAATCATAAACAGTAAGAAGAGTCAGTCTTCTTGTACTTAAGACAGCAGTGTGTCCTTTCTATTAAATTCCGATGCAATTTCTGTGTTTCATCGTCAATAAGAAGGTCAGAGGAATACAGTAAACATGAAGTGAAGCATCGGAATCTATAACTAGTGTTACAGGAATGGTTCAAGTCATAGACAGTAGGAAGAGTCAGTCTTCTTGTACTTGAGTCGGCATTGTGCCTTTTGCATTTAATTCCGATGCAATTTCTGTGTTTCATCGTCAATAAGAAGGTCAGAGGGATACAGTAAACCTGAAGTGAAGCATCGTAATCTATAACTAGTGTCACAGGAATGGTTCAAAAGAGTGTCAGTAAGAAGAATCAGTCTTCTTGTACTTAAATCGGCGTTGTGCCTTTTGAATTTAATTAAGATACAATTTCTGTGTTTCATCGTCAATAAGGAGGTCAGAGGGATACAGTAAACCTGAAGTGAAGCATCGGAATCTATAACTAGTGTCACAGGAATGGTTCAAAATGTAGACAGTAAAAAGAGTCAGTCTTTTTGTACTTAAGTCGGCATTGTGCCTTTGTATTTAATTCCGATGCAATTTCTGTATTTCATCGTCAATACGAAGGTCAGAGGGACATAGTAAACCTGAAGTGAAGCATCGGAATCTATAACTAGTGTCACAGGAATGGTTCAAAACATAGACAGTAGGAAGGGTCAGTCTTCTTGTACTTAAGTCGGCACTGTGCCTTTTGTGTTTAATTCCGATGCAATATCTGTGTTTCTTCGTCAATAAGAAGGTCAGAGGAATACAGTAAACCTGAAGTGAAGCGTTGGAATCTATAACTAGTGTCACAGGAATGGTTCCAACATAGACAGTAAGAAGAATCAGTCTTCTTGTACTTAAGTCGGCATTGTGCCTTTTGTATTTAATTCCGATTGCAATTTCTGTGTTTCATCGTCAATAAGAAGGTCAGAGGGATACAGTAAACCTGAAGTGAAGCATCGGAATCTATAACTAGTGTCACAGGGATGGTTCAAAACATAGAGAGTAGGAAGAGTCAGTCTTCTTGTACTTAAGTCGGCATTGTGCCTTTTGTATTTCATTCTGATGCAATTTCTGTGTTTCATCGGCAATAAGAAGGTCAGAGGGATACAGTAAACCTGAAGTGAAGCATCGGAATCTATATCTAGTGTCACAGGAATGGTTCAAAAGAGTGTCAGTAAGAAGAATCAGTCTTCTTGTACTTAAATCGGCGTTGTGCCCTTTTATTGAATTCCGATGCAATTTCTGTGTTTCATCGTCAACAAGAAGGTCAGAGGGATACAGTAAACGTATAAGTGAAGCATCGGAATCTATAACTAGTGCCACAGGAATGGTTCAAAACACAGTCAGGAAGAAAAGTCAGTCTTCTTGTACATAAATCGGCATTGTGCCTTTTGTATTTAATTCCGATGCAATTTCTGTGTTTCATCGTCAATAAGAAAGTCCAAGGGATGCAGTACACCTGAAGTGAAACATCGGAATCAATAACTTGTGTCACAGGAATGTTTAAAATCATAGACAGTAAGATGAGTCAGTCTTCTTGTACGTAAGTCAGCATTATGCTTTTTCTATTTAATTCCGGTGCAGTTTCTGTGTTTCATCGTCAATAAGAAGGTCAGAGGGATACAGTAAACCTGGAGTGAAGCATCGGAATCTATAACTAGTGTCACAGGAGTGCTTCAAAACATAGACAGTAGGAAGAGTCAGTCTTCTTGTACTTGAGTCGGCATTTTGCCTTCTGTATTTAATTCCGTTGTAATTTCTGTGTTTCATCGTCAATAAGAAGGTCAGAGGGATACAGTAAACCTGAAGTGAAGCATCGGAATCAATAACTAGTGTCACAGGAATGGATCAAAACATAGAGAGTAAGAAGAGTCAGTCTTCCTGTACTTAAGTCGGCATTGTGCCTTTTCTGTTTAATTCCGATGCAATTTCTGTTTTTCATCGTCAATAAGAAGGTCCAAGGGATACTGTAAACCTGAAGTGAATCATCGGAATCTATAACTAGTGTCACAGGAATGGTTCAAAACATAGACAATAAGAAGGGTCAGTCTTCTTGTACTAAAGTCGGCATTGTGCCTTTTGTATTTCATTCCGATGCAATTTCGGTGTTTCATCGACTATAAGCAGTTCAGAGGGATACAGTTAACCGGAAGTGAAGCATCGGAATCTATAACTAGTGTCACAGGAATGGTTAAAGACATGGACAGTAGGAAGAGTCAGTCTTCTTGTACGTAAGTCGGCATTGTGCCTTTTGTATTTAAAGCCGAAGCAATTTCTGTGTTTCATCGTCAATAAGAAGGTCAGAGGGATACAGTAAACCTGAAGTGAAGCATCGGAATCTATAACTAGTGTCACAGGAATTGTTAAAAACATAGACAGTAGGAAGAGTCAGTCTTCTTGTACTTGAGTCGGCATTGTGCCTTTTGCATTTAATTCCGATGCAATCTCTGTGTTTCATCGTCAATAAGAAGGTCAGAGGGATACAGTAAACCTGAAGTGAAGCATCGGAATCTAAAACTAATGTCACAGGAATGGTTCAAAACATAGACAGTAGGAGGAGTCAGTCTTATTGTACTTAAGTTGGCATTGTGCCTTTTCTATTTAATTCCGATGCAATATCTCTGTTTCTTCGTCAATAAGAAGGTCAGATGGATACAGTAAACCTGAAGTGATAAATCGGAATCTATAAATAGTGTCACAGGAATGGTTCAAATCATAGACAGTAGGAAAAGTGAAACTACTTGTACTTAAGTCGGCATTGTGCCTTTTGTATATAATTCCGATGGAATTTCTGTGTTTCAACGTCAATAACAAAGTCCAAGGGAAACAGTAAACCTGAAGTGTGGCATCGGAATCTATAACTAGTGTCACAGGAATGGTTCAAACATAGTCAGTAAGAAGTGTCAGTCTTCTTGTACTTAAGCCGGCATTGTGCCTTTTCTATTTAATTCCAATGCAATATCTGTGTCCAATCGTCAATAAGAAGGTAAGAGGTATACAGTAAACCTGAAGTGAAGCATCGGAATCTATACCTAGTGTCACAGGAACGGTTCGAAACATAGACAGTAGGAAGGGTCAGTCTACTTATACTCAAGTCAGCATTGTGCCTTTTCTATTTAACTCCGATGAAATTTTTGTGTTTCGTCGTCAATAAGAAGGTATAAGGGATACAGAAAACCTGAAGTGAAACATCGGAATCTATAACTAGCGTCACAGAAATGGTTCAAAACATAGACAGTAAGAAGAGTCGGTCCTTTTGCACTGCAGTCGGAGTTGTGCATTTTGTATCTAATTCCAATGCAATTTCTGTGTGTTTCATCGTCAATAAGAAGGTCAGAGAGATACAGTAAACCTGAGGTGAAGCATCGGAATCTATAACTATTGTCACAGGAATGGTTGAAAACATAGACTGTAGGAAGAGTCAGTCTTCTTGTACTTAAGTCGGCGTTGTGCCTCTTCTATTTAATTCCGATGCAATTTCTGTGTTTCGTCGTCAATAAGAAGGTCCAAGGGATACAGTAAACTTGAAGTGAAGCATCGGAATCTATAACTATTGTCACAGGAATGGTTCAGAACATAGACAGTATAAGAGTCAGTCTTCTTGTACTTAAGTCGGCATTGTGCCTTTAGTATTTAATTCCGATGCAATTTCAGTGTTTCATCGTCAATAAGAAGGTCAGAGGGATACAGTAAACCTGAAGTGAAGCATCGGAATCTATATCTAGTGTCACAGGAATGGTTCAAAACATAGAGAGTTGGAAGAGACAGTCTACTTGTACTTAAGTCGGCATTGTGCCTTTTGTATTTAATTCCGATGCAATTTCTGTGTTTCATCATCAATAAGAAGGTATGAGGGATACAGTAAACCTGAAATGAAGCATCGGAGTATATAACTAGTGTCACAGGAATGGTTCAAAACATAGTCAGTAGGGAGAGTCAGTCTTCTTGTACTTAAGTCGGCATTGTGCCTTTTCTATTTAATTCCAATGCAATATCTGTGTCCAATCGTCAATAAGAAGGTAAGAGGTATACAGTAAACCTGAAGTGAAGCATCGGAATCTATAACTAGTGTAACAGGAATGGTTCAAAACATAGACGATAGGAAGAGTCAGTCTTCTTGTACTTATCTCGGCATTGTGCCTTTTCTATTTAATTCCGATGCAATTTCTGTGTTTCATCGTCAATAAGAAGGTCAGAGGGATACAGTAAACCTAAAGTGAGGCATCGGAATCTATCACTAGTGTCACAGGAATGGTTCAAACATAGACAGTAAGAAGAGTCAGTCTTCTTGTACTTGAGTCGGCATTGTGCCTTTTGGATTTACTTCCGATGTAATTTCTGTGTTTCATCATCAATAAGAAGGTCAGAGGGATACAGTAAACCTGAAGTGAAGAATCGGAATCTATAACTAGTGTCACAGGAATGGTTCAAAACATAGAAAGTAGGAAGAGTCAGTCTTCTTGTACTTAAGTCGGCATTGTGCCTTTTCTATTTAATTCCGATGCAATTTATTTGTTTCATCGTCAATAAGAAGGTCAGAGGCATACAGTAAACCTGAAGTGAGGCATCGGAATCTATAACTAGTGTCACAGGAATGGTTCAAATCATAGACAGTTAGAAGAGTCAGTCTTCTTGTACTTAAGTCGGCATTGTGCCTTTTCTATTTAATTCCGATGCAATTTCTGTGTTTCATCGTCAATAAGAAGGTCACAGGGGTACAGTAAACCTGAAGTGAGGCATCGGAATCTATAACTAGTGTCACAGGAATGGTTCAAAACATAGAAAGTAGGACGACTCAGTCTTCGTTTACTTAAGTTCGCATTGTGCCTTTTCTATTTAATTCCGATGGAATTTCTGTGTTTCATCGTCAATAAGAAGGTCAGAGGGATACAGTAAACCTGAGGTGAGGCATCGGAATCTATAACTAGTGTCACAGGAATGGTTCAAACATAGTCAGTAAGAAGAGTCAGTCTTCTTGTATATAAGTCGGCATTGTGCCTTTTCTATTTAATTCCGATGCAATTTCGGTGTTTCATCGTCAATACGAAGGTCAGAGGGATACTGTACACCTGAAGTGAAGCATCGGAATCTATAACTATTGTCACAGGAATTGTTCAAAACATAGACAGTAAGATGGGTCAGTCTTCTTGTACTTAAGTCGGCATTGTGCCTTTTGTATTTAATTCCGATGCAATTTCGGTGTTTCATCGTCAATAAGAAGATCAGAGGGATACAGTAAACCTGAAGTGAAGCATCGGAATCTATAACTAGTGTCACAGGAATGGTTCAAAACAAGGACAGTAGGAAGAATCAGTCTTCTTGTACTTAAGTCGGCATTGTGCCTTTTCTATTTAATTCCGTTGCACTTTCTGTGTTTCATCGTCAATAAGAAGGTCCAAGGGATACAGTAAACCTGAAATGAAGCATCGGATTCTATAACTAGTGTCACAGGAATGGTTCAAAACATTGACAGTAGGAAGAGTCAGTCTTCATGTACTTAGCCGGCATTGTGCCTTTTCTATTTCATTCCGATGCAAATTTCTGTGTTTCGTCGTCAATACGAAGGACCAAGGGATACAATTAAACTGAAGTGAAGCATCGGAATCTATAACTAGTGTCACAGGAATGGATCAAAACATAGACAGTAAAAAGAGTCAGTCTTCTTGTACTTATGTCGGCAATGTGTCTTTTGTATTTAATTCCGATGCAATTTCTGTGTTTCATCGTCAATAGGAAGGTCCAAGTGATACAGTAAACCTGAAGTGAAGCATCGGAATCTATAACTAGTGTCACATGAATGGTTCCAAACATAGACAGTAAGAAGAATCTGAATTCTTGCATTTAAGTCGGCATTGTGCCTTTTCTATTTAATTCCGATGCAATTTCTGTGTTTCATCGTCAATAAGAAGGTCAGAGGGATACAGTAAACCTAAAGTGAAGCATCGGAATCTATAACTAGTGTTACAGGAACGGTTCGAAACATAGACAGTAGGAAGGGTCAGTCTACTTATACTCAAGTCAGCATTGTGCCTTTTCTATTTAATTCCGATGAAATTTCTGTGTTTCGTCGTCAATAAGAAGGTATAAGGGTTACAGAAAACCTGAAGTGAAACATCGGAATCTATAACTAGCGTCACAGAAATGGTTCAAAACATAGACAGTAAGAAGAGTCGGTCCTTTTGCACTGCAGTCGGAATTGTGCATTTTGTATCTAATTCCAATGCAATTTCTGTGTGTTTCATCGTCAATAAGAAGGTCAGAGAGATACAGTAAACCTGAGGTGAAGCATCGGAATCTATAACTAGTGTCACAGGAATGGTTCAAAACATAGGCTTTAAGAAGAGTCAGTCTTCTTGTACTTAAGTCGGCATTGTGCCTTTTCTATTTAATTCCGATGCAATTTCTGAGTTTCATCGTCAATAAGGTCACAGGGATACAGGAAACCTGAAGTGAGGCATCGGAATCTATAACTAGTGTCACAGGAATGGTTCAAAACATAGGCAGTAAGAAGAGTCAGTCTTCTTTTACTTAAGTCGGCATTGTGCCTTTTGTATTTAAATCCGATGCAATTTCTGTGTTTCATCGTCAATAAGAAGGTCAGAGGGATACTGTAAACCTGAAGTGAGAAATCGGAATCTATAACTAGTGTCACAGGAATGGTTCAAACATAGAAAGGAGGACGAGTCAGTCTTCGTGTACTTAAGTCGGCATTGTGCCTTTTCTATTTAATTCCGATGCAATTTCTGAGTTTCATCGTCAATAAGGTCACAGGGATACAGGAAACCTGAAGTGAGGCATCGGAATCTATAACTAGTGTCACAGGAATGGTTCAAAACATAGGCAGTAAGAAGAGTCAGTCTTCTTTTACTTAAGTCGGCATTGTGCCTTTTGTATTTAAATCCGATGCAATTTCTGTGTTTCATCGTCAATAAGAAGGTCAGAGGGATACTGTAAACCTGAAGTGAGAAATCGGAATCTATAACTAGTGTCACAGGAATGGTTCAAACATAGAAAGGAGGACGAGTCAGTCTTCGTGTACTTAAGTCGGCATTGTGCCTTTTCTATTTAATTCCGATGCAATTTCTGTGTTTCATCGTCAATAAGAAGGTCAGAGATATACAGTAAACCTGAGGTGAAGCATCGGAATCTATAACTAGTCTCACAGGAATGGTTCAAAACATAGTCAGTAAGAAGAGTCAGTCTTCTTGTATATAAGTCGGCATTGTGCCTTTTCTATTTAATTCCGATGCAATTTCGGTGTTTCATCGTCAATACGAAGGTCAGAGGGATACTGTAACCCAGAAGTGAAGCATCGGAATCTATAACTATTGTCACAGGAATTGTTCAAACATAGACAGTAAGATGGGTCAGTCTTCTTGTACTTAAGTCGGCATTGTGCCTTTTCTATTTAATTCCGTTGCACATTCTGTGTTTCATCGTCAATATGAAGGTCCTAGGGATACAGTAAACGTGAAGTGAAGCATCGCATTCTATAACTAGTGTCACAGGAATGGTTTAAAACATTGACAGTAGGAAGAGTCTGTCTTCATGTACTTAGCCGGCATTGTGCCTTTTCTATTTCATTCCGATGCAAATTTCTGTGTTTCGTCGTCAATACGAAGGTCCAAGGGATACAATTAAACTGAAGTGAAGCATCAGAATCTATAACTAGTGTCACAGGAATGGATCAAAACATAGACAGTAAATAGAGGCAGTCTTCTGGTACTTGAGTCGGCAATGTATCTTTTGTATTTCATTCCGATGCAATTTCTGTGTTTCATCGTCAATAGGAAGGTCCAAGGGATACAGTAAACCTGAAGTGAAGCATCGGAATCTATAACTAGTGTCACATGAATGGTTCCGGACATAGACAGTAAGAAGAATCAGAATTCTTGCATTTAAGTCGGCATTGTGCCTTTTCTATTTAATTCCGATGCAATTTCTGTGTTTCATCGTCAATAAGAAGGTCAGAGGGATACAGTAAACCTGAAGTGAAGCATCGGAATCTATAACTAGTGTCACAGGAATGGTTCAAAACATAGACAATAGGAAGGGTCAGTCTTCTTATACTCAAGTCAGCATTATGCCTTTTCTATTTAATTCCGATGCAATTTTTGTGTTTCGTCGTCGATAAGAAGGTATAAGGGATACAGAAAACCTGAAGTGAAACATCGGAATCTATAACTAGCGCCACAGAAATGGTTCAAAACATAGACAGTAATAAGAGTCGGTCCTTTTGCACTGTAGTCGGCATTGTGCATTTTGTATCTAATTCCAATGCAATTTCTGTGTTTCATCGTCAATAAGAAGGTCAGAGATATACAGTAAACCTGAGGTGAAGCATCGGAATCTATAACTAGTGTCACAGGAATGGTTGAATACATAGACCGTAGGAAGAGTCAGTCTTCTCGTGCTTAAGTCGGCGTTGTGCCTCTTCTATTTAATTCCGATGCAATTTCTGTGTTTCGTCGTCAATAAGAAGGTCCAAGGGATACAGTAAACCTGATGTGAAGCATCGGAATCTATAACTAGTGTCACAGGAATGGTTCAGAACATAGACAGTAATAAGAGTCAGTCTTCTGTACTTAAGTCGGCATTGTGCCTTTAGTATTTAATTAGGATGCAATTTCAGTGTTTCTTCGTCAAGAAGAAGGTCAGAGGGATACAGTAAACCTGAAGTGAAGCATCGGAATCTATAACTAGTGTCACAGGAATGGTTCAAAACATAGAGAGTTGGAAGAGACAGTCTATTTGTACTTAAGTCGGCATTGTGCCCTTTGTATTTAATTCCGATGCAATTTCTGTGTTTCATCGTCAATATGAGGGTCAGAGGGATATAGTAAACTTGAAGTGAAGCATCGGAATCTATAACTAGTGTTACAGGAATGGTTCAAACATAGTCAGAAAGAAGAGTCAGTTTTCTTGTGCTTAAGTCGGCATTGTGCCTTTTAATTGAATTCCGATGCAATTTCTGTGTTTCATCGTCAATAAGAAGGTCAGAGGGATTCAGTAAACCTGAAGTGATTCATCGGAATCTATAACTAGTGTCACAGGAATGGTTCAAAACATAGACAGTAAGAAGAGTCAGTCTTCTTGTACTTAAGTTGGCATTGTGAATTTTCTATTTAATTCCGATGCAATTTCTATGTTTCATCGTCAATAAGAAGGGCAGAGGGATACTGTAAACCTGAAGTGAGGCATTGGAATCTATAACTAGTGTCACAGGAATGGTTCAAAACATAGACAGTGAGGAGGGTCAGTCTTCTTTTACTTATGTCGGAATTGTGCCTTTTGAATTTAATTCCGATGCAATATGGGTGTTTCATCGTCAATAAGAAGGTTAGAGGGATACAGTAGACCTGAAGTGAAGCATCGGAATCTATACCTAGAGTCACAGGAATGGTTCAAAACATGGACATTAGGAAGAGTCAGTCTTCTTGTACTTAAGTCGGCATTGTGCCTTTTGTGTTTAATTCCGATGCTATTTCTCTGTTTCATCGTCAATAAGAAGGTCCAAGGGATACAGTAAACCTGTAGTGAAGCATCGGAATCTATAACTAGGTTCACAGGAATGGTGCAAAGCATGGACAGTAAGAAGAGTCAGTCTTTTTATACTTAAGTCGGCATTGTGCCTTTTGTAGTTAATTCCAATGCAATTTCTGTGTTTCTTTGACAATAAGAAGGTCCAAGAGATACAGTTATCCTGAAGTGAAGCATCGGAATCTATAACTAGTGTCACAGGAATGGTTCAAAACACAGTCAGTAAGAAGAGTCAGGCTTCTTGTACTTAAGTCGGCATTGTGCCCTTTTCAATTAATTTCCGATGCAATTACCGTGTTTCATCGTCAATAAGAAGGTCAGAGGGATACAGTAAATCTGAAGTGAAGCATCGGAATCTCTAACTAGTGTCACAGGAATGGTTTAAATCATAGACAGTAGGAAGACTCACTCTTCTTGTACTTAGGTCGGCATTGTGCCTTTTCTATTTAATTCCGATGCAATTTCTGTGTTTCATCGTCAATAAGAAGGTCAGAGGGATACAGTAAACCTGAAATGAAGCATCGGAATCCGTAACTAGTGTCACAGCAATGGTTCCAAACATAGTCAGTAAGAAGAGTCAGTCTTCTTGTACTTAAGTCGGCATTGTGCCTTTTGTATTTAATTCCGATGCAATTTCTGTGTTTCATCGTCAATAAGAAGGTCCAAGGGATACAGCAAACCTGAAGTGAATCATCGGAATCTATAACTAGTGTCACACGAATGGTTCAAAACATGGTCAGTAAGAAGAGTCAGTCTTCTTGTACTTAAGTCGGCATTGTGCTTTTTGTATTTAATTCCGATGCAATTTCTGTGTTTCATCGTCAATAGGAAGGTCAGAGGGATACAGTAAACCTGAAGTGAAGCATCGGAATCCGTAACTAGTGTCACAGGAATGGTTCAAACATAGACAGTGGGAAGAGTCAGACTTCTTGTACTTAAGTCGGCATTGTGCCTTTTCTATTTAATTCCGTTGCACTTTCTGTGTTTCATCGTCAATAAGAAGGTCCAAGGGATACAGTAAACCTGAAATGAAGCATCGGATTCTATAACTAGTGTCACAGGAATGGTTCAAAACATAGACAGTAGGAAGAGTCAGTCTTCATGTTCTTAGCCGGCATTGTGCCTTTTCCATTTCATTCCGATGCAATTTCTGTGTTTCGTCGTCAATACGAAGGTCCAAGGGATACAATTAATCTGAAGTGAAGCATCGGAATCTATATCTAGTGTCACAGGAATGGTTCAAAACATAGACAGTAAGAAGAGTCAGTCTTCTTGTACTTAAGTCGGCAATGTGCATTTTGTATTTAATTCGGATGCAATTTCTGTGTTTCATTGTCAATAGGAAGGTCCAAAGGATACAGTAAACCTGAAGTGAAGCATCGGAATCTATAACTAGTGTCACAGGAATGGTTCCAAACATTGACAGTAGGAAGAATCAGTCTTCTTGCACTTAAGTCGGCATTGTGCCTTTTCTATTTAATTCCGATGCAATTTCTGTGTTTCATCGTCAATAAGAAGGTCAGAGGGATACAGTAAACCTGAAGTGAAGCATCGGAATCAATAACTAGTGTCACAGGAATGGTTCAAAACATAGACAATAGGAAGGTTCAGTCTTCTTGTACAAAAGTCAGCATTGTGCCGTTTCTATTAAATTCCGATGCAATTTCTGAGTTTCGTCGTCAATAAGAAAGTATAAGGATTACAGTAAACCTGAAGTGAAACATCGGAATCTATAACTAGTGTCACAGAAATGGTTCAAAACATAGACAGTAAGAAGAGTCGGTCCTTTTGCACTGTAGTCGGCATTGTGCATTTTGTATCTAATTCCAATGCAATATCTGTGTTTCATCGTCAATAAGAAGGTCAGAGAGATACAGTAAACCTGAGGTGAAGCATCGGAATCTATAACTAGTGTCACAGGAATCGTTGAAAACATAGACCGCAGGAAGAGTCAGTCTTTTTGTACTTAATTCGGCATTGTGCCTCTTCTATTTAATTTCGATGCAATTTCTGTGTTTCGTCGTCAATAAGAAGATCCAAGGGATACAGTAAGCCTGAAGAGAAGCATCGGAATCCATAACTAGTGTCACAGGAATGGTTTAAACATAGACAGTAGGAAGACTCAGTCTTCTTGAACTTACGTCGGCATTGTGCCTTTTCTATTTAATTCCGATGCAATTTCTGTGTTTCATCGTCAATAAGAAGGTCAGAGGGATACAGTAAACCTGAAGTGAATCATCGGAATCTATAACTAGTGTCACAGGAATGGTTCAAAGCATAGTCAGTAAGAAGAGTCAGTCTTCTTTTACTTAAGTCGGCATTGTGCTTTTTGTATTTAATTCCGATACAATTTCTGTGTTTCATCGTCAATAGGAAGGTCAGAGGGATGCAGTAAACCTGAAGTGAAGCATCGGAATCTATAACTAGTGTCACAGGAAAGGTTCAAAACATAGACAGAGAGAAGAGTCAATCTTCTTGTACTTAAGTCGGCATTGTGCCTTTTGTATTTAATTCCAATGCAATTTCTGTGTTTCATCGTCAATAAGAAGGTCAGAGGGATACAGTAAACCTGAAGTGTAGCATTGGAATCCGTAACTAGTGTCACAGGAATGGTTCAAAACATAGACAGTAGGAAGAGTCAGTCTCCTTGTACTTAAGTCGGCATTGTGCCTTTTCTATTTAATTCCGTTGCACTTACTGTGTTTCATCGTCAATAAGAAGGTCCAAGGGATACAGTAAACCTGAAATGAAGCATCGGATTCTATAACTAGTGTCACGGGAATGGTTCAAATCATAGACAGTAGGAACAGTCAGTCTTCATGTACTTAGCCGGCATTGTGCCTTTTCTATTTCATTCCGATGCAATTTCTGTGTTTCGTCGTCAATACGAAGGTCCAAGGGATACAATTAATCTGAAGTGAAGCATCGGAATCTATAACTAGTGTCACAGGAATGGTTCAAAACATAGACAGTAAGAAGTGTCAGTCTTCTTGTACTTAAGTCGGCAATGTGCCTTTTGTATTTAATTCCGATGCATTTTCTGTGTTTCATCGTCAATAGGAAGGTCCAAGGGATACAGTAACCCTGAAGTGAAGCATCGGAATCTATAACTAGTGTCACAGGAATGGTTCCAAACATAGACAGTAAGAGGAATCAGTCTTCTTGCACTTATGTCGGCATTGTGCCTTTTCTATTTAATTCCGATGCAATATCTGTGGTTCATCGTCAATAAGAAGGTCTGAGGGATACAGTAAACCTGAAGTGAAGCATCGGAATCTCTAACTAGTGTCACAGGAATGGTTCAAAACATAGACAATAGGAAGGGTCAGTCTTCTTGTACTCAAGTCAGCATTGTGCATTTTCTATTAAATTCCGATGTAATTTCTGTGTTTCGTCGTCAATAAGAAGGTATAAGGGATACAGTAAACCTGAAGTGAAACATCGAAATCTATAACTAGTGTCACAGAAATGGTTCAAAACATAGACAGTAAGAAGAGTCGGTCCTTTTGCACTGTAGTCGGCATTGTGCATTTTGTATCTAATTCCAATGGAATTCCTGTGTTTCATCGTCAATAAGAAGGTCCGAGAGATACAGTAAACCTGAGGTGAAGCTTCGGATTCTATAACTAGTGTCACAGGAATGGTTGAAAACATAGACAGTAGGAAGAGTCAGTCTTCTTGTACTTAGGTCGGCATTGTGCCTCTTCTATTTAATTCCGATGCAATTTCTGTGTTTCGTCGTCAATAAGAAGGTCCAAGGAATACAGTCAACCTGAAGTGAAGCATCGGAATCTATAACTAGTGTCACAGGAATGGTTCAAACATAGTCAGTAAGAAGAGTCAGTCTCCTTGTACTTAAGTCGGCATTGTGCCTCTTCTATTTAATTCCGATGCAATTTCTGTGTTTCGTCGTCAATAAGAAGGTCCAAGGGATACAGTAAACCTGAAGTGAAGCATCGGAATCTCTAACTAGTGTCACAGGAATGTTTTAAACGTAGAGAGTAGGAAGACTCAGTCTTCTTGTACTTAGGTCGGCATTGTGCCTTTTCTATTTAATTCCGATGCAATTTCTGTGTTTCATCGTCAATAAGAAGGTCAGAGGGATACAGTAAACCTGAAGTGAATTATCGGAATCTCTAACTAGTGTCACAGGAATGGTTCAAAGCATAGTCAGTAAGAAGAGTCAGTCTTCTTGGACTTAAGTCGGCATTCTGCCTTTTGTATTTAATTCCGATACGATTTCTGTGTTTCATCGTCAATAGGAAGGTCAGAGGGATGCAGTAAACCTGAAGTGAAGCATCGGAATCTATAACTAGGGTCACAGGAATGGTTCAAAACATAGACAGTAAGAAGAGTCAGTCTTCTTGTACTTAAGTCGGTATTGTGCCTTTTGTATTTAATTCCGATGCAATTTCTGTGCTTCATCGTCAATAAGAAGGTCAGAGGGATACAGTAAACCTGAAGTGGAGCATCGGAACCCGTAACTAGTGTCACAGGAATGGTTCAAAACATAGACTGTAGGAAGAGTCAGTCTTCTTGTACTTAAGTCGGCATTGTGCCTTTTCTATTTAATTCCGTTGCACTTTCTGTGTTTCATCGTTAATAAGAGGGTCAGAGGGATACAGTAAACCTGAAGTGAAGCATCGGAATCTATAACTAGTGTCACAGGAATGGTTCAAAACACAGACAATAGGAAGGGTCAGTCTTCTTGTACTTAAGTCGGCATTGTGCCTCTTCTATTTAATTCCGATGCAATTTCTGTGCTTCGTCGTCAATAAGAAGGTCCAAGGGATACAGTCAACCTGAAGTGAAGCATCGGAATCTATAACTAGTGTCACAGGAAAGGTTCAGAACATAGACAGTAATAAGAGTCAGACTTCTTGTACTTAAGTCGGCATTGTGCCTTTTGTATTTAATTCCGATGCAATTTCTGTGTTTCATTGTCAATAAGAAGGTCAGAGGGATACAGTAAACCTGAAATGAAGCATCGGATTCTATAACTAGTGTCACGGGAATGGTTCAAAACATAGACAGTAGGAAGAGTCAGTCTTCATGTACTTAGCCGGCATTGTGCCTTTTCTATTTCATTCCGATGCAATTTCTGTGTTTCGTCGTCAATACGAAGTTCCAAGGGATACAATTAATCTGAAGTGAAGCATCGGAATCTATAACTAGTGTCACAGGAATGGTTTAAACATAGACAGTAGGAAGACTCAGTCTTCTTGTACTTAGATCCTCATTGTGCCATTTCTATTTAATTCCGATGCAATTTCTGTGTTTCATAGTCAATAAGAAGGTCTGAGGGATACAGTAAATCTGAAGTGAAGCATCGGAAACTATAACTAGTGTCACAGGAATGGTTCAAAACATAGTCAGAAAGAAGAGTCAGTCTGCTTGTACTTAAGTCGGCATTGTGCCTTTTCTATTTAATTCCGAAGCAATTTCTGTGTTTCATTGGCAATAAGAAGATCAGAGGGATACAGTAAACCTGAAGTGAGGCATCGGAATCTTTAACTAGTGTCACAGCAATGGTTCCAAACATAGTCAGTAAGAAGAGTCAGTCTTCTTGTACTTAAGTCGACATTGTGCCTTTTGTATTTAATTCCGATGCAATTTCTGTGTTTCATCGACAATAAGAAGGTCCAAGGTATACAGTAAACCTGAAGTGAATCATCGGAATCTATAACTAGTGTCACAGGAATTGTTCAAAACATAGTCAGTAAGAAGAGTCAGTCTTCTTGGAATTAAGTCGGCATTGTGCCTTTTGTATTTAATTCCGATGCAATTTCTGTGTTTCATCGTCAATAGGCAGGTCAGAGGGATGCAGTAAACCTGAAGTGAAGCATCGGAATCTATAACTAGTGTCACAGGAATGGTTCAAAACATAGACAGTAAGAAGAGTCAGTCTTCTGCACTTAAGTCGGCATTGTGCCTTTTCTATTTAATTCCGATGCAATTTCTGTGGTTCATCGTCAATAAGAAGGTCAGAGGGATACAGTAAACCTGAAGTGAAGCATCGGAATCTATAACTAGTGTCACAGGAATGGTTCAAAACACAGACAATAGGAAGGGTCAGTCTTCTTGTACTCAAGTCAGCATTGTGCCTTTTCTATTTAATTCCGATGCAATTTCTGTGTTTCGTCGTCAATAAGAAGGTATAAGGGATACAGTAAACCTGAAGTGGAACATCGGAATCTATAACTAGTGTCACAGAAATAGTTCACAACATAGACAGTAAGAAGAGTCGGTCCTTTTGCACTGTTGTCGGCATTGTGCATTTTGTATCTAATTCCAATGCAATTTCTGTGTTTCATCGTCAATAAGAAGGTCCGAGAGATACAGTAAACCTGAGGTGAAGCATCGGATTCTATAACTAGTGGCACAGGAATGGTTGAAAACATAGACCGTAGGAAGAGTCAGTCTTCTTGTACTTAAGTCGGCATTGTGCCTCTTCTATTTAATTCCGATGCAATTTCTGTGTTTCGTCGTCAATAAGAAGGTCCAAGGGATACAGTTAACCTGAAGTGAAGCATCGGAATCTATAACTAGTGTCACAGGAAAGGTTCAGAACATAGACAGTAATAAGAGTCAGTCTTCTTGTACTTAAGTCGGCATCGTGCCTTTTGTATTTAATTCCGATGCAATTTCAGTGTTTCGTCGTCAATAAGAAGGACAGAGGGATACAGTAAACCTGAAGTGAAGCAACGGAATCTATAACTAGTGTCACAGGAATGGTTCAAAACATAGTCAGAAAGAAGAGTCAGTCTGCTTGTACTTAAGTCGGCATTGTGCCTTTTCCATTTAATTCCGATGCAATTTCTGTGTTTCATTGTCAATACGAAGGTCAGAGGGATACAGTAAACCTGAAATGAAGCATCGGATTCTATAACTAGTGTCACGGGAATGGTTCAAAACATAGACAGTAGGAAGAGTCAGTCTTCATGTACTTAGCCGGCATTGTGCCTTTTCTATTTCATTCCGATGCAATTTCTGTGTTTCGTCGTCAATACGAAGGTCCAAGGGATACAATTAATCTGAAGTGAAGCATCGGAATCTATAACTAGTGTCACAGGAATGGTTCAAAACATAGACAGTAAGAAGAGTCAGTCTTCTTGTACTCAAGTCAGCATTGTGCCTTTTCTATTTAATTCCGATGCAATTTCTGTGTTTCGTCGTCAATAAGAAGGTATAAGGGATACAGTAAACCTGAAGAGAAACATCGGAATCTATAATTAGTGTCACAGAAATGGTTCAAAACATAGACAGCAAGATGAGTCGGTCGTTTTGCACTGTAGTCGGCATTGTGCATTTTGTATCTAATTCCAATGCAAATTCTGTGCTTCATCGTCAATAAGAAGGTCCGAGAGATACAGTAAACCTGAGGTGAAGCATCGGAAACTATAACTAGCGTCACAGGAATGGTTGAATACATAGACCGTAGGAAGAGTCAGTCTTCTTGTACTTAAGTCGGCATTGTGCCTCTTCTATTTAATTCCGATGCAATTTCTATGTTTCATCGTCAATAAGAAGGTCAGAGGGATACAGTAAACCTGAAGTGAAGCATCGGAATCTATAACTAGTGTCACAGGAATGGTTCAAACATAGTCAGTAAGAAGAGTCAGTCTTCTTGTACTTTAATCGCCATTTGCCTTATAGTGGAATTCCGATGCAATTTCTGTGTTTCATCGTCAATAAGAAGGTCAGTGGGATACCGTAAACCTGAAGTGAAGCTTCGGAATCTCTAACTAGTGTCACAGGAATGGATCAAAACATAGTCAGAAAGAAGAGTCAGTCTTCTTGTAGTTAATTCGGCATTGCGCCTTTTGTATTTAATTCCGATGTTATTTCAGTGTATCGTCGTCAATAAGAAGGTCAGAGGGACACAGTAAGCCTGAAATGAAGCATCGGAATCTATAACTAGTGTCACAGGAATGGTTCAAAACATAGACAATAGGAAGACTCAGTCTCCTCGTATTTGAGTCGGCATTGTGCCTTTTGTATTTAATTCCGATGCAATTTCTGTGTTTCATCGTCAATAAGAAGATCAGAGGGATACTGTAAACCTGAAGTGAGGCATCGGAATCTATAACTAGTGTCACAGGAATGGTTCAAAACATAGTTAGTAAAAAGAGTCAGTCTTATTGTACATAAGGCGGCATTGTGCATTTTGTATTTAATTCAGATGCAATTTCTGTGTTTCATCGCCAATAAGAGGGTCCAAGAGATACAGTAAACCTGAAGTGAGGCATCGGAATCTATAACTAGTGTCACAGGATAGATTCAAAGCATAGACAGCTAGAAGAGTCAGTCCTCATGTACTTAAGTCGGCATTGTGCCTTTTCTATTTAATTCCGATGCAATTTTTATGTTTCATCGTCAAAAAGAAGGGCAGAGGGATACTGTAAACCTGAAGTGAGGCATCGGAATCTATAACTAGTGTCACAGGAATGGTTCAAAACATAGTAAGTAAAAAGAGTCAGTCTTCTTGTACATAAGGCGGCATTGTGCATTTTGTATTTAATTCCGATGCAATTTCTGTGTTTCATCGCCAATAAGAAGGTCCAAGAGATACAGTAAACCTGAAGTGAAGCATCGGAATCTATAACTAGTGTCACAGGAATGGTTCAAAACATAGTCAGTAAGAAGAGACAGTTTTCTTGTACTTAATTCTACATTGTGCCTCTTGTATTTAATTACGATCCAATTTCTGTGTTTCATCGTTAATAAGAATGTCAGAGGGATGCAGTAAACCTGAAGTGAAGCATCGGAATCTATTACTAGTGTGACAGGAATGGTTCAAAACTTATTCAGTAAGAAGAATCATTCTTCTTGTACTTAAGGCGGCATTGTGCCTTTTCTATTTAATTATGATGAAATATCTGTGTTTCATCGTCAATAAGAAGGTCAGAGGGATACAATAAACCTGAAGTGAATCATCGGAAACTATAACTAGTGTCACAGGAATGGTTCAAATCATAGACAGTAAGTTGAGTCAGTCTTCTTGTACTTAAGTCGGCATTTTGATTTTTGTATTTAATTCCGATTCAATATCTGTGTTTCATCGTCAATAAGAAGGTCCAAGGGATACAGTAAACCTGAAGTGATGCATCGGAATCTATAACTAGTGTCACAGGAATGGTTCATAACATAGACAGTAACGAGAGTCAGTCTTCTTGTACTTAGGTCGCATTGTGCCATTTGTATATAACTCCGATGCAATTTCTGTGTTTCATCGTCAATAAGAAGGTCAGAGGGATACAGTTAACCTGAAGTGAAGCATCGGAATCTATAACTAGTGCCACAGGAATGGTTCAAAACAGTCAGTAAGAAGAGTCAGTCATCTTGTACTTAAGTCGGAATTGTGCCTTTTCTATTTAATTCTAATGCAATTTCTGTGTTTCATCGTATATAAGAAGGTCAGAGGAATACAGTAAACCTGAAGTGAAGCATCGGAATCTATAACTAGTGTCACAGGAATGCTTCAAAACATAGACAGTAGGAAGAGTCAGTCTTCTTGTACTTAAGTCGACATTGTGCCTTTTGTATTTAATTCCGATTCAATATCTGTGTTTCATCGTCAATAAGAAGGTCCAAGGGATACAGTAAACCTGAAGTGAAGCATCGAATTCTATAACTTGTGTCACAGGAAAGGTTTAAAACATAGACAGTAAGAATGGTTAGTCTGCTTGTACTTAAGTCGGCATTGTGCCTTTTGTATTGAATTCCGATGCAATTTCTGTGTTTCATCGTCAATAAGAAGGTCAGAGGGATACAGTAAACCAGAAGTGAAGCATCGTAATCTATAACTAGTGTCACAGGAATGGTTCAAAACATAGACAGTAGGAAGAGTAGGTCTTCTTGTACTTAAGTCGGCACTGTGCCTCTTCTATTTAATTCCGATGCCCTTTCTGTGTTTCATCGTCAATAAGAAGGTCCTAGGGATACAGTAAACCTGAAATGAACCATCGGAATCTGTAACTAAGGTCACAGGAATGTTTCAAAACATAAAAAATAGGAAGAGTCAGTCTTCTTGTACTTAAGTCGGCATTGTGCCTTTTGTATTTAATTCCGATGCAATTTCTGTGTTTCATCGTCAATAAGAAGGTCCAAGGGATACAGTAAACCTGAAGTGAAGCATTGGAATCAATAACAAGTGTCACAGGAATGGTTCAAAACATAGTCAGTAAGAAGAGTGAGTCTTCTTGTCCTTACGTCGGCTTTGTGCCTTTTGTATTTAATTCCGATGCAATATCTGTGTTTCATCGTCAATAAGAAGGTCAGAGGGATACAGTAAACGTGATGTGAAGAAGCGGAATCTATAACTAGTGTCACAGGAATGGTTCAAAACATAGAAAGTAGGAAGAGTCAGGCTTCTTGTACTTAAGTCGGCATTGTGATTTTTCTACTTAATTCCGATGCAATATCTATGTTTCATCGTCAATGAGAAGGTCAGAGGGATACTGTAAACCTGAAGTGAAGCATCGGAATCTATAACTAGTGTCACAGGAATGGTTCAAAACATAGACAGTAAGAAGGGCCAGTCTTCTTGTACTTGAGTCGGAATTGTGCCTTTTCTATTTAATTCCGATGCAATTTCTATGTTTCATCGTCAATAAGAAGGTCAGAGGGATACAGTAAACCTGAAGTGAAGCATCGGAAACTATAACTAGTGTCACAGGAATGGTTCAAAACATAGTTAGTAAGAAGAGTCAGTCTGCTTGTACTTAAGGCGGCGTTGTGCATTTTGTATTTAATTCCGATGCAATTTCTGTGTTTCATCGTCAATAAGAAGGTCCAAGAGATACAGTAAACCTGAAGCGAAGCATCGGAATCCATAACTAGTCTCACAGAAATGGTTCAAAACATAGTCAGTAAGAGGAGTCAGTCTTCTTGTACTTAAGTCGGCATTGTGCCCTTTTCAATTTAATTCCGATGCAATAACTGTGTTTCATCGACAATTAGAAGGTCAGTGAGATACAGTAAATCTGAAGTGAAGCATTGGAATCTCTAACTAGTGTCACAGGAATAGTTTAAAACATAGACAGTAGGAAGACTCAGTCTTCTTGTACTTAGGTCGGCATTGTGCCTTTTCTATTTAATTCCGATGCAATTTCTGTGTTTCATCGTCAATAAGAAGGTCAGAGGGATACAGTAAATCTGAAGTGAAGCATTGGAATCTCTAACTAGTGTCACAGGAATAGTTCAAAACATAGACAGTAGAAAGACTCAGTCTTCTTGTACTTAAGTCAGCATTGTGCCTTTTGTATTTAATTCCGATGCAATTTCTTTGTTTCATCGTCAATAAGAAGGTCAGAGGGATGCAGTAAACCTGAATTGATGCATCGGAATCTGTAACTAGCGTCACAGGAATGGTTCAAAACATAGAAGGTAAGAAGAGTCAGTCTTCTTGCACTTAAATCAGCATTGTGCCTTTTCTATTTAATTCCGATGCAATTTCTGTGTTTCATCGTCAATAAGAAGGTCAGAGGGATACATTAAACCTGAAGTGAAGCATCGGTATCTATAACTAGTGTCACAGGAATGGTTCAAAACATAGACAGTAGGAAGAGTCAGTCTTCTTGTACTTAAGTCGGCATTGTGCCTTTTCTGTTTAATTCCGATGCAATTTCTGTGTTTCATCGTCAATAGGATGGTCAGAAGGATACAGTAAACGTGAAGTGAAGCATCGGAATCTGTAACTAGCGATACAGGAATGGTTCAAATCATAGACAGTAAGAAGAGTCAGTCTTTTTGTACTTACGTCGGCATTGTGCCTTCTCTAATTAATTCCGATGCAATTTCTGTGTTTCATCGTCAATAAGATGGTCCAAGGGATACAGTAAACCTGAAGTGAAGCATCGGAATCTATAATTAGTGTCACAGGAATGGTTCAAAACATATTCAGTAAGAAGAATCAGTCTTCTTGTACTTAAGTCGGCATTGTGCCTGTTCTATTTAATTCCGATGCAATATATGTGTTTCATCGTCAATAAGAAGGTCAGAGGGATACAATAAACCTGAAGTGAAGCATCGGAATCTATAACTAGTGTCACAGGAATGGTTCAAAGCATAGACATAAAGAATGGTTAGTCTTCTTGCACTTAAGTCGGCATTGTGCCTTTTCTATTTAATTCCGATGCAATTTCTGTGTTTCATCGTCAATAAGAAGGTCCAAGGGATACAGTAAACCTGAAGTGAAGCATCGGAATTTATAACTAGTGTCACAGGAATGGTTCAAACCACAGACAGTAAGATGAGTCAGTCTCCTTGTACTTAAGTCGGCATTGTGCCATTTCTAATTAATTCCGATGCAATTTCTGCGTTTCATCGCCAGTAAGAAGTTCAGAGGGATACAGTAAACCTGAAGTGAAGCATCGGAATCTATATCTAGTGTCACAGGAATGGTTCAAAACAAATTCAGTAAGAAGAATCAGTCTTCTTGTACTTAAGTCGGCATTGTGCCTTTTCTATTTAATTCCGACGCAATATCTGTGTTTCATCGTCAATAAGAAGGTCAGAGGGATACAATAAACCTGAAGTGAAGCATCGGAATATATAACTAGTGTCACAGGGATGCTTCCAAACATAGTCAGAAAGAAGAGTCAGTCTTCTTGTACTTAAGTCGGCATTGTGCCTTTTCTATTTAATTCCGATGCAATAAATGTGTTTCATCGTCAATAAGAAGGTCAGAGGGATACAATAAACCTGAAGTGAAGCATCGGAATCTATAACTAGTGTCACAGGAATAGTTCAAAGCATAGACAGTAAGAATGGTTAGTCTTCTTGTACTTAAGTCGGCATTGTGCCTTCTGTATTTAATACCGATGCAATTTCTGTGTTTCATCGTCAATTGGAAGGTCTAAGGGATACAGTAAACCTAAAGTGATGCATCGGAACCTATAACTAGTGTCACAGGAATGGTTCAAAACATTGACAGTAAGGAGAGTTAGTCTTCTTGTACTTAAGTGGCATTGTGCCATTTGTATATAATTCCAATGCAATTTCTATGTTTCATCGTCAATAGGAAGGTCAGAGGGATACAGTAAACCTGAAGTGGAAAATCGGAATCTATAACTAGTGCCACAGGAATGGTTCAAAACAGTCAGTAAGAAGAGTCAGTCTTCTTGTACTTAAGGCAGCATTGTGCATTTTGTATTTAATTCCGATGCAATTTCTGTGTTTCATCGTCAATAAGAAGGTCCAAGAGTTACAGTAAACCTGAAGTGAAGCATCGGAATCTATAACTAGTGTCATAGGAATGGTTCAAAACATAGTCAGTAAGAAGAGTCAGTCTTCTTGTACTTAAGTCGGCATTGTGCCCTTTTCAATTTAATTCCGATGCAATTACTGTGTTTCATCGTCAATTAGAAGGTCAGAGGGATACAGTAAATCTGAAGTGAATCATCGGAATCTCTAACTAGTGTCACAGGAATGGTTTAAAACATAGACAGTAGGAAGACTCAGTCTTCTTGTACTTAGGTCGGCATTGTGCGTTTTCTATTTAATTCCGATGCAATTTCTGTGTTTCATCGTCAATAAGAAGGTCAGAGTTATACAGTAAATCTGAAGTGAAGCATCGGAATCTATAACTAGTGTCACAGGAATGGTTCAAAACATAGTCAGTAAGAAGAGTCAGTCTTCTTGTACTTAAGTCGGCATTGTGCCTTTTCTATTTAATTCCGATGCCATTTCTGTGTTTCATAGTCAATATCAAGGTCAGAGGGATACATTAAACCTGAAGTGAAGCATCGGAATCTATAACTAGTGTCACAGGACTGGTTCAAAACATAGACAGTACATAAATCGGCATTGTGCCCTTTCTATTTAATTCCGATGCAATTTCTGTGTTTCATCGTCAATAAGATGGTCAGAGGGATACAGTAAATATGAAGTGAAGCATCGGAATCTATAACTAGCGTCACAGAAATGGATCAAACATATTCAATGAGAAGAATCAGTCTTCTTGTACTTAGGTCGGCATTGTGCCTTTTCTATTTAATTCCGATGCAATATCTGTGTTTCATCGTCAATACGAAGGTCAGAGGGATACAATTAACCTGAAGTGAAGCATCGGAATCTATAACTAGAGTCACAGGAATAGTTCAAAGCATAGACAGTAAGAATGGTTAGTCTTCTTGTACTTAAGTCGGCATTGTGCCATTTCTATTTAATTCCGATGCAATTTCTGCGTTTCATCGTCAATAAGATGGTCAGAGGGATACAGTGAACCTGAAGTGAAGCATCGGAATCTGTAACTAGTGTCACAGGAATGGTTCAAAACATATTCTGTAATAAGAATCAGTCTTCTTGTACTTAAGTCGGCATTGTGCCTTTTCTATTTAATTCCGACGCATTATCTGTGTTTCATCGACAATAAGAAGGTCCAAGGGATACAGTAAACCTGAAGTGATGCATCGGAATCTATAACTAGTGTCACAGGAATGCTTCAAACCCTAGACAGTAAGAAGAGTCAGTCTTCTTGTACTTACGTCGGCATTGTGGCTATTCTATTTAATTCCGATGCAATTTCTGCGTTTCATCGTCAGTAAGAAGTTCAGAGGGATACAGTAAACCGAAGTGAAGCATCGGAATCTATAACTAGTGTCACAGGAATGGTTCAAAACATATTCAGTAAGAAGAATCAGTCTTCTTGTACTTAAGTCGGCATTGTGCCTGTTCTATTTAATTCCGATGCAATATCTGTGTTTCATCATCAATAAGATGGTCTGAGGGATACAGTAAACCTGAAGTGAAGCATCGGAATCTGAAACTAGCGTCACAGGAATCGTTCAAATCATAGACAGTAAGAAGAGTCAGTCTTCTAGTACTTAAGTCGGCATTGTGCCTTTTCTATTTAATTCCGATGCAATTTCTGTGTTTCATCGTCAATAAGAAAGTCCAACGGATACAGTAAACCCGAAGTGAAGCATCGGAATCTATAACTAGTGTCACAGGAATGGTTCAAACCATCGACAGTAAGAAGTTTCAGTCTTCTTGTACTTAAGTGGGCATTGTGCCTTTTCTATTTAATTCCGACGCAATATCTGTGTTTCATCGTCAATAAGAAGGTCAGAGGGATACAATAAACCTGAAGTGAACCATCGGAATCTATAACTAGTGTCACAGGAATGCTTCCAAAGATAGTCAGAAAGAAGAGTCAGTCTTCTTGTACTTAAGTCGGCATTGTGCCTTTTCTATTTAATTCCGATGCTATTTCTGTGTTTCATCGTCAGTACGGATGTCCAAGGAATACAGTAAACCTGAAGTGAATCATCGGAATCCATAACTAGTGTCACAGGAATGGTTCAAATCATAGACAGTAAGTTGAGTCAGTCTTCTCGTACTTAAGTCGGCATTTTGATTTTTGTATTTATTTCCGATGCAATTTGTGTGTTTCATCGTCAATAAGAAGTGCAGATGGATACAGTAAACCTGAAGTGAAGCATCGGAATCTATAACTAGTGTCACAGGAATGGTTCAAAACATAGACAGTAAGAAGGGTCAGTCTTCTTGTACTTAAGTCGGCATAGTGCCTTTTGTATTTAACACCGATGCAATTTCTGTGTTTCATCGTCAATAGGAAGGTCCAAGGGATACAGTAAACCTAAAGTGATGCATCGGAATCTATAACTAGTGTCACAGGAATGGTTCAAAACATTGACAGTAAGGAGAGTCAGTCTTCTTGTACATAAGTGGCATTGTGCCATTTGTATATAATTCCAATGCAATTTCTGTGTTTCATCGTCAATAAGAAGGTCAGAGGGATACAGTAAACCTGAAGTGAAACATCGGAATCTATAACTAGAGCCACAGGAATGGTTCAAAACAGTCAGTAAGAAGGGTCAGCCTTCTTGTACTTAAGGCGGCATTGTGCATTTTGTATTTAATTCCGATGCAATTTCTGTGTTTCATCGCCAATAAGAAGGTCAGAGGGTTACAGTAAACCTGAAGTGAAGCATCGGAATCTATAACTAGTGTCACAGGAATGGTTCAAAACATAGTTAGTAAGAAGACTCAGTCTTCTTGTACTTAAGGCGGCAATGTGCATTTTGTATTTAATTCCGATGCAATTTCTGTGTTTCATCGTCAATAACAAGGTCCAAGAGATACAGTAAACCTGAAGTGAAGCGTCGGAAACTATAACTAGTGTCACAGCAATGGTTCCAAACATAGTCAGTAAGAAGAGTCAGTCTTCTTGTACTTAAGACGGCATTGTGCTACGGTATGTTGATGATTTTCACCTATGGACCGTCTGACAGCAACTGAATAAAACTCAATTTTAGTGCCACACGCGTTTCGCCTTTATTTTCTGCAGGGCATCATCAGTGGCCTGTAATATTTACATATTTTAGCTATTTTATTTACATTTTTTGTCACTGTGCCTATAGGTTATAAACAGTTCTGGTGGTTGGTATTTCCTATTAAGTAGTAATGTTTTGAACTGTACTTACAGGTTGCGTAAACAGTTTCTTACATATTACGCTCCTGTTGCATTTTTGGTCTTGTTCTTCTTCCTATGAGCGCCAATTTGCTGTTTTTTCTGCATTCCACAGCACTATGCACTGAACGCTTTTTTTAATGCAATGGTTTGGTTTCTGTTGCCGACTGTCAAATGTTTTTGCCAAAGATCGAATATTACTGCCAAACTTACGAGTGTAACTATCGAAGTATCAGTGGTCTGTTCGTGTATGCATTTGTGTGTGCGCTTGTGTGTGTGTGTGTGTGTGTGTGTGTGTGTTTTTTGGTGTCGTATTATTTTATATTATTGTATTTAATTATTTATTTTTGTTTATGTCCTGTGTATGTGTGTTTTGGTGTGATATATATATATATATATATATATATATATATATATATATATATATATATATATATATATTTGTGCTGTGTATGTGTGTCTGTCTGTATTTTGGTGTTATGCATTTTTTTTTTTTTTGGGAGTGTGTGTGTGTGTGTGTGTGTGTGTGTGTGTGTGTGTGTGGGTGGGTGTGTGTATTTTGGTGTTATATACTTTTCTTTATGTCATCATTTCCTTTATTAAGTGTAGTAAGGAGCCTGTGCTGATGTGTGTTTGTTCATTTATCACATGTTTGTTTTCTGCTATGGCTTTCTGGATGTGGAAGTTCTCTTGCATTTGTATAAGATGTTTGTCATGGTTGCTTATTCTCATTATTTTCATTTCTTGTTCCATGTTTGTAGGATGATGGTTGTAGTGTTTTAAATGCTCTGCAAATGTGAAATGGTTTGTTTCATACTTCCAACATCTGATATGTTCTTTGTATCTTGTTTCAAAATTCCTGCATGTCATGCCTATGTATACTGCATCACAATTTTGACATTCAAGTTTATATATTCCTGATTGTTGTAATTTGTCCCTCTTGGTAGCTGGCTGGCTTAGGTGTGATTGAAGGGTTTGCCCAGGCTTATATGCTATTTTGAAGCCCTGTCTCTTTAGGATGTTTGCAACTCTGTGTGTTAGTTTATGTGTGTAGGTCATCGTGTACCATCTGGTTCTTTTCTGTGTGGTGTTGTCATTGTGTGTGTTTCTTGAGTGTGTTTGTAAGTTTTCAGCTTGTGAGTTCTTTTGTATTGTGGAAATGTTGTGTTTGTTTTTTATTTGTGTTTTTATTTTTTGATTGAGCCTGTGTACCACATGTGTGTCATACCCGTTGTTCCTAGCTATTTGTATGATCGTGTTCATTTCTTGTTCATAGTTTCTCTTACTGGGTGGGATTCTGTTTAATCTATGTAACATGTGCCTTAGTGCTGCACATTTCTGGCTTTGGGGGTGGTTGGATGTGGAATGTATTATTGTGTCCGTGGCTGTTGGTTTTCTAAAGATGTTAAATGTATGTTTTCCATTTTCTTTTTTAATTGTAATGTCAAGAAAATTTATTTGATTTTCTTTTTCTTTTTCAAGTGTGAATTTTATGTTCTTATGAGCTTTGTTTATTTCTGAATGGAGTTCATCTATTTTTTCACTTGGCTCGTCTACCAAACAAATAATGTCATCCACGTATCTGTACCAATATACGATTTTGATACTTTCATTTGTGGATATCTTATCAAATATCAGATTTTCAAGGTGACTGATGAAGATGTTTGCTAGTGTTCCTGATATTGGGGATCCCATGGGCAGTCCATCAGTTTGTAGATAATATTCTTCCTCAAACTGAAAGTAGTTTTGTTCAGTTGTCAGTCTGAGCATATCTGTTATTTCTTTTATTGCGTCTGTGGTGAGGTTGCTGTGGGATGAGAGATTTTGTTCTATGATTTCTATTGTTTCTGTGATAGGGATGGAGGTATACATATTTTCTATATCGAATGAAATCAGTGATGCTGTGTGTGAAACCTGTATGTTCTGTATATTTTTTATTAGGTTTCTTGTGTTTATCACTGTTCTGTTGTTTTCTACTTTATAGTGTTTTGTAACTAACTTTTGGAGGTGTTTGGCTATGCGGTATGTTGGGGCTTTCTTGAAGTTGATAACAGGTCTCATTGGCATTCCGTCTTTATGTACTTTCGGTTGACTGCGGAGTGTTGGTGCTTGTGGGTTTTTCTGTGTTAAGTAGTATTTTTGTTTGTCTGTGAGTGTGTGTTCAATGTTTTTCAGTGTTCGTTTCACATTTGCCTGGAATCGTGTAGTTGGATCTGACTTCTGTTTTTGTATTGCGTTGTGGTCACAGGAATGTTTCAAAACATAGACAGTAGGAAGGGTCAGTCTACATGTACTTAAGTCGGCATTGTGCCTTTTGTATTTAATTCCGATGCAATTTCTGTGTTTCATCGTCAATAAGAAGGTCCAAGGGATACAGTAATCCTGAAGTGAATCATCGGAATCTATAACTAGTGTCACAGGACTGGTTCAAAACATAGACAATAGGAAGAGTCAGTCTTCTAGTACTTAAGTCGGCATTGTGCCTTTTCTATTTAAATCCGATGCAATTTCTGTGTTTCATCGTCAATAAGAAGGTCCAAGGGATACAGTAAGCCTGAAGTGAATCATCGGAATCTATAACTAGTGTCACAGGACTGGTTCAAAACATAGACAGTAGGAAGAGTCAGTCTTCTTGTACTTAAGTCTGCATTGTGCCTATTCTACTTAATTCCGATGCAATTTCTGTGTTTCATCGTCAATAAGATGGTCAGAGGGATACAGTAAACATGAAGTGAAGCATCGGAATTTATAACTAGCGTCACAGGAATGGTTCAAATCATAGACAGTAAGAAGAGTCATTCTTCTTGTACTTAAGACGGCATTGTGCATTTTCTATTTAATTCCGATGCAATTTCTGTGTTTCATCGTCAATAAGAAGGTCAGAGGGATACAGTAAACCTGAAGTGAAGCATCGGAATCTATAACTAGTGCCACAGGAATGGTTCAAAACATAGACAGTAGGAAGAGTCAGTCTACATGTACTTAAGTCGGCATTGTGCCTTTTGTATTTAATTCCGATGCAATTTCTGTCTTTCATCGTCTATAAGAAGGTCCAAGGGATACAGTAAACCTGAAGTGAAGAATCGGAATCTATAACTAGTGTCACAGGAATGGTTCAAATAATAGACAGTAGGAAGAGTCAGTCTTCCTGTACTTAGGTCGGCATTGTGCCTTTTCTATTTAATTCCGATGCAATTTATTTGTTTCATCGTCAATAAGAACGTCAGAGGTATACAGTAAACCTGAAGTGAGGCATCGGAATCTATAACTAGTGTCACAGGAATGGTTCTAAACATAGACAGTAAGAGGAGTCAGTCTTCTTGTACTTAAGGTGGCATTGTGCTTATTCTATATAATTCCGGTCAAATTCTGTGCTTCGTCGTCAATAAGAAGGTCAGAGAGATACAGTAAATCTGAAGTGAATAATCGGAATCTATAACTAGTGTCACAGGAATGGATCAAAACATAGAGAGTAAGAAGAGTCAGTCTTCCTGTACTTAAGTCGGCATTGTGCCTTTTCTGTTTAATTCCGATGCAATTTCTGTTTTTCATCGTCAATAAGAAGGTCCAAGGGATACTGTAAACCTGAAGTGAATCATCGGAATCTATAACTAGTGTCACAGGAATGGTTCAAAACTTAGACAATAAGAAGGGTCAGTCTTCTTGTACTAAAGTCGGCATTGTGCCTTTTGTATTTCATTCCGATGCAATTTCGGTGTTTCATCGACTATAAGAAGTTCAGAGGGATACAGTTAACCAGAAGTGAAGCATCGGAATCTATAACTAGTGTCACAGGAATGGTTAAAGACATGGACAGTAGGAAGAGTCAGTCTTCTTGTATCTAAGTCGGCATTGTGCCGTTTGTATTTAAAGCCGAAGCAATTTCTGTGTTTCATCGTCAATAAGAAGGTCAGAGGGATACAGTAAACCTGAAGTGAAGCATCGGAATCTATAACTAGTGTCACAGGAATTGTTAAAAACATAGACAGTAGGAAGAGTCAGTCTTCTTGTACTTGAGTCGGCATTGTGCCTTTTGCATTTAATTCCGATGCAATCTCTGTGTTTCATCGTCAATAAGAAGGTCAGAGGGATACAGTAAACCTGAAGTGAAGCATCGGAATCTAAAACTAATGTCACAGGAATGGTTCAAAACATAGACAGTAGGAGGAGTCAGTCTTCTTGTACTTAAGTCGGCATTGTGCCTTTTCTATTTAATTCCGATGCAATATCTCTGTTTCTTCGTCAATAAGAAGGTCAGATGGATACAGTAAACCTGAAGTGATAAATCGGAATCTATAAATAGTGTCACAGGAATGGTTCAAATCATAGACAGTAGGAAAAGTGAAACTACTTTTACTTAAGTCGGCATTGTGCCTTTTGTATTTAATTCCGATGGAATTTCTGTGTTTCAACGTCAATAACAAAGTCCAAGGGAAACAGTAAACCTGAAGTGTGGTATCGGAATCTATAACTAGTGTCACAGGAATGGTTCAAACATAGTCAGTAAGAAGAGTCAGTCTTCTTGTACTTGAGTCGGCATTGTGCCTTTTGGATTTACTTCCGATGTAATTTCTGTGTTACATCGTCAATAAGAAGGTCAGAGGGATACAGTAAACCTGAAGTGAAGAATCGGAGTATATAACTAGTGTCACAGGAATGGTTCAAAACATAGTCAGTAGGGAGAGTCAGTCTTCTTGTACTTAAGTCGGCATTGTGCCTTTCGTATTTAATTCCGATGCAATTTCTGTGTTTCATCATCAATAAGAAGGTATGAGGGATACAGTAAACCTGAAGTGAAGCATCGGAGTATATAACTAGTGTCACAGGAATGGTTCAAAACATAGTCAGTAGGGAGAGTCAGTCTTCTTGTACTTAAGTCGGCATTGTGCCTTTTCTATTTAATTCCAATGCAATATCTGTGTCCAATCGTCAATAAGAAGGTAAGAGGTATACAGTAAACCTGAAGTGAAGCATCGGAATCTATAACTAGTGTAACAGGAATGGTTCAAAACATAGACGGTAGGAAGAGTCAGTCTTCTTGTACTTATCTCGGCATTGTGCCTTTTCTGTTTAATTCCGATGCAATTTCTGTGTTTCATCGTCAATAAGAAGGTCAGAGGCATACAGCAAACCTGAAGTGAGGCATCGGAATCTATAACTAGTGTCACAGGAATGGTTCAAACATAGACAGTAAGAAGAGTCAGTCTTCTTGTACTTGAGTCGGCATTGTGCCTTTTGGATTTACTTCCGATGTAATTTCTGTGTTACATCGTCAATAAGAAGGTCAGAGGGATACAGTAAACCTGAAGTGAAGAATCGGAATCTATAACTAGTGTCACAGGAATGGTTCAAAACATAGAAAGTAGGAAGAGTCAGTCTTCTTGTACTTAAGTCGGCATTGTGCCTTTTCTATTTAATTCCGATGCAATTTATTTGTTTCATCGTCAATAAGAAGGTCAGAGGCATACAGTAAACCTGAAGTGAGGCATCGGAATCTATAACTAGTGTCACAGGAATGGTTCAAATCATAGACAGTTAGAAGAGTCAGTCTTCTTGTACTTAAGTCGGCATTGTGCCTTTTCTATTTAATTCCGATGCAATTTCTGTGTTTCATCGTCAATAAGAAGGTCACAGGGGTACAGTAAACCTGAAGTGAGGCATCGGAATCTATAACTAGTGTCACAGGAATGGTTCAAAACATAGGCAGTAAGAAGAGTCAGTCTTCTTGTACTTAAGTCGGCATTGTGCTTTTTGTATTTAATTCCGATGCAATTTCTGTGTTTCATCGTCAATAAGAAGGTCAGAGGGATACAGTAAACCTGAAGTGAGAAATCGGAATCTATAACTAGTGTCACAGGAATGGTTCAAAACATAGAAAGTAGGACGAGTCAGTCTTCGTTTACTTAAGTTCGCATTGTGCTTTTTCTATTTAATTCCGATGGAATTTCTGTGTTTCATCGTCAATAAGAAGGTCCAAGGGATACAGTAAACCTGAAATAAAGCATCGGATTCTATAACTAGTGTCACAGGAATGGTTCAAAACATTGACAGTAGGAAGAGTCAGTCTTCATGTACTTAGCCGGCATTGTGCCTTTTCTATTTCATTCCGATGCAAATTTCTGTGTTTCGTCGTCAACACGAAGGTCCAAGGGATACAATTAAACTGAAGTGAAGCATCGGAATCTATAACTAGTGTCACAGGAATGGATCAAAACATAGACAGTAAAAAGAGTCAGTCTTCTTGTACTTAAGTCGGCAATGTGTCTTTTGTATTTAATTCCGATGCAATTTCTGTGTTTCATCGTCAATAGGAAGGTCCAAGTGATACAGTAAACCTGAAGTGAAGCATCGGAATCTATAACTAGTGTCACATGAATGGTTCCAAACATAGACAGTAAGAAGAATCTGAATTCTTGCATTTAAGTCGGCATTGTGCCTTTTCTATTTAATTCCGATGCAATTTCTGTGTTTCATCGTCAATAAGAAGGTCAGAGGGATACAGTAAACCTAAAGTGAAGCATCGGAATCTATAACTAGTGTCACAGGAACGGTTCGAAACATAGACAGTAGGAATGGTCAGTCTACTTATACTCAAGTCAGCATTGTGCCTTTTCTATTTAATTCCGATGCAATTTCTGTGTTTCGTCGTCAGTAAGAAGGTATAAGGGATACAGAAAACCTGAAGTGAAACATCGGAATCTATAACTAGCGTCACAGAAATGGTTCAAAACATAGACAGTAAGAAGAGTCGGTCCTTTTGCACTGCAGTCGGAATTGTGCATTTTGTATCTAATTCCAATGCAATTTCTGTGTGTTTCATCGTCAATAAGAAGGTCAGAGAGATACAGTAAACCTGAGGTGAAGCATCGGAATCTATAACTATTGTCACAGGAATGGTTGAAAACATAGACTGTAGGAAGAGTCAGTCTTCTTGTACTTAAGTCGGCGTTGTGCCTCTTCTATTTAATTCCGATGCAATTTCTGTGTTTTGTCGTCAATAAGAAGGTCCAAGGGATACAGTAAACTTGAAGTGAAGCATCGGAATCTATAACTAGTGTCACAGGAATGGTTCAGAACATAGACAGTAATAAGAGTCAGTCTTCTTGTACATAAGTCGGCATTGTGCCTTTAGTATTTTATTCCGATGCAATTTCAGTGTTTCATCGTCAATAAGAAGGTCAGAGGGATACAGTAAACTTGAAGTGAAGCATCGGAATCTATAACTAGTGTCACAGGAATGGTTCAGAACATAGACAGTAATAAGAGTCAGTCTTCTTGTACTTAAGTCGGCATTGTGCCTTTTGTATTTAATTCCGATGCAATTTCTCTGTTTCATCGTCAATAAGAGGGTCAGAGGGTTATAGTAAACTTGAAGTGAAGCATCGGAAACTATAACTAGTGTTACAGGAATGGTTCAAACATAGTCAGAAAGAAGAGTCAGTCATCTTGTACTTAAGTCGGCATTGTGCCTTTTAATTGAATTCCGATGCAGTTTCTGTGTTTCATCGTCAATAAGAAGGTCAGAGGGATACAGTAAACCTGAAGTGAGGGAACGGAATCTATAACTAGTGTCACAGGAATGGTTCAAAACATACACAGTTAGAAGAGTCAGTCTTCTTGTACTTAAGTCGGCATTGTGCCTTTTCTATTTAATTCCGATGCAATTTCTGTGTTTCATCGTCAATAAGAAGGTCACAGGGATACAGGAAACCTGAAGTGAGGCATCGGAATCTATAACTAGTGTCACAGGAATGGTTCAAAACATAGGCAGTAAGAAGAGTCAGTCTTCTTTTACTTAAGTCGGCATTGTGCCTTTTGTATTTAAATCCGATGCAATTCCTGTGTTTCATCGTCAATAAGAAGGTCAGAGGGATACAGTAAACCTGAAGTGAGAAATCGGAATCTATAACTAGTGTCACAGGAATGGTTCAAACATAGAAAGGAGGACGAGTCAGTCTTCGTGTACTTAAGTCGGCATTGTGCCTTTTCTATTTAATTCCGATGAAATTTCTGTGTTTCATCGTCAATAAGAAGGTCAGAGATATACAGTAAACCTGAGGTGAAGCATCGGAATCTATAACTAGTCTCACAGGAATGGTTCAAAACATAGTCTGTAAGAAGAGTCAGTCTTCTTGTATATAAGTCGGCATTGTGCCTTTTCTATTTAATTCCGATGCAATTTCGGTGTTTCATCGTCAATAAGAAGGTCAGAGATATACAGTAAACCTGAGGTGAAGCATCGGAATCTATAACTAGTGTCACAGGAATGGTTCAAAACATAGAGAGTTGGAAGAGACAGTCTACTTGTACTTAAGTCGGCATTGTGCCCTTTATATTTAATTCCGATGCAATTTCTGTGTTTCATCGTCAATATGAGGGTCAGAGGGATATAGTAAACTTGAAGTGAAGCATCGGAATCTATAACTAGTGTCACAGGAATGGTTCAAAACATAAACAGTAAGAAGAGTCAGTCTTCTTGTACTTAAGTCGGCATTGTGAATTTTCTATTTAATTCCGATGCAATTTCTATGTTTCATCGTCAATAAGAAGGGCAGAGGGATACTGTAAACCTGAAGTGAGGCATTGGAATCTATAACTAGTGTCACAGGAATGGTTCAAAACATAGACAGTGAGGAGGGTCAGTCTTCTTTTACTTATGTCGGAATTGTGCCTTTTGAATTTAATTCCGATGCAATATGGGTGTTTGATCGTCAATAAGAAGGTTAGAGGGATACAGTAGACCTGAAGTGAAGCATCGGAATCTATACCTAGATTCACAGGAATGGTTCAAAACATGGACATTAGGAAGAGTCAGTCTTCTTGTACTTAAGTCGGCATTGTGCCTTTTGTGTTTAATTCCGATGCTATTTCTCTGTTTCATCGTCAATAAGAAGGTCCAAGGCATACAGTAAACCTGTAGTGAAGCATCGGAATCTATAACTAGGTTCACAGGAATGGTGCAAAGCATAGACAGTAAGAAGAGTCATTCTTTTTATACTTAAGTCGGCATTGTGCCTTTTGTAGTTAATTCCAATGCAATTTCTGTGTTTCATTGTCAATAAGAAGGTCCAAGAGATACAGTTATCCTGAAGTGAAGCATCGGAATCTATAACTAGTGTCACCGGAATGGTTCAAAACATAGTCAGTAAGAAGAATCAGTCTTCTTGCACTTAAGTCGGCATTGTGCCTTTTCTATTTAATTCCGATGCAATTTCTGTGTTTCATCGTGAATACGAATGTCAGAGGGATACAGTAAACCTGAAGTGAAGCATCGTAATCTATAACTAGTGTCACAGGAATGGTTCAAAACATAGACAATAGGAGGGGTCAGTCTTCTTGTACTCAAGTCAGCATTGTGCCTTTTGTATTTAATTCCGATGCAATTTCTGTGTTTCATCGTCAATAAGAAGGTCCAAGGGATACAGCAAACCTGAAGTGAATCATCGGAATCTATAACTAGTGTCACACGAATGGTTCAGAACATGGTCAGTAAGAAGAGTCAGTCTTCTTGTACTTAAGTCGGCATTGTGCTTTTTGTATTTAATTCCGATGCAATTTCTGTGTTTCATCGTCAATAGGAAGGTCAGAGGGATACAGTAAACCTGAAGTGAAGCATCGGAATCCGTAACTAGTGTCACAGGAATGGTTCAAACATAGACAGTGGGAAGAGTCAGGCTTCTTGTACTTAAGTCGGCATTGTGCCTTTTCTATTTAATTCCGTTGCACTTTCTGTGTTTCATCGTCAATAAGAAGGTCCAAGGGATACAGTAAACCTGAAATGAAGCATCTGATTCTATAACTAGTGTCACAGGAATGATTCAAAACATAGACAGTAGGAAGAGTCAGTCTTCATGTACTTAGCCGGCATTGTGCCTTTTCCATTTCATTCCGATGCAATTTCTGTGTTTCGTCGTCAATACGAAGGTCCAAGGGATACAGTAAGCCTGAAGAGAAGCATCGGAATCCATAACTAGTGTCACAGGAATGGTTCAAAACAAAGACAATAGGAAGGGTCAGTCTTCTTGTACAAAAGTCAGCATTGTGCCTTTTCTATTTAATTCCGATGCAATTTCTGAGTTTCGTCGTCAATAAGAAAGTATAAGGATTACAGTAAACCTGAAGTGAAACATCGGAATCTATAACTAGTGTCACAGAGATGGTTCAAAACATAGACAGTAAGAAGAGTCGGTCCTTTTGCACTGTAGTCGGCATTGTGCATTTTGTATCTAATTCCAATGCAATATCTGTGTTTCATCGTCAATAAGAAGGTCAGAGAGATACAGTAAACCTGAGGTGAAGCTTCGGAATCTATAACTAGTGTCACAGGAATCGTTGAAAACATAGACCGCAGGAAGAGTCAGTCTTTTTGTACTTAAGTCGGCATTGTGCGTCTTCTATTTAATTTCGATGCAATTTCTGTGTTTCGTCGTCAATAAGAAGATCCAAGGGATACAGTAAGCCTGAAGAGAAGCATCGGAATCCATAACTAGTGTCACAGGAATGGCGTAAACATAGACAGTAGGAAGACTCAGTCTTCTTGAACTTAGGTCGGCATTGTGCCTTTTCTATTTAATTCCGATGCAATTTCTGTGTTTCATCGTCAATAAGAAGGTCAGAGGGATACAGTAAACCTGAAGTGAATCATCGGAATCTATAACTAGTGTCACAGGAATGGTTCAAAGCATAGTCAGTAAGAAGAGTCAGTCTTCTTGGACTTAAGTCGGCATTGTGCTTTTTGTATTTAATTCCGATACAATTTCTGTGTTTCATCGTCAATAGGAAGGTCAGAGGGATGCAGTAAACCTGAAGTGAAGCATCGGAATCTATAACTAGTGTCACAGGAATGGTTCAAAACATAGACAGAAAGAAGAGTCAATCTTCTTGTACTTAAGTCGGCATTGTGCCTTTTGTATTTAATTCCGATGCAATTTCTGTGTTTCATCGTCAATAAGAAGGTCAGAGGGATACAGTAAACCTGAAGTGTAGCATTGGAATCCGTAACTAGTGTCACAGGAATGGTTCAAAACATAGACAGTAGGAAGAGTCAGTCTTCTTGTACTTAAGTCGGCATTGTGCCTTTTCTATTTAATTCCGTTGCACTTACTGTGTTTCATCGTCAATAAGAAGGTCCAAGGGATACAGTTAACCTGAAATGAAGCATCGGATTCTATAACTAGTGTCACGGGAATGGTTCAAATCATAGACAGTAGGAACAGTCAGTCTTCATGTACTTAGCCGGCATTGTGCCTTTTCTATTTCATTCCGATGCAATTTCTGTGTTTCGTCGTCAATACGAAGGTCCAAGGGATACAATTCATCTGAAGTGAAGCATCGGAATCTATAACTAGTGTCACAGGAATGGTTCAAAACATAGACAGTAAGAAGAGTCAGTCTTCTTGTACTTATGTCGGCAATGTGCCTTTTGTATTTAATTCCGATGCAATTTCTGTGTTTCATCGTCAATAGCAAGGTCCAAGGGATACAATAAACCTGAAGTGAAGCATCGGAATCTATAACTAGTGTCACAGGAATGGTTCCAAACATAGACAGTAAGAAGAATCAGTCTTCTTGCACTTAAGTCGGCATTGTGCCTTTTCTATTCAATTCCGATGCAATTTCTGTGGATCATCGTCAATAAGAAGGTCAGAGGGATGCAGTAAACCTGAAATGAAGCATCGGATTCTATAACTAGTGTCACGGGAATGGTTCAAAACATAGACAGTAGTCGGCCGAAGTGGCCGTGCGGTTAAAGGCGCTGCAGTCTGGAACCGCAAGAACCGCTACGGTCGCAGGTTCGAATCCTGCCTCGGGCGTGGATGTTTGTGATGTCCTTAGGTTAGTTAGGTTTAACTAGTTCTAAGTTCTAGGGGACTAAAGACCTCAGCAGTTGAGTCCCATTGTGCTCAGAGCCATTTGAACCATACACAGTAGGAAGAGTCAGTCTTCATGTACTTAGCCGGCATTGTGCCTTTTCTATTTCATTCCGATGCAATTTCTGTGTTTCGTCGTCAATACGAAAGTCCAAGGGATACAATTAATCTGAAGTGAAGCATCGGAATCTATAACTAGTGTCACAGGAATGGTTTAAACATACACAGTAGGAAGAATCAGTCTTCTTGCACCTAAGTCGGCATTGTGCCTTTTCTATTTAATTCCGATGTAATTTCTGTGTTTCATCGTCAATACGAAGGTCTGAGGGATACAGTAAACCTGAAGTGAAGCATCGGAATCAATAACTAGTGTCACAGGAATGGGTCAAAACATAGACAATAGGAAATGTCAGTCTTCTTGTACTAAAGTCAGCATTGTGCCTATTCTATTTAATTGCGATGCAATTTCTGTGTTTCGTCGTCAATTAGAAGGTATAAGGGATACAGTAAACCTGAAGTGAAACATCGGAATCTATAACTAGTGTCACAGAAATGGTTCAGACATAGACAGTAAGAAGAGTCGGTCCTTTTGCACTGTAGTCGGCATTGTGCATTTTGTATCTAATTACAATGCAATTTCTGTGTTTCATCGTCAATAAGAAGGTCAGAGAGATACAGTAAACCTGAGGTGAAGCATCGGAATCTATAACTAGTGTCACAGGAATCATTGAAAACATAGACCGTAGGAAGAGTCAGTCTTCTTGTACTTAAGTCGGCATTGTGCCTCTTCTATTTAATTCCGATGCAATTTCTGTGTTTCGTCGTCAATAAGAAGATCCAAGGGATACAGTAAACCTGAAGTGAAGCATCGGAATCCATAACTAGTGTCACAGGAAAGGTTCAGAACATAGACAATAATAAGAGTCAGTCTTCTTGTACTTAAGTCGGTATGTGCCTTTTGTATTTAATGCCGATGCAATATCAGTGTTTCATCGTCAATAAGAAGGTCAGAGGGATACAGTAAACCTGAAGTGAAGCATCGGAATCAATAACTAGTGTCACAGGAATGGTTCAAAACATAGAGAGTTGGAAGAGACAGTCTTCTTGTACTTAAGTCGGCATTGTGCCTTTTGTATTTAATTCCGATGCAATTTCTGTGTTTCATCGTCAATAAGAGGGTCTGAGGGATATAGTAAACCTGAAGTGAAGCATCGGAATCTATAACTAGTGTCACAGGAATGGTTCAAACATAGTCAGTAAGAAGAGTCAGTCTCCTTGTACTTAAGTCGGCATTGTGCCTCTTCTATTTACTTCCGATGCAATATCTGTGTTTCGTCGTCAATAAGAAGGTCCAAGGGATACATTAAACCTGAAGTGAAGCATCAGAATCTCTAACTAGTGTCACAGGAATGGTTTAAACATAGACAGTAGGAAGACTCAGTCTTCTTGTACTTAGGTCGGCATTGTGCCTTTTCTATTTAATTCCGATGCAATTTCTGTGTTTCATCGTCAATAAGAAGGTCAGAGGGATACAGTAAACCTGAAGTGAAACATCGGAATCTATAACTAGTGTCACAGGAATGGTTCAAAGCATAGTCAGTAAGAAGAGTCAGTCTTCTAGGACTTAAGTCGGCATTGTGCCTTTTGTATTTAATTCCGATACAATTTCTGTGTTTCATCGTCAATAGGAAGGTCAGAAGGATGCAGTAAACCTGAAGTGAAGCATCGGAATCAATAACTAGTGTCACAGGAATGGTTCAAAACATAGACAGTAAGAAGAGTCAGTCTTCTTGTACTTAAGTCGGCATTGTGCCTTTTGTATTTAATTCCGATGCAATTTCTGTGTTTCATCGTCAATAAGAAGGTCAGAGGGATACAGTAAACCTGAAGTGGAGCATCGGAATCCGCAACTAGTGTCACAGGAATTTTTCAAAACATAGACAGTAGGAAGAGTCAGTCTTCTTGTACTTAAGTCGGCATTGTGCCTTTTCTATTTAATTCCGTTGCACTTTCTGTGTTTCATCGTCAATAAGAATGTCCAAGGGATACAGTAAACCTGAAATGAAGCATCGGACTCTATAACCAGTGTTACGGGAATGGTTCAAAACATAGACAGTAGGAAGAGTCAGTCTTCATGTACTTAGCCGGCATTGTGCCTTTTCTATTTCATTCCGATGCAATTTCTGTGTTTCGTCGTCAATACGAAGGTCCAAGGGATACAATTAATCTGAAGTGAAGCATCGGAATCTATAACTAGTGTCACAGGAATGGTTCAAAACATAGACAGTAAGAAGTGTCAGTCTTCTTGTACTTAAGTCGGCAATGTGCCTTTTGTATTTAATTCCGATGCATTTTCTGTGTTTCATCGTCAATAGGAAGGTCCAAGGGATACAGTAAACCTGAAGTGAAGCATCGGAATCTATAACTAGTGTCACAGGAATGGTTCCAAACATAGACAGTAAGAGGAATCAGTCTTCTTGCACTTATGTCGGCATTGTGCCTTTTCTATTTAATTCCGATGCAATATCTGTGGTTCATCGTCAATAAGAAGGTCTGAGGGATACAGTAAACCTGAAGTGAAGCATCGGAATCTATAACTAGTGTCACAGGAATGGTTCAAAACATAGACAATAGGAAGGGTCAGTATTCTTGTACTCAAGTCAGCATTGTGCATTTTCTATTAAATTCCGATGTAATTTCTGTGTTTCGTCGTCAATAAGAAGGTATAAGGGATACAGTAATCCTGAAGTGAAACATCGAAATCTATAACTAGTGTCACAGAAATGGTTCAAAACATAGACAGTAAGAAGAGTCGGTCCTTTTGCACTGTAGTCGGCATTGTGCATTTTGTATCTAATTCCAATGGAATTCCTGTGTTTCATCGTCAATAAGAAGGTCCGAGAGATACAGTAAACCTGAGGTGAAGCATCGGATTCTATAACTAGTGTCACAGGAATGGTTGAAAACATAGACAGTAGGAAGAGTCAGTCTTCTTGTACTTAGGTCGGCATTGTGCCTCTTCTATTTAATTCCGATGCAATTTCTGTGTTTCGTCGTCAATAAGAAGGTCCAAGGAATACAGTCAACCTGAAGTGAAGCATCGGAATCTATAACTAGTGTCACAGGAATGTTTCAAACATAGTCAGTAAGAAGAGTCAGTCTCCTTGTACTTAAGTCGGCATTGTGCCTCTTCTATTTAATTCCAATGCAATTTCTGTGTTTCGTCGTCAATAAGAAGGTCCAAGGGATACAGTAAACCTGAAGTGAAGCATCGGAATCTCTAACTAGTGTCACAGGAATGTTTTAAACGTAGAGAGTAGGAAGACTCAGTCTTCTTGTACTTAGGTCGGCATTGTGCCTTTTCTATTTAATTCCGATGCAATTTCTGTGTTTCATCGTCAATAAGAAGGTCAGAGGGATACAGTAAACCTGAAGTGAATTATCGGAATCTCTAACTAGTGTCACAGGAATGGTTCAAAGCATAGTCAGTAAGAAGAGTCAGTCTTCTTGGACTTAAGTCGGCATTCTGCCTTTTGTATTTAATTCCGATACAATTTCTGTGTTTCATCGTCAATAGGAAGGTCAGAGGGATGCAGTAAACCTGAAGTGAAGCATCGGAATCTATAACTAGTGTCACAGGAATGGTTCAAAACATAGACAGTAAGAAGAGTCAGTCTTCTTGTACTATAGTCGGCAATGTGCCTTTTGTATATAATTCCGATGCAATTTCTGTGTTTCATCGACAATAGGAAGGTCCAAGGGATACAGTAAACCTAAAGTGAAGCATCGGAATCTATAACTAGTGTCACAGGAATGGTTCCAAACATAGACAGTAAGAAGAATCAGTCTTCCTGCACTTAAGTCGGCATTGTGCCTTTTCTATTTAATTCCGATGCAATTTCTGTGGTTCATCGTCAATAAGAAGGTCAGAGGGATACAGTAAACCTGAAGTGAAGCATCGTAATCTATAACTAGTGTCACAGGAATGGTTCAAAACACAGACAATAGGAAGGGTCAGTCTTCTCGTACTTAAGTCGGCATTGTGCCTTTTGTATTTAATTCCGATGCAATTTCAGTGTTTCGTCGTCAATAAGAAGGACAGAGGGATACAGTAAACCTGAAGTGAAGCAACGGTATCTATAACTAGTGTCACAGGAATGGTTCAAGACATAGTCAGAAAGAAGAGTCAGTCTGCTTGTACTTAAGTCGGCATTGTGCCTTTTCTATTTAATCTCGATGCAATTTCTGTGTTTCATTGTCAATAAGAAGGTCAGAGGGATACAGTAAACCTGAAATGAAGCATCGGATTCTATAACTAGTGTCACGGGAATGGTTCAAAACATAGACAGTAGGAAGAGTCAGTCTTCATGTACTTAGCCGGCATTGTGCCTTTTCTATTTCATTCCGATGCAATATCTGTGTTTCGTCGTCAATACGAAGTTCCAAGGGATACAATTAATCTGAAGTGAAGCATCGGAATCTGTAACTAGTGTCACAGGAATGGTTTAAACATAGACTGTAGGAAGACTCAGTCTCCTTGTACTTAGTTCCTCATTGTGCCATTTCTATTTAATTCCGATGCAATTTCTGTGTTTCATCGTCAATAAGAAGGTCAGAGGAATACAGTAAACCTGAAGTGAAGCATCGGAAACTATAACTATTGTCACAGGAATGGTTCAAAACATAGTCAGAAAGAAGAGTCAGTCTGCTTGTACTTAAGTCGGCATTGTGCCTTTTCTATTTAATTCCGATGCAATTTCTGTGTTTCATTGGCAATAAGAAGATCAGAGGGATACAGTAAACCTGAAGTGTGGCATCGGAATCTTTAACTAGTGTCACAGCAATGGTTCCAAACATAGTCAGTAAGAAGAGTCAGTCTTCTTGTACTTAAGTCGGCATTGTGCCTTTTGTATTTAATTCCGATGTAATTTCTGTGTTTCATCGTCAATAGGCAGGTCAGAGGGATGCAGTAAACCTGAAGTGAAGCATCTGAATCTATAACTAGTGTCACAGGAATGGTTCAAAACATAGACAGTAAGAAGAGTCAGTCTTCTTGTACTTAAGTCGGCATTGTGCCTTTTGTGTTTAATTCCGATGCAATTTCTGTGTTTCATCGTCAATAAGAAGGTCAGAGGGATACAGTAAACCTGAAGTGAAGCATCGGAATCCGTAACTAGTGTCACAGGAATTGTTCAAAACATAGACAGTAGGAAGAGTCAGTCTTCATGTACTTAGCCGGCATTGTGCCTTTTCTATTTCATTCCGATGCAATTTCTGTGTTTCGTCGTCAATACGAAGGTCCAAGGGATACAATTAATCTGAAGTGAAGCATCTGATTCTATTACTAGTGTCACAGGAATGGTTAACAACATAGACAGTAAGAAGAGTCAGTCTTCTTGTACTATAGTCGGCAATGTGCCTTTTGTATATAATTCCGAAGCAATTTCTGTGTTTCATCGACAATAGGAAGGTCCAAGGGATACAGTAAACCTAAAGTGAAGCATCGGAATCTATAACTAGTGTCACAGGAATGGTTCCAAACATAGACAGTAAGAAGAATCAGTCCTCTTGCACTTAAGTCGGCATTGTGCCTTTTCTATTTAATTCCGATGCAATTTCTGTGGTTCATCGTCAATAAGAAGGTCAGAGGGATACAGTAAACCTGAAGTGAAGCATCGGAATCTGTAACTAGTGTCACAGGAATGGTTCAAAACACAGACAATAGGAAGGGTCAGTCTTCTTGTACTCAAGTCAGCATTGTGCCTTTTCTATTTAAATCCGATGCAATTTCTGTGTTTCGTCGTCAATAAGAAGGTATAAGGGATACAGTAAACCTGAAGTGGAACATTGGAATCAGTAACTAGTGTCACAGAAATAGTTCACAACATAGACAGTAAGAAGAGTCGGTCCTTTTGCACTGTTGTCGGCATTGTGCATTTTGTATGTAATTCCAATGCAATTTCTGTGTTTCGTCGTCAATAAAAAGGTCCGAGAGATACAGTAAACCTGAGGTGAAGCATCGGAATCTATAACTAGTGTCACAGGAATGGTTGAAAACATAGACAGTAGGAAGAGTCAGTCTTCATGTACTTAGCCGGCATTGTGCCTTTTCTATTTCATTCCGATGCAATTTCTGTGTTTCGTCGTCAATACGAAGGTCCAAGGGATACAATTAATCTGAAGTGAAGCATCGGAATCTATAACTAGTGTCACAGGAATGGTTTAAACATAGACAGTAGGAAGACTCAGTCTTCTTGTACTTAGATCGGCATTGTGCCATTTCTATTTAATTCCGATGCAATTTCTGTGTTTCATCGTCAATAAGAAGGTCAGAGGGATACAGTAAACCTGAAGTGAAGCATCGGAAACTATAACTAGTGTCACAGGAATGGTTCAAAACATAGTCAGAAAGAAGAGTCAGTCTTCATGTACTTACCCGGCATTGTGCCTTTTCTATTTCATTCCGATGCAATTTCTGTGTTTCGTCGTCAATACGAAGGTCCAAGGGATACAATTAATCTGAAGTGAAGCATCGGAATCTATAACTAGTGTCACAGGAATGGTTCAAAACATAGACAGTAAGAAGAGTCAGTCTTCTTGTACTATAGTCGGCAATGTGCCTTTTGTATATAATTCCGATGCAATTTCTGTGTTTCATCGACAATAGGAAGGTCCAAGGGATACAGTAAACCTAAAGTGAAGCATCGGAATCTATAACTAGTGTCACAGGAATGGTTCCAAACATAGACAGTAAGAAGAATCAGTCTTCTTGCACTTAAGTCGGCATTGTGCCTTTTCTATTTAATTCCGATGCAATTTCTGTGGTTCATCGTCAATAAGAAGGTCAGAGGGATACAGTAAACCTGAAGTGAAGCATCGTAATCTATAACTAGTGTCACAGGAATGGTTCAAAACACAGACAATAGGAAGGGTCAGTCTTCTTGTACTTAAGTCGGCATTGTGCCTCTTCTATTTAATTCCGATGCAATTTCTGTGCTTCGTCGTCAATAAGAAGGTCAAAGGGATACAGTCAACCTGAAGTGAAGCATCGGAATCTATAACTAGTGTCACAGGAAAGGTTCAGAACATAGACAGTAATAAGAGTCAGACTTCTTGTACTTAAGTCGGCATTGTGCCTTTTGTATTTAATTCCGATGCAATTTCAGTGTTTCGTCGTCAATAAGAAGGACAGAGGGATACAGTAAACCTGAAGTGAAGCAACGGTATCTATAACTAGTGTCACAGGAATGGTTCAAGACATAGTCAGAAAGAAGAGTCAGTCTGCTTGTACTTAAGTCGGCATTGTGCCTTTTCTATTTAATTTCGATGCAATTTCTGTGTTTCATTGTCAATAAGAAGGTCAGAGGGATACAGTAAACCTGAAATGAAGCATCGGATTCTATAACTAGTGTCACGGGAATGGTTCAAAACATAGAGAGTAGGAAGAGTCAGTCTTCATGTACTTAGCCGGCATTGTGACTTTTCTATTTCATTCCGATGCAATATCTGTGTTTCGTCGTCAACACGAAGTTCCAAGGGATACAATTAATCTGAAGTGAAGCATCGGAATCTATAACTAGTGTCACAGGAATGGTTTAAACATAGACAGTAGGAAGACTCAGTCTCCTTGTACTTAGATCCTCATTGTGCCATTTCTATTTAATTCCGATGCAATTTCTGTGTTTCATCGTCAATAAGAAGGTCAGAGGAATACAGTAAACCTGAAGTGAAGCATCGGAAACTATAACTAGTGTCACAGGAATGGTTCAAAACATAGTCAGAAAGAAGAGTCAGTCTGCTTGTACTTAAGTCGGCATTGTGCCTTTTCTATTTAATTCCGATGCAATTTCTGTGTTTCATTGGCAATAAGAAGATCAGAGGGATACAGTAAACCTGAAGTGTGGCATCGGAATCTTTAACTAGTGTCACAGCAATGGTTCCAAACATAGTCAGTAAGAAGAGTCAGTCTTCTTGTACTTAAGTCGACATTGTGCCTTTTGTATTTAATTCCGATGCAATTTCTGTGTTTCATCGACAATAAGAAGGTCCAAGGTATACAGTAAACCTGAAGTGAATCATCGGAATCTATAACTAGTGTCACAGGAATTGTTCAGAACATAGTCAGTAAGAAGAGTCAGTCTTCTTGGAATTAAGTCGGCATTGTGCCTTTTGTATTTAATTCCGATGCAATTTCTGTGTTTCATCGTCAATAGGCAGGTCAGAGGGATGCAGTAAACCTGAAGTGAAGCATCTGAATCTATAACTAGTGTCACAGGAATGGTTCAAAACATAGACAGTAAGAAGAGTCAGTCTTCTTGTACTTAAGTCGGCATTGTGCCTTTTGTATTTAATTCCGATGCAATTTCTGTGTTTCATCGTCAATAAGAAGGTCAGAGGGATACAGTAAACCTGAAGTGAAGCATCGGAATCCGTAACTAGTGTCACAGGAATTGTTCAAAACATAGACAGTAGGATGAGTCAGTCTTCATGTACTTAGCCGGCATTGTGCCTTTTCTATTTCATTCCGATGCAATTTCTGTGTTTCGTCGTCAATACGAAGGTCCAAGGGATACAATTAATCTGAAGTGAAGCATCGGATTCTATAACTAGTGTCACAGGAATGGTTAAAAACATAGACAGTAAGAAGAGTCAGTCTTCTTGTACTATAGTCGGCAATGTGCCTTTTGTATATAATTCCGAAGCAATTTCTGTGTTTCATCGACAATAGGAAGGTCCAAGGGATACAGTAAACCTAAAGTGAAGCATCGGAATCTATAACTAGTGTCACAGGAATGGTTCCAAACATAGACAGTAAGAAGAATCAGTCTTCTTGCACTTAAGTCGGCATTGTGCCTTTTCTATTTAATTCCGATGCAATTTCTGTGGTTCATCGTCAATAAGAAGGTCAGAGGGATACAGTAAACCTGAAGTGAAGCATCGGAATCTATAACTAGTGTCACAGGAATGGTTCAAAACACAGACAATAGGAAGGGTCAGTCTTCTTGTACTCAAGTCAGCATTGTGCCTTTTCTATTTAATTCCGATGCAATTTCTGTGTTTCGTCGTCAATGAGAAGGTATAAGGGATACAGTAAACCTGAAGTGGAACATTGGAATCAGTAACTAGTGTCACAGAAATAGTTCACAACATAGACAGTAAGAAGAGTCGGTCCTTTTGCACTGTTGTCGGCATTGTGCATTTTGTATCTAATTCCAATGCAATTTCTATGTTTCGTCGTCAATAAGAAGGTCCGAGAGATACAGTAAACCTGAGGTGAAGCATCGGAATCTATAACTAGTGTCACAGGAATGGTTGAAAACATAGACCGTAGGAAGAGTCAGTCTTCTTGTACTTAAGTCGGCATTGTGATTCTTCTATTTAATTCCGATGCAATTTCTGTGTTTCGTCGTCAATAAGAAGGTCCAAGGGATACAGTCAACCTGAAGTGAAGCATCGGAATCTATAACTAGTGTCACAGGAAAGGTTCAGAACATAGACAGTAATAAGAGTCAGTCTTCTTGTACTTAAGTCGGCATTGTGCCTTTTGTATTTAATTCCGATGCAATTTCAGTGTTTCGTCGTCAATAAGAAGGACAGAGGGATACAGTAAACCTGAAGTGAAGCAACGGAATCTATAACTAGTGTCACAGGAATGGTTCAAAACATAGTTAGAAAGAAGAGTCAGTCTGCTTGTACTTAAGTCGGCATTGTGCCTTTTCTATTTAATTCCGATGCAATTTCTGTGTTTCATTGTCAATAAGAAGGTCAGAGGGATACAGTAAACCTGAAATGAAGCATCGGATTCTATAACTAGTGTCACGGGAATGGTTCAAAACATAGACAGTAGGAAGAGTCAGTCTTCATGTACTTAGCCGGCATTGTGCCTTTTCTATTTCATTCCGATGCAATTTCTGTGTTTCGTCGTCAATAAGAAGGTCCAAGGGATACAATTAATCTGAAGTGAAGCATCGGAATCTATAACTAGTGTCACAGGAATGGTTTAAACATAGACAGTAGGAAGACTCAGTCTACTTGTACTTAGATCGGCATTGTGCCATTTCTATTTAATTCCGATGCAATTTCTGTGTTTCATCGTCAATAAGAAGGTCAGAGGGATACAGTAAACCTGAAGTGAAGCATCGGAAACTATAACTAGTGTCACAGGAATGGTTCAAAACATAGTCAGAAAGAAGAGTCAGTCTGCTTGTACTTAAGTCGGCATTGTGCCTTTACTATTTAATTCCGATGCAATTTCTGTGTTTCATTGTCAATAAGAAGATCAGAGGGATACAGTAAACCTGAAGTGAGGCATCGGAATCTTTAACTAGTGTCACAGCAATGGTTCCAAACATAGTCAGTAAGAAGAGTCAGTCTTCTTGTACTTAAGTCGGCATTGTGCCTTTTGTATTTAATTCCGATGCAATTTCTGTGTTTCATCGACAATAAGAAGGTCCAAGGGATACAGTAAAGCTGAAGTGAATCATCGGAATCTATAACTAGTGTCACAGGAATTGTTCAAAACATAGTCAGTAAGAAGAGTCAGTCTTCTTGGACTTAAGTCAGCATTGTGCCTTTTGTATTTAATTCCGATGCAATTTCTGTGTTTCATCGCCAATAGGCAGGTCAGGGGGATGCAGTAAACCTGAAGTGAAGCATCGGAATCTATAACTAGTGTCACAGGAATGGTTCAAAACATAGACAGTAAGAAGAGACAGTCTTCTTGTACTTAAGTCGGCATTGTGCCTTTTGTATTTAATTCCGATTTAATTTCTGTGTTTCATCGTCAATAAGAAGGTCAGAGGGATACAGTAAACCTGAAGTGAAGCATCGGAATCCGTAACTAGTGTCACAGGAATTGTTCAAAACATAGACAGTAGGAAGAGTCAGTCTTCATGTACTTAGCCGGCATTGTGCCTTTTCTATTTCATTCCGATGCCATTTCTGTGTGTCGTCGTCAATACGAAGGTCCAAGGGATACAATTAATCTGAAGTGAAGCATCGGAATCTATAACTAGTGTCACAGGAATGGTTCAAAACATAGACAGTAAGAAGAGTCAGTCTTCTTGTACTTAAGTCGGCAATGTGCCTTTTGTATTTAATTCCGATGCAATTTCTGTGTTTCATCGTCAATAGGAAGGTCCAATGGATACAGTAACCCTGAAGTGGAGCGTCGGAATCTATAACTAGTGTCACAGGAATGGTTCAAAACATAGACAATAGGAAGGGTCAGTCTTCTTGTACTCAAGTCAGCATTGTGCCTTTTCTATTTAATTCCGATGCAATTTCTGTGTTTCGTCGTCAATAAGAAGGTATAAGGGATACAGTAAACCTGAAGTGAAACATCGGAATCTATAATTAGTGTCACAGAAATGGTTCAAAACATAGACAGTAAGATGAGTCGGTCCTTTTGCACTGTAGTCGGCATTGTGCATTTTGTATCTAATTCCAATGCAAATTCTGTGTTTCATCGTCAATAAGAAGGTCCGAGAGATACAGTAATCCTGAGGTGAAGCATCGGAAACTATAACTAGCGTCACAGGAATGGTTGAATACATAGACCGTAGGAAGAGTCAGTCTTCTTGTACTTAAGTCGGCATTGTGCCTCTTCTATTTAATTCCGATGCAATTTCTATGTTTCATCGTCAATAAGAAGGTCAGAGGGATACAGTAAACCTGAAGTGAAGCATCGGAATCTATATCTAGTGTCACAGGAATGGTTCAAAACATAGACAATAGGAAGACTCAGTCTCCTCGTATTTGAGTCGGCATTGTGCCTTTTGTATTTAATTCCGATGCAATTTCTGTGTTTCATCGTCAATAAGAAGATCAGAGGGATACTGTAAACCTGAAGTGAGGCATCGGAATCTATAACTAGTGTCACAGGAATGGTTCAAAACATAGTTAGTAAAAAGAGTCAGTCTTCTTGTACATAAGGCGGCATTGTGCATTTTGTATTTAATTCGGATGCAATTTCTGTGTTTCATCGCCAATAAGAGGGTCCAAGAGATACAGTAAACCTGAAGTGAGGCATCGGAATCTATAACTAGTGTCACAGGATAGATTCAAAACATAGACAGCAAGAAGAGTCAGTCCTCTTGTACTTAAGTCGGCATTGTGCCTTTTCTATTTAATTCCGATGCAATATTTATGTTTCATCGTCAAAAAGAAGGGCAGAGGGATACTGTAAACCTGAAGTGAGGCATCGGAATCTATAACTAGTGTCACAGGAGTGGTTCAAAACATAGTAAGTAAAAAGAGTCAGTCTTCTTGTACATAAGGCGGCATTGTGCATTTTGTATTTAATTCCGATGCAATTTCTGTGTTTCATCGCCAATAAGAAGGTCCAAGAGATACAGTAAACCTGAAGTGAAGCATCGGAATCTATAACTAGTGTCACAGGAATGGTTCAAAACATAGTCAGTAAGAAGAGACAGTTTTCTTGTACTTAATTCTACATTGTGCCTTTTGTATTTAATTACGATCCAATTTCTGTGTTTCATCGTTAATAAGAAGGTCAGAGGGATGCAGTAAACCTGAAGTGAAGCATCGGAATCTATTACTAGTGTGACATGAATGGTTCAAAACTTATTCAGTAAGAAGAATCATTCTTCTTGTACTTAAGGCGGCATTGTGCCTTTTCTATTTAATTATGATGAAATATCTGTGTTTCATCGTCAATAAGAAGGTCAGAGGGATGCAGTAAACCTGAATTGATGCATCGGAATCTGTAACTAGCGTCACAGGAATGGTTCAAAACATAGACGGTAAGAAGAGTCAGTCTTCTTGCACTTAAATCAGCATTGTGCCTTTTTTATTTAATTCCGATGCAATTTCTGTGTTTCATCGTTAATAGGAAGGTCAGAGGGATACATTAAACCTGAAGTGAAGCATCGGTATCTATAACTAGTGTCACAGGAATGGTTCAAAACATAGACAGTAGGAAGAGTCAGTCTTCTTGTACTTAAGTCGGCATTGAGCCTTTTCTGTTTAATTCCGATGCAATTTCTGTGTTTCATCGTCAATAAGATGGTCAGAGGGATACAGTAAACGTGAAGTGAAGCATCGGAATCTGTAACTAGCGATAAAGGAATGGTTCAAATCGTAGACAGTAAGAAGAGTCAGTCTTTTTGTACTTACGTCGGCATTGTGCCTTCTCTAATTAATTCCGATGCAATTTCTGTGTTTCATCGTAAATAAGATGGTCCAAGGGATACAGTAAACCTGAAGTGATGCATCGGAATCTATAACTAGTGTCACAGGAATGCTTCAAACCATAGACAGTAAGAAGAGTCAGTCTTCTTGTTCTAAAGTCGGCATTGTGCCTTTTCTATTTAATTCCGACGCAATTTCTGCGTTTCATCGTCAGTAAGAAGTTCAGCGGGATACAGTAATCCTGAAGTGAAGCATCGGAATCTATAACTAGTGTCACAGGAATGGTTCAAAACATATTCAGTAAGAAGAATCAGTCTTCTTGTACTTAAGTCGGCATTGTGCCTGTTCTATTTAATTCCGATGCAATATATGTGTTTCATCGTCAATCAGAAGGTCAGAGGGATACAATAAACCTGAAGTGAAGCATCGGAATCTATAACTAGTGTTACAGGGATGCTTCCAAACATAGTCAGAAAGAAGAGTCAGTCTTCTTGTACTTAAGTCGGCATTGTGCCTTCTCTATTTAATTCCGATGCAATTTCTGTGTTTCATCGTCAATACGGATGTCCAAGGAATACAGTAAACCTGAAGTGAATCATCGGAATCTATAACTAGTGTCACAGGAATGGTTCAAATCATAGACAGTAAGTTGAGTCAGTCTTCTTGTACTTAAGTCGGCATTTTAATTTTTTTATTTAATTCCGATGCAATTTGTGTGTTTCATCGTCAATAAGAAGTGCAGAGGGATACAGTAAACCTGAAGTGAAGCATCGGAATCTGAAACTAGCGTCACACTAATCGTTCAAATCATAGACAGTAAGAAGAGTCAGTCTTCTAGTACTTAAGTCGGCATTGTGCCTTTTCTATTTAATTCCGATGCCATTTCTGTGTTTCATCGTCAATAAGAAGGTCCAAGGGATACAGTAAACCCGAAGTGAAGCATCGGAATCTATAACTAGTGTCACAGGAATGGTTCAAACCATAGACAGTAAGAAGTGTCAGTCTTCTTGTACTTAGGTGGGCATTGTGCCATTTCTATTTAATTCCGATGCATTTTCTGCGTTTCATCGCCAGTAATAAGTTCAGAGGGATACAGTAAACCTGAAGTGAAGCATCGGAATCTATAACTAGTGTCACAGGAATGGTTCAAAAGAAATTCAGTAAGAAGAATCAGTCTTCTTGTACTTAAGTCGGCATTGTGCCTTTTCTATTTAATTCCGACGCAATATCTGTGTTTCATCGTCAATATGAACGTCAGAGGGATACAATAAACCTGAAGTGAACCATCGGAATCTATAACTAGTGTCACAGGAATGCTTCCAAAGATAGTCAGAAAGAAGAGTCAGTCTTCTTGTACTTAAGTCGGCATTGTGCCTTTTCTATTTAATTCCGATGCAATTTCTGTGTTTCATCGTCAATACGGATGTCCAAGGAATACAGTAAACCTGAAGTGAATCATCGGAATCTATAACTAGTGTCACAGGAATGGTTCAAATCATAGACAGTAAGTTGAGTCAGTCTTCTCGTACTTAAGTCGGCATTTTGATTTTGTATTTAATTCCGATGCAATTTGTGTGTTTCATCGTCAATAAGAAGTGCAGAGGGATACAGAAAACCTGAAGTGAAGCATCGGAATCTATAACTAGTGTCACAGGAATGGTTCAAAACATAGACAGTAAGAATGGTCAGTCTTCTTGTACTTAAGTCGGCATTGTGCCTTTTGTATTTAACACCGATGCAATTTCTGTGTTTCATCGTCAATAGGAAGGACCAAGGGATACAGTAAACCTAAAGTGATGCATCGGAATCTATAACTAGTGTCACAGGAATGGTTCAAAACATTGACAGTAAGGAAAGTCAGTCTTCTTGTACTTCAGTGGCATTGTGCCATTTGTATATAATTCCAATGCAATTTCTGTGTTTCATCGTTAATAAGAAGGTCAGAGGGATACAGTAAACCTGAAGTGAAACATCGGAATCTATAACTAGAGCCACAGGAATGGTTCAAAACAGTCAGTAAGAAGGGTCAGCCTTCTTGTACTTAAGGCGGCATTGTGCATTTTGTATTTAATTCCGATGCAATTTCTGTGTTTCATCGTCAATAACAAGGTCCAAGAGATACAGTAAACCTGAAGTGAAGCATCGGAATCTATAACTAGTGTCATAGGAATGGTTCAAAACATAGTCAGTAAGAAAAGTCAGTCTTCTCGTACTTAAGTCGGCATTGTGCCCTTGTCAATTTAATTCCGATGCAATTACTGTGTTTCAATGTCAATTAGAAGGTCAGAGGGATACAGTAAATCAGAATTGAAGCATCAGAATCTCTAACTAGTGTCACAGGAATGGTTTAAAACATAGACAGTAGGAAGACTCAGTCTTCTTGTACTTAGGTCGGCATTGTGCCTTTTCTATTTAATTCCGATGCAATTTCTGTGTTTCATCGTCAATAGGAAGGTCCAAGGGATACAGTAAACCTGAAGTGATGCATCGGAATCTATAACTAGTGTCACAGGAATGCTTCAAACCCTAGACAGTAAGAAGAGTCAGTCTTCTTGTACTTAAGTCGGCATTGTGGCTTATCTATTTAATTCCGATGCAATTTCTGCGTTTCATCGTCAGTAAGAAGTTCAGAGGGATACAGTAAACCGAAGTGAAGCATCGGAATCTATAACTAGTGTCACAGGAATGGTTCAAAACATATTCAGTAAGAAGAATCAGTCTTCTAGTACTTAAGTCGGCATTGTGCCTGTTCTATTTAATTCCGATGCAATATCTGTGTTTCATCGTCAATAAGATGGTCAGAGGGATACAGTAAACCTGAAGTGAAGCATCGGAATCTGAAACTAGCGTCACACTAACCGTTCAAATCATAGACAGTAAGAAGAGTCAGTCTTCTAGTACTTAAGTCGGCATTGTGCCTTTTCTATTTAATTCCGATGCAATTTCTGTGTTTCATCGTCAATAAGAAGGTCCAAGGGATACAGTAAACCCGAAGTGAAGCATCGGAATCTATAACTAGTGTCACAGGAATGGTTCAAACCATAGACAGTAAGAAGTGTCAGTCTTCTTGTACTTAAGTGGGCATTGTGCCATTTCTATTTAATTCCGATGCAATTTCTGCGTTTCATCGCCAGTAATAAGTTCAGAGGGATACAGTAAACCTGAAGTGAAGCATCGGAATCTATAACTAGTGTCACAGGAATGGTTCAAAAGAAATTCAGTAAGAAGAATCAGTCTTCTTGTACTTAAGTCGGCATTGTGCCTTTTCTATTTAATTCCGACGCAATATCTGTGTTTCATCGTCAATATGAAGGTCAGAGGGATACAATAAACCTGAAGTGAACCATCGGAATCTATAACTAGTGTCACAGGAATGCTTCCAAAGATAGTCAGAAAGAAGAGTCAGTCTTCTTGTACTTCAGTCGGCATTGTGCCTTTTCTATTTAATTCCGATGCAATTTCTGTGTTTCATCGTCAATAAGAAGTGCAGAGGGATACAGTAAACCTGAAGTGAAGCATCGGAATCTATAACTAGTGTCACAGGAATGGTTCAAAACATAGACAGTAAGAAGGGTCAGTCTTCTTGTACTTAAGTCGGCATTGTGCCTTTTGTATTTAACACCGATGCAATTTCTGTGTTTCATCGTCAATAGGAAGGTCCAAGGGATACAGTAAACCTAAAGTGATGCATCGGAATCTATAACTAGTGTCACAGGAATGGTTCAAAACATTGACAGTAAGGAGAGTCAGTCTTCTTGTACTTAAGTGGCATTGTGCCATTTGTATATAATTCCAATGCAATTTCTGTGTTTCATCGTCAATAAGAAGGTCAGAGGGATACAGTAAACCTGAAGTGAAACATCGGAATCTATAACTAGAGCCACAGGAATGGTTCAAAACAGTCAGTAAGAAGGGTCAGCCTTCTTGTACTTAACTGGCATTGTGCATTTTGTATATAATTCCAATGCAATTTCTGTGTTTCATCGTCAATAAGAAGGTCAGAGGGATACAGTAAACCTGAAGTGAAACATCGGAATCTATAACTAGAGCCACAGGAATGGTTCAAAACAGTCAGTAAGAAGGGTCAGCCTTCTTGTACTTAAGGCGGCATTGTGCATTTTGTATTTAATTCCGATGCAATTTCTGTGTTTCATCGCCAATAAGAAGGTCAGAGGGTTACAGTAAACCTGAAGTGAAGCATCGGAATCTATAACTAGTGTCACAGGGATGCTTCCAAACATAGTCAGAAAGAAGAGGCAGTCTTCTTGTACTTAAGTCGGCATTGTGCCTTTTCTATTTAATTCCGATGCAATTTCTGTGTTTCATCGTCAATACGGATGTCCAAGGAATACAGTAAACCTGAAGTGAATCATCGGAATCTATAACTAGTGTCACAGGAATGGTTCAAATCATAGACAGTAAGTTGAGTCAGTCTTCTTGTACTTAAGTCGGCATTTTGATTTTTTTATTTAATTCCGATGCAATTTGTGTGTTTCATCGTCAATAAGAAGTGCAGAGGGATACAGTAAACATGAAGTGAAGCATCGGAATCTATAACTAGTGTCACAGGAATGGTTCAAAACATAGACAGTAAGAAGGGTCAGTCTTCTTGTACTTAAGTCGGCATTGTGCCTTTTGTATTTAACACCGATGCAATTTCTGTGTTTCATCGTCAATAGGAAGGTCCAAGGGATACAGTAAACCTAAAGTGATGCATCGGAATCTATAACTAGTGTCACAGGAATGGTTCAAAACATTGACAGTAAGGAGAGTCAGTCTTCTTGTACTTAAGTGGCATTGTGCCATTTGTATATAATTCCAATGCAATTTCTGTGTTTCATCGTTAATAAGAAGGTCAGAGGGATACAGTAAACCTGAAGTGAAACATCGGAATCTATAACTAGAGCCACAGGAATGGTTCAAAACAGTCAGTAAAAAGGGTCAGCCTTCTTGTACTTAAGGCGGCATTGTGCATTTTGTATTTAATTCCGATGCAATTTCTGTGTTTCATCGTCAATAACAAGGTCCAAGAGATACAGGAAACCTGAAGTGAAGCATCGGAATCTATAACCAGTGTCACAGGAATGGTTCAAAACATAGTTAGTAAGAAGAGTCAGTCTTCTTGTACTTAAGGCGGCAATGTGCATTTTGTATTTAATTCCGATGCAATTTCTGTGTTTCATCGTCAATAACAAGGTCCAAGAGATACAGTAAACCTGAAGTGAAGCATCGGAATCTATAACTAGTGTCATAGGAATGGTTCAAAACATAGTCAGTAAGAAGAGTCAGTCTTCTCGTACTTAAGTCGGCATTGTGCCCTTTTCAATTTAATTCCGATGCAATTACTGTGTTTCATTGTCAATTAGAAGGTCAGAGGGATACAGTAAATCTGAATTGAAGCATCAGAATCTCTAACTAGTGTCACAGGAATGGTTGAAAACATAGACAGTAGGAAGACTCAGTCTTCTTGTACTTAGGTCGGCATTGTGCCTTTTCTATTTAATTCCGATGCAATTTCTGTGTTTCATCGTCAATAAGAAGGTCCAAGGGATACAGTAAACCTGAAGTGATGCATCGGAATCTATAACTAGTGTCACAGGAATGCTTCAAACCCTAGACAGTAAGAAGAGTCAGTCTTCTTGTACTTAAGTCGGCATTGTGGCTTTTCTATTTAATTCCGATGCAATTTCTGCGTTTCATCGTCAGTAAGAAGTTCAGAGGGATACAGTAAACCGAAGTGAAGCATCGGAATCTGTAACTAGTGTCACAGGAATGGTTCAAAACATATTCAGTAAGAAGAATCAGTCTTCTAGTACTTAAGTCGACATTGTGCCTGTTCTATTTAATTCCGATGCAATATCTGTGTTTCATCGTCAATAAGATGGTCAGAGGGATACAGTAAACCTGAAGTGAAGCAACGGAATCTGAAACTAGCGTCACACTAATCGTTCAAATCATAGACAGTAAGAAGAGTCAGTCTTCTAGTACTTAAGTCGGCATTGTGCCTTTTCTATTTAATTCCGATGCAATTTCTGTGTTTCATCGTCAATAAGAAGGTCCAAGGGATACAGTAAACCCGACGTGAAGCATCGGAATCTATAACTAGTGTCACAGGAATGGTTCAAACCATAGACAGTAAGAAGTGTCAGTCTTCTTGTACTTAAGTGGGCATTGTGCCATTTCTATTTAATTCCGATGCAATTTCTGCGTTTCATCGCCAGTAATAAGTTCAGAGGGATACAGTAAACCTGAAGTGAAGCATCGGAATCTATAACTAGTGTCACAGGAATGGTTCAAAAGAAATTCAGTAAGAAGAATCAGTCTTCTTGTACTTAAGTCGGCATTGTGCCTTTTCTATTTAATTCCGACGCAATATCTGTGTTTCATCGTCAATAAGAAGGTCAGAGGGATACAATAAACCTGAAGTGAACCATCGGAATCTATAACTAGTGTCACAGGAATGCTTCCAAAGATAGTCAGAAAGAAGAGTCAGTCTTCTTGTACTTAAGTCGGCATTGTGCCTTTTCTATTTAATTCCGATGCAATTTCTGTGTTTCATCGTCAATACGGATGTCCAAGGAATACAGTAAACCTGAAGTGAATCATCGGAATCTATAACTAGTGTCACAGGAATGGTTCAAATCATAGACAGTAAGTTGAGTCAGTCTTCTCGTACTTAAGTCGGCATTTTGATTTTTGTATTTAATTCCGATGCAATTTGTGTGTTTCATCGTCAATAAGAAGTGCAGAGGGATACAGTAAACCTGAAGTGAAGCATCGGAATCTATAACTAGTGTCACAGGAATGGTTCAAAACATGGACAGTAAGAAGGGTCAGTCTTCTAGTACTTAAGTCGGCATTGTGCCTTTTGTATTTAACACCGATGCAATTTCTGTGTTTCATCGTCAATAGGAAGGTCCAAGGGATACAGTAAACCTAAAGTGATGCATCGGAATCTATAACTAGTGTCACAGGAATGGTTCAAAACATTGACAGTAAGGAGAGTCAGTCTTCTTGTACTTAAGTGGCATTGTGCCTCTTCTATTTAATTCCGATGCAATATCTGTGTTTCATCGTCAATAAGAAGGTCAGAGGGATACAGTAAACCTGAAGTGAAACATCGGAATCTATAACTAGAGCCACAGGAATGGTTCAAAACAGTCAGTAAGAAGGGTCAGCCTTCTTGTACTTAAGGCGGCATTGTGCATTTTGTATTTAATTCCGATGCAATTTCTGTGTTTCATCGCCAATAAGAAGGTCAGAGGGTTACAGTAAACCTGAAGTGAAGCATCGGAATCTATAACTAGTGTCACAGGAATGGTTCAAAACATAGTTAGTAAGAAGACTCAGTCTTCTTGTACTTAAGGCGGCAATGTGCATTTTGTATTTAATTCCGATGCAATTTCTGTGTTTCATCGTCAATAACAAGGTCCAAGAGATACAGTAAACCTGAAGTGAAGCGTCGGAAACTATAACTAGTGTCACAGCAATGGTTCCAAACATAGTCACTAAGAAGAGTCAGTCTTCTTGTACTTAAGACGGCATTGTGCTACGGTATGTTGATGATCTTCACCTATGGACCGTCTGACAGCAACTGAATAAAACTCAATTTTAGTGCCATACGCGTTTCGCCTTTATTTTCTGCAAGGCATCATCAGTGGCCTGTAATATTTACATATTTTAGCTATTTTATTTACATTTTTTGTCACTGTGCCTATAGGTTATAAATAGTTCTGGTGGTTGGTATTTCCTATTAAGTAGTAATGTTTTGAACTGTACTTACAGGTTGCGTAGACAGTTTCTTACATATTACGCTCCTGTTGCATTTTTGGTCTTGTTCTTCTTCCTATGAGCGCCAATTTGCTGTTTTTTCTGCATTCCACAGCAATATGCACTGAACGCTTTTTTTAATGCAATGTTTTGGTTTCTGTTGCCGACTGTCAAATGTTTTTGCCAAAGATCGAATATTACTGCCAAACTTACGAGTGTAACTATCGAAGTATCAGTGGTCTGTTCGTGTATGCATTTGTGTGTGCGCTTGTGTGTGTGTGTGTGTGTGTGTTTTTTGGTGTCATATTATTTTATATTATTGTATTTAATTATTTATTTTTGTTTATGTCCTGTGTATGTGCGTTTTGGTGTGATATATATATATATATATATATATATATATATATATATATATATATATATATATTTGTGCTGTGTATGTGTGTCTGTCTGTATTTTGGTGTTATGCAATTTTTTTTTTTTTGGGAGGGTGTGTGTGTGTGTGTGTGTGTGTGTGTGTGTGTGTGTGTGTGGGTGTGTGTATTTTGGTGTTATATACTTTTTTTTATGTCATCATTTCCTTTATTAAGTGTAGTAAAGAGCCTGTGCTGATGTGTGTTTGTTCATTTATCACATGTTTGTTTTCTGCTATGGCTTTCTGGATGTGGAAGTTCTCTTGCATTTGTATAAGATGTTTGTCATGGTTGCTTATTCTCATTATTTTCATTTCTTGTTCCATGTTTGTAGGATGATGGTTGTAGTGTTTTAAATGCTCTGCAAATGTGAAATGGTTTGTTTCATACTTCCAACATCTGATATGTTCTTTGTATCTTGTTTCAAAATTCCTGCATGTCATGCCTATGTATACTGCATCACAACTTTGACATTCAAGTTTATATATTCCTGATTGTTGGAATTTGTCCCTCTTGGTAGCTGGCTGGCTTAGGTGTGATTGAAGGGTTTGCCCAGGCTTATATGCTATTTTGAAGCCCTGTCTCTTTAGGATGTTTGCAACTCTGTGTGTTAGTTTATGTGTGTAGGTCATCGTGTACCATCTGGTTCTTTTCTGTGTGGTGTTGTCATTGTGTGTGTTTCTTGAGTGTGTTTGTAAGTTTTCAGCTTGTGAGTTCTTTTGTATTGTGGAAATGTTGTGTTTGTTTTTTATTTGTGTTTTTATTTTTTGATTGAGCCTGTGTACCACATGTGTGTCATACCCGTTGTTCCTAGCTATTTGTATGATCGTGTTCATTTCTTGTTCATAGTTTCTCTTACTGGGTGGGATTCTGTTTAATCTATGTAACATGTGCCTTAGTGCTGCACATTTCTGGCTTTGGGGGTGGTTGGATGTGGAATGTATTATTGTGTCCGTGGCTGTTGGTTTTCTAAAGATGTTAAATGTATGTTTTCCATTTTCTTTTTTAATTGTAATGTCAAGAAAATTTATTTGATTTTCTTTTTCTTTTTCAAGTGTGAATTTTATGTTCTTATGAGCTTTGTTTATTTCTGAATGGAGTTCATCTATTTTTTCACTTGGCTCGTCTACCAAACAAATAATGTCATCCACGTATCTGTACCAATATACGATTTTGAAACTTTCATTTGTGGTTATCTTATCAAATATCAGATTTTCAAGGTGACTGATGAAGATGTTTGCTAGTGTTCCTGATATTGGGGATCCCATGGGCAGTCCATCAGTTTGTAGATAATATTCTTCCTCAAACTGAAAGTAGTTTGGTTCAGTTGTCAGTCTGAGCATATCTGTTATTTCTTTTATTGTGTCTGTGGTGAGGTTGCTGTGGGATGAGAGATTTTGTTCTATGATTTCTATTGTTTCTGTGATAGGGATGGAGGTATACATATTTTCTATATCGAATGAAATCAGTGATGCTGTGTGTGGTACCTGTATGTTCTGTATATTTTTTATTAGGTTTCTTGTGTTTATCAGTGTTCTGTTGTTTTCTACTTTATAGTGTTTTGTAACTAACTTTTGGAGGTGTTTGGCTATGCGGTATGTTGGGGCTTTCTTGAAGTTGATAACAGGTCTCATTGGCATTCCGTCTTTATGTACCTTCGGTTGACTGCGGAGTGTTGGTGCTTGTGGGTTTTTCTGTGTTAAGTAGTATTTTTGTTTGTCTGTGAGTGTGTGTTCAATGTTTTTCAGTGTTCGTTTCACATTTGCCTGGAATCGTGTAGTTGGATCTGACCTCAGTTTTTGTATTGCGTTGTGGTCACAGGAATGTTTCAAAACATAGACAGTAGGAAGAGTCAGTCTACATGTACTTAAGTCGGCATTGTGCCTTTTGTATTTAATTCCGATGCAATTTCTGTGTTTCATCGTCAATAAGAAGGTCCAAGGGATACAGTAATCCTGAAGTGAATCATCGGAATCTATAACTAGTGTCACAGGACTGGTTCAAAACACAGACAATAGGAAGAGTCAGTCTTCTTGTACTTAAGTCGGCATTGTGCCTTTTCTATTTAATTCCGACGCAATTTCTGTGTTTCATCGTCAATAAGATGGTCAGAGGGATACAGTAAACATGAAGTGAAGCATCGGAATCTATAACTAGCGTCACAGGAATGGTTCAAATCATAGACAGTAAGAAGAGTCATTCTTCTTGTACTTAAGACGACATTGTGCATTTTCTATTTAATTCCGATGCAATTTCTGTGTTTCATCGTCAATAAGAAGGTCAGAGGGATACAGTAAACCTGAAGTGAAGCATCGGAATCTATAACTAGCGCCACAGGAATGGTTCAAAACATAGACAGTAGGGAGAGTCAGTCTACATGTACTTAAGTCGGCATTGTGCCTTTTGTATTTAATTCCGATGCAATTTCTGTCTTTCATCGTCTATAAGAAGGTCCAAGGGATACAGTAAACCTGAAGTGAAGCATCGGAATCTATAACTAGTGTCACAGGAATGGTTCAAAACATAGACAGTAAGAAGAGTCAGTCTTCTGGATCTTAAGTCGGCATTGTGCATTTTCTATTTAATTCCGATGCAATTTCTGTGTTTCATCGTCAATAAGAAGGTCAGAGGGATACAGTAAACCTGAAGTGAAGCATCGGAATCTATAACTAGTGCCACAGGAATGGTTCAAAACATAGACAGTAGGGAGAGTCAGTCTACATGTACTTAAGTCGGCATTGTGCCTTTTGTATTTAATTCCGATGCAATTTCTGTCTTTCATCGTCTATAAGAAGGTCCAAGGGATACAGTAAACCTGAAGTGAAGCATCGGAATCTATAACTAGTGCCACAGGAATGGTTCAAAACATAGACAGTAGGGAGAGTCAGTCTACATGTACTTAAGTCGGCATTGTGCCTTTTGTATTTAATTCCGATGCAATTTCTGTCTTTCATCGTCTATAAGAAGGTCCAAGGGATACAATAAACCTGAGGTGAAGCATCGGAATCTATAACTAGTGTCACAGGAATGCTTCCAAACATAGTCAGAAAGAAGAGTCAGTCTTCTTGTACTTAAGTCGGCATTGTGCTTTTGTATTTAATTCCGATGCAATTTCTGTATTTCATCGTCAATACGGAGGTCCAAGGAATACAGTATACCAGACGTGAATCACCGTATTCTATAACTAGTGTCACAGGAATGGTTCAAATCATAGACAGTAAGTTGAGTCAGTCTTCTTGTACTGAAGTGGCATTGTGCCATTTGTATATAATTCCAATGCAATTTCTGTGTTTCATCGTCGATAAGAAGGTCAGAGGGATACAGTAAACCTGAAGTGAAACATCGGAATCTATAACTAGTGTCACAGGAATGCTTCAAAACATAGTTAGTAAGAATAGTCAGTCTTCTTGTACTTAAGTCGGCATTGTGCCCTGTCAATTGAATTCCGATGCAATTACTGTGTTTCATCGTCAATTAGAAGGTCAGAGGGATACAGTAAATCTGAAGTGAATCATCGGAATCTCTAACTAGTGTCACAGGAATGGTTTAAAACATAGACAGTAGGAAGACTCAGTCTTCTTGTACTTAGGTCGGCATTGTGCGTTTTCTATTTAATTCCGATGCAATTTCTGTGTTTCATCGTCAATAAGAAGGTCCAAGGGATACAGTAATCCTGAAGTGAATCATCGGAATCTATAACTAGTGTCACAGGAATGGTTCAAAACATAGTCAGTAAGAAGAGTCAGTCTTCTTGTACTTAAGTCGGCATTGTGCCTTTTGTATTTAATTCTGATGCAATTTCTGTGTTTCATCGTCAATAAGAAGGTCAGAGGGATGCAGTAAACCTGGAGTGATGCATCGGAATCTGTAACTAGCGTCACAGGAATGGTTCAAAGCATAGACAGTAAGAAGAGTCAGTCTTCGAGCACTTGAGTCCGCATTGTGCCTTTTGTATTTAATTCCGATGCAATTTCTGTGTTTCATCGTCAATAAGAAGGTCAGAGGGTTACATTAAACCTGAAGTGAAGCATCGGAATCTATAACTAGTGTCACAGGACTGGTTCAAAACATAGACAGTAGGAAGAGTCAGTCTTCTTGTACTTAAGTCGGCATCTTGCCCTTTCTAGTTAATTCCGATGCAATTTCTGTGTTTCATCGTCAATAAGATTGTCAGAGGGATACATTAAATATGAAGTGAAGCATCGGAATCTATAACTAGCGTCACAAAAATGGTTCAAACATATTCAATAAAAAGAAGCAGTCTCCCTGTACTTAAGTCGGCATTGTGCCTTTTCTATTTAATTCCGATGCAAAATCTGTGTTTCATCGTCAATAAGAAGGTCAGAGGGATACAATAAACCTGAAGTGAAACATCAGAGTCTATTACTAGTGTCACAGGAATGGTTCGAAACAGTCAGTAAGAAGAGCCAGTCATCTTGTACTTAAGGTGGCATTGTGCGTTTTGTATTTAATTCCGATGCAATTTCTGTGTTTCATCGTCAATAAGAAGGTCCAAGAGTTACAGTAAACCTGAGGTGAAGCATCGGAATCTATAACTAGTGTCACAGGAATTGTTCAAAGCATAGACATTAAGAATGGTTAGCCTTCTTGTACTTAAGTCGGCATTGTGCCATTTCTATTTAATTCCGATGCGATTTCTGCGTTTCATCGTCAATAAGATGGTCAGAGGGATACAGTAAACCTGAAGTGAAGCATCAGAATCTGTAACTAGTGTCACAGGAATGGTTCAAAACATATTCAGTAAGAAGAATCAGTCTTCTTGTACTTAAGTCGGCATTGTGCCTTTTCTATTTAATTCCGACGCATAATCTGTGTTTCATCGTCAATAAGAAGGTCAGAGGGATACAATAAACCTGAAGTGAAGCATCGGAATCTATAACTAGTGTCACAGGAATGCTTCCAAACATAGTCAGAAAGAAGAGTCAGTCTTCTTGTACTTAAGTCGGCATTGTGCTTTTCTATTTAATTCCGATGCAATTTCTGTGTTTCATCGTCAATACGGAGGTCCAAGGAATACAGTAAACCAGACGTGAATCATCGTAATCTATAACTAGTGTCACAGGAATCGTTCAAATCATAGACAGTAAGTTGAGTCAGTCTTCTTGTGCTTAAGTCGGCATTTAATTTTTGTATTTAATTCCGATGCAATTTCTGTGTTTCATCGTCAATAAGAAGTGCAGAGGGATACAGTAAACGTGAAGGGAAGCATCGGAATCTATAACTAGTGTCACAGGAATGGTTCAAAACATAGACAGTAAGAAGGGTCAGTCTTCTTGTACTTAAGTCGGCATTGTGCCTTTTGTATTTAATACCGATGCAATTTCTGTGTTTCATCGTCAATAGGAAGGTCCAAGGGATACAGTAAAACTAAAGTGATGCATCGGAATCTATAACTAGTGTCACAGGAATGGTTCAAAACATTGACAGTAAGGAGAGTTAGTCTTCTTGTACTTAAGTGGCATTGTGCCATTTGTATATAATTCCAATGCAATTTCTGTGTTTCATCGTCAATAAGAAGGTCAGAGGGATACAGTAAACCTGAAGTGGAACATCGGAATCTGTAACTAGTGCCACAGGAATCGTTCAAAACAGTCAGTAAGAAGAGTCAGTCATCTTGTACTTAAGGCGGCATTGTGCGTTTTGTATTTAATTCCGATGCAATTTCTGTGTTTCATCGTCAATAAGAAGGTCCAAGAGTTACAGTAAACCTGAAGTGAAGCATCGGAATCTATAACTAGTTTCATAGGAATGGTTCAAAACATAGTCAGTAAGAAGAGTCAGTCTTCTTGTACTTAAGTCTGCATTTTGATTTTTGTATTTAATTGTGATGCTATTTCTGTGTTTCATCGTCAATAAGAAGGTCAGAGGGATACAGTATACCTGAAGTGAAGCATCGGAATCTGTAACTAGTGCCACAGGAATGGTTCAAAACATAGACAGTAGGAAGAGTCAGTCTTCTTGTACTTAAGTCGGCATTGTGCCTGTTCTATATAATTCCGATGCCCTTTCTGTGTTTCATTGTCAATAAGAAGATCCAAGGGATACAGTAAACCTGAAATGAAGCATCGGAATCTATAACTAAGGTCACTGGAATGTTCCAAATCATAGACAGCTGGAAGAGTCAGTCTACATGTATTTAAGTCGGCATTGTGCCTTTTGTATTTAATTCCTATGCAATTTCTGTGTTTCATCGTCTATAAGAAGGTCCAAGGGATTCAGTGAACCTGAAGTGAGGCATCGGAATCTATAACTAGTGTCACAGGAATGGTTCAAAACATAGACAGTAAGAAGAGTCACTTCTGGATCTTAAGTCGGCATTGTGCCCTTTCCAATTTATTTCCGATGCAATTACTGTGTTTCATCGTCAATAAGAAGGTCAGAGTTATATCGTAAACCTGAAGTGAAGCATCGGAATTTCTAACTAGTGTCACAGGAATGGTTTAAAATATAGTCAATAAGAAGAGTCACTCTTCTTGTGCTTACGTCGGCTTTTGTGCCTTTTGTATTTAATTCCGATGCAATATCTGTGTTTCATCGTCAATAAGAAGGTCAGAGGGATACAGTAAACCTGAAGTGAAGAATCGGAATCTATAACTAGTGTCACAGGAATGGTTCAAAACATAGAAAGTAGGAAGAGTCAGTCTTCTTGTACTTAAGTCGGCATTGTGCCTTCTCTATTTAATTCCGATGCACTATCTATGTTTCATCGTCAAGAAGAAGGTCAGAGGGATACTGTAAACCTGAAGTGAAGCATCGGAATCTATAACTAGTGTCACAGGAATGGTTCAAAACTTAGACAGTAAGAAGGGCCAGTCTTCTAGTACTTGAGTCGGAATTGTGCCTTTTCTATTTAATTCCGATGCAATTTCTATGTTTCATCGTCAATAAGAAGGTCAGAGGGATACAGTAAACCTGAAGTGAAGCATCGGAATCTATAACTAGTGTCACAGGAATGGTTCAAAACATAGTTAGTAAGAAGAGTCAGTCTTCTTGCACTTAAGGCGGCATTGTGCATTTTGTATTTAATTCCGATGCAATTTCTTTGTTTCATCGTCAATAAGAAGGTCAGAGGGATGCAGTAAATCTGAAGTGATTCATCGGAATCTGTAACTAGCGTCACAGAAATGGTTCAAAACATAGACAGTAAGAAGAGTCAGTCTTCTTGCACTTAAATCGGCATTGTGCCTTTTGTATTTAATTCCGATGCAATTTCTGTGTTTCATCGTCAATAAGAAGGTCAGAGGTATACATTAAACCGGAAGTGAAGCATCGGAAACTATAACTAGTGTCACAGGAATGGTTCAAAACATAGACAGTAGGAAGAGTCAGTCTTCTTGTACTTAAGTCGGCATTGTGCCTTTTCTATTTAATTCCGATGCAATTTCTGTGTTTCATCGTCAATAAGATGGTCAGAGGGATACAGTAAACGTGAAGTGAAGCATCGGATTCTGTAACTAGCGTCACAGAGATGGGTCAAATCATAGACAGTAAGAAGAGTCAGTCTTCTTGTACTTAAGTCGGCATTGTGCCTTTTCTATTTAATTCCGATGCAATTTCTGTGTTTCATCGTCAATAAGAAGGTCAGAGGGATACATTAAATCTGAAGTGAAGCATCGGAATCTATAAGTAGTGTTACAGGACTGGTTCAAAACATAGACAGTCGGAAGAGTCAGTCTTCTTGTACTTAAGTCGGCATTGTGCCCTTTCTATTTAATTCCGATGTAATTTCTGTGTTTCATCGTCAATAAGATGGTCAGAGGGATGCAGTAAATATGAAGTGAAGCATCGGAATCTATAACTAGCGTCACAGTAATGGTTCAAGCATATTCAATAAGAAGATTCAGTCTTCTTGTACTTAGGTCGGCATTGTGCCTTTTCTATTTAATTCCGATGCAATATCTGTGTTTCATCGTCAATAAGAAGGTCAGAGGGATACAATAAACCTGAAGTGAAGCATCGGAATCTATAACTAGTGTCACAGGAATAGTTCAAAGCATTGACAGTAAGAATGGTTAGTCTTCTTGTACTTAAGTCGGCATCGTGCCATTTCTATTTAAATCCGATGCAATTTCTGCGTTTCATCGTCAATAAGATGGTCAGAGGGATACAGTAAACCTGAAGTGAAGCATCGGAATTTGTAACTAGTGTCACAGGAATGGTTCAAAACATATTCAGTAAGAAGAATCAGTCTTCTTGTACTTAAGTCGGCATTGTGCCTTTTCTATTTAATTATGACGCATTATCTGTGTTTCATCGTCAATAAGAAGGTCAGAGGGATACAATAAACCTGAAGTGAAGCATCGGAATCTATGACTAGTGTCACAGGAATGCTTCCAAACTTAGTCAGAAAGAAGAGTCAGTCTTCTTGTACTTAAGTCGGCATTGTGCTTTTCTATTTAATTCCGATGCAATTTCTGTGTTTCATCGCCAATACGGAGGTCCAAGGAATACAGTAAACCAGACGTGAATCATCGTAATCTATAACTAGTGTCACAGGAATGGTTCAAATCATAGACAGTAAGTTGAGTCAGTCATCTTGTGCTTAAGTCGGCATTTTGATTTTTGTATTTAATTCCGATGCAATTTCTGTGTTTCATCGTCAATAAGAAGTGCAGAGGGATACAGTAAACCTGAAGTGAAGCATCGGAATCTATAACTAGTGTCACAGGAATGGTTCAAAACATAGACAGTAAGAAGGGTCCGTTTTCTTGTACTTAATTCGGCATTGTGCCTTTTGTATTTAATACCGATGCAATTTCTGTGTTTCATCGTCAATAGGAAGGTCCAAGGGATACAGTAAACCTAAAGTGATGCATCGGAATCTATAACTAGTGTCACATGAATGGTTCAAAACATAGTCAGTAAGAAGAGTCAGTCTTCTTGTACTTAAGTCGGCTTTGTGCCTTTTGTATTTAATTCCGATGCAATTTCTGTGTTTCATCGCCAATAAGAAGGTCAGAGGGTTACAGTAAACCTGAAGTGAAGCATCGGAATCTATAACTAGTGTCACAGGAATGCTTCAAAACATAGTTAGTAAGAATAGTCAGTCTTCTTGTACTTAAGTCGGCATTGTGCCCTTTTCAATTTAATTCCGATGCAATTACTGTGTTTCATCGTCAATTAGAAGGTCAGAGGGATACAGTAAATCTGAAGTGAATCATCGGAATCTCTAACTAGTGTCACAGGAATGGTTTAAAACATAGACAGTAGGAAGAATCAGTCTTCTTGTACTTAGGTCGGCATTGTGCGTTTTCTATTTAATTCCGATGCAATTTCTGTGTTTCATCGTCAATAAGAAGGTCCAAGGGATACAGTAATCCTGAAGTGAATCATCGGAATCTATAACTAGTGTCACAGGAATGGTTCAAAACATAGTCAGTAAGAAGAGTCAGTCTTCTTGTACTTAAGTCGGCATTGTGCCTTTTGTATTTAATTCCGATGCAATTTCTGTGTTTCATCGTCAATAAGAAGGTCAGAGGGATGCAGTAAACCTGAAGTGATGCATCGGAATCTGTAACTAGCGTCACAGGAATGGTTCAAACATAGACAGTAAGAAGAGTCAGTCTTCTTGCACTTGAGTCGGCATTGTGCCTTTTGTATTTAATTCCGATGCAATTTCTGTGTTTCATCGTCAATAAGAAGGTCAGAGGCATACAGTAAATATGAAGTGAAGCATCTGAATCTATAACTAGCGTCACAAAAATGGTTCAAACATATTCAATAAGAAGAATCAGTCTTCCTGTACTTAAGTCGGCATTGTGCCTTTTCTATTTAATTCCGATGCAATAAATGTGTTTCATCGTCAATAAGAAGGTCAGAGGGATACAATAAACCTGAAGTGAAGCATCGGAATCTATAACTAGTGTCACAGGAATAGTTCAAAGCATAGACAGTAAGAATGGTTAGTCTTCTTGTACTTAAGTCGGCATTGTGCCCTCTGTATTTAATACCGATGCAATTTCTGTGTTTCATCGTCAATTGGAAGGTCCAAGGGATACAGTAAACCTAAAGTGGAACATCGGAATCTATAACTAGTGCCACAGGAATGGTTCAAAACAGTCAGTAAGAAGAGTCAGTGTTCTTGTACTTAAGGCGGCATTGTGCATTTTGTATTTAATTCCGATGCAATTTCTGTGTTTCATCGTCAATAAGAAGGTCCAAGAGTTACAGTAAACCTGAAGTGAAGCATCGGTATCTATAACTAGTGTCATAGGAATGGTTCAAAACATAGTCAGTAAGAAGAGTCAGTCTTCTTGTACTTAAGTCGGCATTGTGCCCTTTTCAATTTAATTCCGATGCAATTACTGTGTTTCATCGTCAATTAGAAGGTCAGAGGGATACAGTAAATCTGAAGTGAATCATCGGAATCTCTAACTAGTGTCACAGGAATGGTTTAAAACATAGACAGTAGGAAGACTCAGTCTTCTTGTACTTAGGTCGGCATTGTGCGTTTTCTATTTAATTCCGATGCAATTTCTGTGTTTCATCGTCAATAAGAAGGTCAGAGGGATACAGTAAACCTAAAGTGAAGCATCGGAATCTATAACTAGTGTCACAGGAATGGTTCAAAACATAGTCAGAAAGAAGAGTCTGTCTGCTTGTATCTAAGTCGGCATTGCGCCTTTTCTATTTAAATCCGATGTAATTTCTGTGTATCATCGTCAATTAGAAGGTCAGAGGGATACAGTAAACCTGAAGTGAAGCATCGGAATCCATAACTAGTGTCACAGCAATGGTTCCAAACATAGTCAGTAAGAAGTGTCAGTCTTCTTGTACTTAAGTGGGCATTGTGCCTTTTGTATTTAATTCCGATGCAATTTCTGTGTTTCATCGTCAATACGAAGGTCCAAGGGATACAGTAATCCTGAAGTGAATCATCGGAATTTATAACTAGTGTCACAGGAATGGTTCAAAACATAGTCAGTAAGAAGAGTCAGTCTTCTTGTACTTAAGTCGGCATTGTGCCTTTTGTATTTAATTCCGATGCAATTTCTGTGTTTCATCGTCAATAAGAAGGTGAGAGGGATGCAGTAAACCTGAAGTGATGCATCGGAATCTGTAACTAGTGTCACAGGAATGGTTCAAAGCATAGACAGTAAGAAGAGTCAGTCTTCTTGCACTTAAGTCGGCATCGTGCATTTTGTATTTAATTCCGATGCAATTTCTGTGTTTCATCGTCAATAAGAAGGTCAGAGGGATACATTAAACCTAAAGTGAAGCATCGGAAACTATAACTAGTGTCACAGGAATGGTTCAAAACATAGACAGTAGGAAGAATCAGTCTACTTGTACTTAAGTCGGCATTGAGCCTTTTCTATTTAATTCCGATGCAATTTCTGTGTTTCATCGTCAAAAAGATGGTCAGAGGGATACAGTAAACGTGAAGTGAAGCATTGGATTCAGTAACTAGCGTCACAGAAATGGGTCAAATCATAGACAGTAAGAAGAGTCAGTCTTCTTGTACTTAAGTCGGCATTGTGAGTTTTCTATTTAATTCCCATGCCATTTCTGTGTTTCATAGTCAATAACAAGGTCAGAGGGATACATTAAACCTGAAGTGAAGCATCGGAATCTATAACTAGTGTCACAGGACTGGTTCAAAACATAGACAGTACTTAAATCGGCATTGTGCCCTTTCTATTTAATTCCGATGCAATTTCTGTGTTTCATCGTCAATAAGATGGTCAGAGGGATACAGTAAATATGAAGTGAAGCATCGGAATCTATAACTAGCGTCACAGAAATGGATCAAACATATTCAATGAGAAGAATCAGTCTTCTTGTACTTAGGTCGGCATTGTGCCTTTTCTATTTAATTCCGATGCAATATCTGTGTTTCATCGCCAATAAGAAGGTCAGAGGGATACAATTAACCTGAAGTGAAGCATCGGAATCTATAACTAGTGTCACAGGAATGCTTCAAACCCTAGACAGTAAGAAGAGTCAGTCTTCTTGTACCTAAGTCGGCATTGTGGCTTTTCTATTTAATTCCGATGCAATTTCTGCGTTTCATCGTCAGTAAGAAGTTCAGAGGGATACAGTAAACCGAAGTGAAGCATCGGAATCTATAACTAGTGTCACAGGAATGGTTCAAAACATATTCAGTAAGAAGAATCAGTCTTCTAGTACTTAAGTCGGCATTGTGCCTGTTCTATTTAATTCCGATGCAATATCTGTGTTTCATCATCAATAAGATGGTCAGAGGGATACAGTAAACCTGAAGTGAAGCATCGGAATCTGAAACTAGCGTCACAGGAATCGTTCAAATCATAGACAGTAAGAAGAGTCAGTCTTCTAGTACTTAAGTCGGCATTGTGCCTTTTCTATTTAATTCCGATGCAATTTCTGTGTTTCATCGTCAATAAGAAAGTCCAAGGGATACAGTAAACCCGAAGTGAAGCATCGGAATCTATAACTAGTGTCACAGGAATGGTTCAAACCATAGACAGTAAGAAGTGTCAGTCTTCTTGTACTTAAGTGGGCATTGTGCCTTTTCTATTTAATTCCGACGCAATATCTGTGTTTCATCGTCAATAAGAAGGTCAGAGGGATACAATAAACCTGAAGTGAACCATCGGAATCTATAACTAGTGTCACAGGAATGCTTCCAAAGATAGTCAGAAAGAAGAGTCAGTCTTCTTGTACTTAAGTCGGCATTGTGCCTTTTCTATTCAATTCCGATGCTATTTCTGTGTTTCATCGTCAATACGGATGTCCAAGGAATACAGTAAACCTGAAGTGAATCATCGGAATCCATAACTAGTGTCACAGGAATGGTTCAAATCATAGACAGTAAGTTGAGTCAGTCTTCTCGTACTTAAGTCGGCATTTTGATTTTTGTATTTAATTCCGATGCAATTTGTGTGTTTCATCGTCAATAAGAAGTGCAGAGGGATGCAGTAAACCTGAAGTGAAGCATCGGAATCTATAACTAGTGTCACAGGAATGGTTCAAAACATAGACAGTAAGAAGGGTCAGTCTTCTTGTACTTAAGTCGGCATTGTGCCTTTTGTATTTAACACCGATGCAATTTCTGTGTTTCATCGTCAATAGGAATGTCCAAGGGATACAGTAAACCTAAAGTGATGCATCGGAATCTATAACTAGTGTCACAGCAATGGTTCAAAACATTGACAGTAAGGAGAGTCAGTCTTCTTGTACATAAGTGGCATTGTGCCATTTGTATATAATTCCAATGCAATTTCTGTGTTTCATCGTCAATAAGAAGGTCAGAGGGATACAGTAAACCTGAAGTGAAACATCGGAATCTATAACTAGAGCCACAGGAATGGTTCAAAACAGTCAGTAAGAAGGGTCAGCCTTCTTGTACTTAAGGCGGCATTGTGCATTTTGTATTTAATTCCGATGCAATTTCTGTGTTTCATCGCCAATATGAAGGTCAGAGGGTTACAGTAAACCTGAAGTGAAGCATCGGAATCTATAACTAGTGTCACAGGAATGGTTCAAAACATAGTTAGTAAGAAGACTCAGTCTTCTTGTACTTAAGGCGGCAATGTGCATTTTGTATTTAATTCCGATGCAATTTCATTGTTTCATCGTCAATAACAAGGTCCAGGAGATACAGTAAACCTGAAGTGAAGCGTCGGAAACTATAACTAGTGTCACAGCAATGGTTCCAAACATAGTCAGTAAGAAGAGTCAGTCTTCTTGTACTTAAGACGGCATTGTGCTACGGTATGTTGATGATTTTCACCTATGGACCGTCTGACAGCAACTGAATAAAACTCAATTTTAGTGCCACACGCGTTTCGCCTTTATTTTCTGCAGGGAATCATCAGTGGCCTGTAATATTTACATATTTTAGCTATTTTATTTACATTTTTTGTCACTGTGCCTATAGGTTATAAACAGTTCTGGTGGTTGGTATTTCCTATTAAGTAGTAATGTTTTGAACTGTACTTACAGGTTGCGTAGACAGTTTCTTACATATTACGGTCCTGTTGCATTTTTGGTCTTGTTCTTCTTCCTATGAGCGCCAATTTGCTGTTTTTTCTGCATTCCACAGCACTATGCACTGAACGCTTTTTTTAATGCAATGGTTTGGTTTCTGTTGCCGACTGTCAAATGTTTTTGCCGAAGATCGAATATTACTGCCAAACTAACGAGTGCAACTATCGAAGTATCAGTGGTCTGTTCGTGTATGCATTTGTGTGTGCGCTTGTGTGCGTGTGTGTGTGTGTGTGTGTTTTTTGGTGTCGTATTATTTTATATTATTGTATTTAATTATTTATTTTTGTTTATGTCCTGTGTATGTGTGTTTTGGTGTGATATATATATATATATATATATATATATATATATATATATATATATATATATATATTTGTGCTGTGTATGTGTGTCTGTCTGTATTTTGGTGTTATGCAATTTTTTTTTTTTTGGGAGGGTGTGTGTGTGTGTGTGTGTGTGTGTGTGTGTGTGTGTGTGTGTGTAGGTGTGTGTGTGTATTTTGGTGTTATATACTTTTTTTTATGTCATCATTTCCTTTATTAAGTGTAGTAAGGAGCCTGTGCTGATGTGTGTTTGTTCATTTATCACATGTTTGTTTTCTGCTATGGCTTTCTGGATGTGGAAGTTCTCTTGCATTTGTATAAGATGTTTGTCATGGTTGCTTATTCTCATTATTTTCATTTCTTGTTCCATGTTTGTAGGATGATGGTTGTAGTGTTTTAAATGCTCTGCAAATGTGAAATGGTTTGTTTCATACTTCCAACATCTGATATGTTCTTTGTATCTTGTTTCAAAATTCCTGCATGTCATGCCTATGTATACTGCATCACAACTTTGACATTGAAGTTTATATATTCCTGATTGTTGGAATTTGTCCCTCTTGGTAGCTGGCTGGCTTAGGTGTGATTGAAGGGTTTGCCCAGGCTTATATGCTATTTTGAAGCCCTGTCTCTTTAGGATGTTTGCAACTCTGTGTGTTAGTTTATGTGTGTAGGTCATCGTGTACCATCTGGTTCTTTTCTGTGTGGTGTTGTCATTGTGTGTGTTTCTTGAGTGTGTTTGTAAGTTTTCAGCTTGTGAGTTCTTTTGTATTGTGGAAATGTTGTGTTTGTTTTTTATTTGTGTTTTTATTTTTTGATTGAGCCTGTGTACCACATGTGTGTCATACCCGTTGTTCCTAGCTATTTGTATGATCGTGTTCATTTCTTGTTCATAGTTTCTCTTACTGGGTGGGATTCTGTTTAATCTATGTAACATGTGCCTTAGTGCTGCACATTTCTGGCTTTGGGGGTGGTTGGATGTGGAATGTATTATTGTGTCCGTGGCTGTTGGTTTTCTAAAGATGTTAAATGTATGTTTTCCATTTTCTTTTTTAATTGTAATGTCAAGAAAATTTATTTGATTTTCTTTTTCTTTTTCAAGTGTGAATTTTATGTTCTTATGAGCTTTGTTTATTTCTGAATGGAGTTCATCTATTTTTTCACTTGGCTCGTCTACCAAACAAATAATGTCATCCACGTATCTGTACCAATATACGATTTTGATACTTTCATTTGTGGATATCTTATCAAATATCAGATTTTCAAGGTGACTGATGAAGATGTTTGCTAGTGTTCCTGATATTGGGGATCCCATGGGCAGTCCATCAGTTTGTAGATAATATTCTTCCTCAAACTGAAAGTAGTTTTGTTCAGTTGTCAGTCTGAGCATATCTGTTATTTCTTTTATTGCGTCTGTGGTGAGGTTGCTGTGGGATGAGAGATTTTGTTCTATGATTTCTATTGTTTCTGTGATAGGGATGGAGGTATACATATTTTCTATATCGAATGAAATCAGTGATGCTGTGTGTGAAACCTGTATGTTCTGTATATTTTTTATTAGGTTTCTTGTGTTTATCACTGTTCTGTTGTTTTCTACTTTATAGTGTTTTGTAACTAACTTTTGGAGGTGTTTGGCTATGCGGTATGTTGGGGCTTTCTTGAAGTTGATAACAGGTCTCATTGGCATTCCGTCTTTATGTACTTTCGGTTGACTGCGGAGTGTTGGTGCTTGTGGGTTTTTCTGTGTTAAGTAGTATTTTTGTTTGTCTGTGAGTGTGTGTTCAATGTTTTTCAGTGTTCGTTTCACATTTGCCTGGAATCGTGTAGTTGGATCTGACTTCTGTCTTTGTATTGCGTTGTGGTCACAGGAATGTTTCAAAACATAGACAGTAGGAAGGGTCAGTCTACATGTACTTAAGTCGGCATTGTGCCTTTTGTATTTAATTCCGATGCAATTTCTGTGTTTCATCGTCAATAAGAAGGTCCAAGGGATACAGTAATCCTGAAGTGAATCATCGGAATCTATAACTAGTGTCACAGGACTGGTTCAAAACATAGACAATAGGAAGAGTCAGTCTTCTTGTATTTAAGTCGGCATTGTGCCTTTTCTATTTAAATCCGATGCAATTTCTGTGTTTCATCGTCAATAAGAAGGTCCAAGGGATACAGTAAGCCTGAAGTGAATCATCGGAATCTATAACTAGTGTCACAGGACTGGTTCAAAACATAGACAGTAGGAAGAGTCAGTCTTCTTGTACTTAAGTCGGCATTGTGCCTATTCTATTTAATTCCGATGCAATTTCTGTGTTTCATCGTCAATAAGATGGTCAGAGGGATACAGTAAACATGAAGTGAAGCATCGGAATCTATAACTAGCGTCACAGGAATGGTTCAAATCATAGACAGTAAGAAGAGTCATTCTTCTTGTACTTAAGACGGCATTGTGCATTTTCTATTTAATTCCGATGCAATTTCTGTGTTTCATCGTCAATAAGAAGGTCAGAGGGATACAGTAAACCTGAAGTGAAGCATCGGAATCTATAACTAGTGCCACAGGAATGGTTCAAAACATAGACAGTAGGAAGAGTCAGTCTACATGTACTTAAGTCGGCATTGTGCCTTTTGTATTTAATTCCGATGCAATTTCTGTCTTTCATCGTCTATAAGAAGGTCCAAGGGATACAGTAAACCTGAAGTGAAGCATCGGAATCTATAACTAGTGTCACAGGAATGGTTCAAAACATAGACAGTAAGAAGAGTCAGTCTTCTGGATCTTAAGTCGGCATTGTGCCCTTTTCAATTTATTTCCGATGCAATTACTGTGTTTCATCGTCAATAAGAAGGTCAGAGTTATACCGTAAACCTGAAGTGAAGCATCGGAATTTCTAAGTAGTGTCACAGGAATGGTTTAAAATATAGTCAGTAAGAAGAGTCAGTCTTCTTGTGCTTACGTCGGCTTTGTGCCTTTTGTATTTAACTCCGATGCAATATCTGTGTTTCATCGTCAATAAGAAGGTCAGAGGGATACAGTAAACCAGATGTGAAGAATCGGAATCTATAACTAGTGTCACAGGAATGGTTCAAAACGTAGAAAGTAGGAAGAGTCAGTCTTCTTGTACTTAAGTCGGCATTGTGCCTTTTCAATTTAATTCCGATGCACTATCTATGTTTCATCGTCAAGAAGAAGGTCAGAGGGATACTGTAAACCTGAAGTGAAGCATCCGAATCTATAACTAGTGTCACAGGAATGGTTCAAAACATAGTTAGTAAGAAGAGTCAGTCCTCTTGCACTTAAGGCGGCATTGTGCATTTTGTATTTAATTCCGATGCAATTTCTTTGTTTCATCGTCAATAAGATGGTCAGAGGGATACAATAAACCTGAAGTGAAGGATCGGAATCTATAACTAGTGTCACAGGAATGTTTCCAAACATAATCAGAAAGAAGAGTCAGTCTTCTTGTTCCTAAGTCGGCATTGTGCTTTTCTATTTAATTCCGATGCAATTTCTGTATTTCATCGTCAATACGGAGGTCCAAGGAATACAGTAAACCAGACGTGAATCACCGTATTCTATAACTAGTGTCACAGGAATGGTTCAAATCATAGACAGTAAGTTGAGTCAGTCTTCTTGTGCTTAAGTCGGCATTTTGATTTTTGTATTTAATTCCGATGCAATTTCTGTGTTTCATCGTCATTAAGAACTGCAGAGGGATACAGTAAACCTGAAGTGAAGCATCGGAATCTATAACTAGTGTCACAGGAATGGTTCAAAACATAGACAGTAAGAAGGGTCAGTCTTCTTGTACTTATCGGCATTGTGCCTTTTGCATTTAATACCGATGCAATTTCTGTGTTTCATCGTCAATAGGAAGGTCCAAGGGATACAGTAAACCTAAAGTGATGCATCGGAATCTATAACTAGTGTCACAGGAATGGTTCAAAACATTGACAGTAAGGAGAGTTAGTCTTCTTGTACTTAAGTGGCATTGTGCCATTTGTATATAATTCCAATGCAATTTCTGTGTTTCATCGTCGATAAGAAGGTCAGAGCGATACAGCAAACCTGAAGTGAAACATCGGAATCTATAACTAGTGCCACAGGAATGGTTCAAAACAGTCAGTAAGAAGAGTCAGTCTTCTTGTACTTAAGGTGGCATTGTGCATTTTGTATTTAATTCCAATCGAATTTCTGTGTTTCATCGCCAATAAGATGGTCAGAGGGTTACAGTAAACCTGAAGTGAAGCATCGGAATCTATAACTAGTGTCACGGGAATGCTTCAAAACATAGTTAGTAAGAATAGTCAGTCTTCTTGTACTTAAGTCGGCATTGTGCCCTGTCAATTTAATTCCGATGCAATTACTGTGTTTCATCGTCAATTAGAAGGTCAGAGGGATACAGTAAATCTGAAGTGAATCATCGGAATCTCTAACTAGTGTCACAGGAATGGTTTAAAACATAGACAGTAGGAAGACTCAGTCTTCTTGTACTTAGGTCGGCATTGTGCGTTTTCTATTTAATTCCGATGCAATTTCTGTGTTTCATCGTCAATAAGAAGGTCCAAGGGATACAGTAATCCTGAAGTGAATCATCGGAATCTATAACTAGTGTCACAGGAATGGTTCAAAACATAGTCAGTAAGAAAAGTCAGTCTTCTTGTACTTAAGTCGGCATTGTGCCTTTTGTATTTAATTCCGATGCAATTTCTGTGTTTCATCGTCAATAAGAAGGTCAGAGGGATGCAGTAAACCTGGAGTGATGCATCGGAATCTGTAACTAGCGTCACAGGAATGGTTCAAAGCATAGACAGTAAGAAGAGTCAGTCTTCGAGCACTTGAGTCCGCATTGTGCCTTTTGTATTTAATTCCGATGCAATTTCTGTGTTTCATCGTCAATAAGAAGGTCAGAGGGATACATTAAACCTGAAGTGAAGCATCGGAATCTATAACTAGTGTCACAGGACTGGTTCAAAACATAGACAGTAGGAAGAGTCAGTCTTCTTGTACTTAAGTCGGCATTGTGCCCTTTCTATTTAATTCCGATGCAATTTCTGTGTTTCATCGTCAATAAGATTGTCAGTGGGATACAGTAAATATGAAGTGAAGCATCGGAATCTATAACTAGCGTCACAAAAATGGTTCAAACATATTCAATAAAAAGAATCAGTCTTCCTGTACTTAAGTCGGCATTGTGCCTTTTCTATTTAATTCCGATGCAAAATCTGTGTTTCATCGTCAATAAGAAGGTCAGAGGGATACAATAAACCTGAAGCGAAACATCAGAGTCTATTACTAGTGTCACAGGAATGGTTCAAAACAGTCAGTAAGAAGAGTCAGTCATCTTGTACTTAAGGCGGCATTGTGCGTTTTGTATTTAATTCCGATGCAATTTCTGTGTTTCATCGTCAATAAGAAGGTCCAAGAGTTACAGTAAACCTGAAGTGAAGCATCGGAATCTATAACTAGTGCCACAGGAATAGTTGAAAGCATAGACAGTAAGAATGGTTAGCCTTCTTGTACTTAAGTCGGCATTGTGCCATTTCTATTTAATTCCGATGCAATTTCTGCGTTTCATCGTCAATAAGATGGTCAGAGGGATACAGTAAACCTGAAGTGAAGCATCAGAATCTGTAACTAGTGTCACAGGAATGGTTCAAAACATATTCAGTAAGAAGAATCAGTCTTCATGTACTTAAGTCGGCATTGTGCCTTTTCTATTTAATTCCGACGCATAATCTGTGTTTCATCGTCAACAAGAAGGTCAGAGGGATACAATAAACCTGAAGTGAAGCATCGGAATCTATAACTAGTGTCACAGGAATGCTTTCAAACATAGTCAGAAAGAAGAGTCAGTCTTCTTGTACTTAAGTCGGCATTGTGCTTTTCTATTTAATTCCGATGCAATTTCTGTGCTTCATCGTCAATACGGAGGTCCAAGGAATACAGTAAACCAGACGTGAATCATCGTAATCTATAACTAGTGTCACAGGAATGGTTCAAATCATAGACAGTAAGTTGAGTCAGTCTTCTTGTGCTTAAGTCGGCATTTTGATTTTTGTATTTATTTCCGATGCAATTTCTGTGTTTCATCGTCAATAAGAAGTGCAGAGGGATACAGTAAACCTGAAGGGAAGCATCGGTATCTATAACTAGTGTCACAGGAATGGTTCAAAACATAGACAGTAAGAAGGGTCAGTCTTCTTGTATTTAAGTCGGCATTGTGCATTTGTATTTAATACCGATGCAATTTCTGTGTTTCATCGTCAATAGGAAGGTCCAAGGGATACAGTAAACCTAAAGTGATGCATCGGAATCTATAACTAGTGTCACAGGAATGGTTTAAAACATTGACAGTAAGGAGAGTTAGTCTTCTTGTACTTAAGTGGCATTGTGCCATTTGTATATAATTCCAATGCAATTTCTGTGTTTCATCGTCAATAAGAAGGTCAGAGGGATACAGTAAACCTGAAGTGGAACATCGGAATCTATAACTAGTGCCACAGGAATGGTTCAAAACAGTCAGTAAGAAGAGTCAGTCATCTTGTACTTAAGGCGGCATTGTGCGTTTTGTATTTAATTCCGATGCAATTTCTGTGTTTCATCGTCAATAAGAAGGTCCAATAGTTACAGTAAACCTGAAGTGAAGCATCGGAATCTATAACTAGTTTCATAAGAATGGTTCAAAACATAGTCAGTAAGAAGAGTCAGTCTTCTTGTACTTAAGTCGGCATTGTGCCCTTTTCAATTTAATTCCGATGCAATTACTGTGTTTCATCGTCAATTAGAAGGTCAGAGGGATACAGTTAATCTGAAGTTAATCATCGGAATCTCTAACTAGTGTCACAGGAATGGTTTAAAGCATAGTCAGAAAGAAGAGTCAGTCTTCTTGTACTTAAGTCGGCATTGTGCCTTTTCTATTTAATTCCGATGCAATTTCTGTGTTTTATCGTCAATACGGAGGTCCAAGGAATACAGTAAACCTGCAGTGAATCATCGGAATCTATAACTAGTGTCACACGAATGGTTCAAATCATAGACAGTAAGTCGAGTCAGTCTTTTAGTACTTATCGGCATTTTGATTTTTGTATTTAATTGCGATGCTATTTCTGTGTTTCATCGTCAATAAGAAGGTCAGAGGGATACAGTATACCTGAAGTGAAGCATCGGAATCTGTAACTAGTGCCACAGGAATGGTTCAAAACATAGACAGTAGGAAGAGTCAGTCTTCTTGTACTTAAGTCGGCATTGTGCCTGTTCTATATAATTCCGATGCCCCTTCTGTGTTTCATTGTCAATAAGAAGATCCAAGGGATACAGTAAACCTGAAATGAAGCATCGGAATCTATAACTAAGGTCACTGGAATGTTTCAAATCATAGACAGCTGGAAGAGTCAGTCTACATGTACTTAAGTCGGCATTGTGCCTTTTGTATTTAATTCCGATGCAATTTCTGTGTTTCATCGTCTATAAGAAGGTCCAAGGGATTCAGTAAACCTGAAGTGAAGCATCGGAATCTATAACTAGTGTCACAGGAATGGTTCAAAACATAGACAGTAAGAAGAGTCAGTCTTCTGGATCTTAAGTCGGCATTGTGCCCTTTTCAATTTATTTCCGATGCAATTACTGTGTTTCATCGTCAATAAGAAGGTCAGAGTTATATCGTAAACCTGAAGTGAAACATCGGAATTTCTAACTAGTGTCACAGGAATGGTTTAAAATATAGCCAGTAAGAAGAGTCAGTCTTCTTGTGCTTACGTCGGCTTTGTGCCTTTTGTATTTAATTCCGATGCAATATCTGTGTTTCATCGTCAATAAGAAGGTCAGAGGGATACAGTAAACCTGAAGTGAAGAATCGGAATCTATAACTAGTGTCACAGGAATGGTTCAAAACATAGAAAGTAGGAAGAGTCAGTCTTCTTGTACTTAAGTCGGCATTGTGCCTTCTCTATTTAATTCCGATGCACTATCTATGTTTCATCGTCAAGAAGAAGGTCAGAGGGATACTGTAAACCTGAAGTGAAGCATCGGAATCTATAACTAGTGTCACAGGAATGGTTCAAAACGTAGACAGTAAGAAGGGCCAGTCTTCTAGTACTTGAGTCGGAATTGTGCCTTTTCTATTTAATTCCGATGCAATTTCTATGTTTCATCGTCAATAAGAAGGTCAGAGGGATACAGTAAACCTAAAGTGAAGCATCGGAATCTATAACTAGTGTCACAGGGATGGTTCAAAACATAGTTAGTAAGAAGAGTCAGTCTTCTTGCACTTAAATCGGCATTGTGCCTTTTGTATTTAATTCCGATGCAATTTCTGTGTTTCATCGTCAATAAGAAGGTCAGAGGTATACATTAAACCTGAAGTGAAGCATCGGAAACTATAACTAGTGTCACAGGAATGGTTCAAAACATAGACAGTAGGAAGAGTCAGTCTTCTTGTACTTAAGTCGGCATTGTGCCTTTTCTATTTAATTCCGATGCAATTTCTGTGTTTCATCGTCAATAACATGGTCAGAGGGATACAGTAAACGTGAAGTGAAGCATCAGATTCTGTAACTAGCGTCACATGGATGGGTCAAATCATAGACAGTAAGAAGAGTCAGTCTTCTTGTACTTAAGTCGGCATTGTGCCTTTTCTATTTAATTCCGATGCAATTTCTGTGTTTCATCGTCAATAAGAAGGTCAGAGGGATACATTAAATCTGAAGTGAAGCATCGGAATCTATAACTAGTGTCACAGGACTGGTTCAAAACATAGACAGTCGGAAGAGTCAGTCTTCTTGTACTTAAGTCGGCATTGTGCCCTTTCTATTTAATTCCGATGTAATTTCTGTGTTTCATCGTCAATAAGATGGTCAGAGGGATGCAGTAAATATGAAGTGAAGCATCGGAATCTATAACTAGCGTCACAGAAATGGTTCAAACATATTCAATAAGAAGATTCAGTCTTCTTGTACTTAGGTCGGCATTGTGCCTTTTCTATTTAATTCCGATGCAATATCTGTGTTTCATCGTCAATAAGAAGGTCAGAGGGATACAATAAACCTGAAGTGAAGCATCGGAATCTATAACTAGTGTCACAGGAATAGTTCAAAGCATTGACAGTAAGAATGATTAGTCTTCTTGTACTTAAGTCGGCATTGTGCCATTTCTATTTAAATCCGATGCAATTTCTGCGTTTCATCGTCAATAAGATGGTCAGAGGGATACAGTAAACCTGAAGTGAAGCATCGGAATCTGTAACTAGTGTCACAGGAAAGGTTCAAAACATATTCAGTAAGAAGAATCAGTCTTCTTGTACTTAAGTCGGCATTGTGCCCTTTCTATTTAATTATGACGCATTATCTGTGTTTCATCGTCAATAAGAAGGTCAGAGGGATACAATAAACCTGAAGTGAAGCATCGGAATCTATGACTAGTGTCACAGGAATGCTTCCAAACATAGTCAGAAAGAAGAGTCAGTCTTCTTGTACTTAAGTCGGCATTGTGCTTTTCTATTTAATTCCGATGCAATTTCTGTGTTTCATCGTCAATACGGAGGTCCAAGGAATACAGTAAACCAGACGTGAATCATCGTAATCTGTAACTAGTGTCACAGGAATGGTTCAAATCATAGACAGTAAGTTGAGTCAGTCTTCTTGTGCTTAAGTCGGCATTTTGATTTTTGTATTTAATTCCGATGCAATTTCTGTGTTTCATCGTCAATAAGAAGTGCAGAGGGATACAGTAAACCTGAAGTGAAGCATCGGAATCTATAACTAGTGTCACAGGAATGGTACAAAACATAGACAGTAAGAAGGGTCAGTCTTCTTGTACTTAAGTCGGCATTGTGCCTTTTGTATTTAATACCGATGCAATTTCTGTGTTTCATTGTCAATAGGAAGGTCCAAGGGATACAGTAAACCTAATGTGATGCATCGGAAACTATAACTAGTGTCACAGGAATGGTTCAAAACATTGACAGTAAGGAGAGTTAGTCTTCTTGTACCTAAGTGGCATTGTGCCATTTGTATATAATTCCAATGCAATTTCTGTGTTTCATCGTCAATAAGAAGGTCAGAGGGATACAGTAAACCTGAAGTGAAACATCGGAATCTATAACTAGTGCCACAGGAATGGTTCAAAACAGTCAGTAAGAAGAGTCAGTCTTCTTGTACTTAAGGCGGCATTGTGCATTTTGTATTTTATTCCGATGGAATTTCTGTGTTTCATCGCCAATAAGAAGGTCAGAGGGTTACAGTAAACCTGAAGTGAAGCATCGGAATCTATAACTAGTGACACAGGAATGCTTCAAAACATAGTTAGTAAGAATAGTCAGTCTTCTTGTACTTAAGTCAGCATTGTGCCGTTTTCAATTTAATTCCGATGCAATTACTACGTTTCATCGTCAATTAGAAGGTCAGAGGGATACAGTAAATCTGAAGTGAATCATCGGAATCTCTAACTAGTGTCACAGGAATGGTTTAAAATCATAGACAGTAGGAAGACTCAGTCTTCTTGTACTTAGGTCGGCATTGTGCGTTTTCTATTTAATTCCGATGCAATTTCTGTGTTTCATCGTCAATAAAAAGGTCCAAGGGATACAGTAATCCTGAAGTGAATCATCGGAATCTATAACTAGTGTCACAGGAATGGTTCAAAACATAGTCAGTAAGAAGAGTCAGTCTTCTTGTACTTAAGTCGGCATTGTGCCTTTTGTATTTAATTCCGATGCAATTTCTGTGTTTCATCGTCAATAAGAAGGTCAGAGGGATGCAGTAAACCTGAAGTGATGCATCGGAATCTGTAACTAGCGTCACAAAAATGGTTCAAACATATTCAATAAGAAGAATCAGTCTTCCTGTACTTAAGTCGGCATTGTGCCTTTTCTATTTAATTCCGATGCAATATCTGTGTTTCATCGTCTATAAGAAGGTCAGAGGGATACAATAAACCTGAAGTGAAGCATCGGAATCTATAACTAGTGTCACAGGAATAGTTCAAAGCATAGACAGTAAGAATTGTTAGTCTTCTTGTACTTAAGTCGGCATTGTGCCTTCTGTATTTAATACCGATGCAATTTCTGTGTTTCATCGTCAATTGGAAGGTCCAAGGGATACAGTAAACCTAAAGTGATGCATCGGAACCTATAACTAGTGTCACAGGAATGGTTCAAAACATTGACAGTAAGGAGAGTTAGTCTTCTTGTACTTATGTGGCATTGTGCCATTTGTATATAATTCCAATGCAATTTCTATGTTTCATCGTCAATAGGAAGGTCAGAGGGATACAGTAAACCTGAAGTGGAACATCGGAATCTATAACTAGTGTCACAGGAATGGTTCAAAACATAGTCAGAAAGAAGAGTCTGTCTGCTTGTATCTAAGTCGGCATTGCGCCTTTTCTATTTAATTCCGATGTAATTTCTGTGTATCATCGTCAATTAGAAGGTCAGAGGGATACAGTAAACCTGAAGTGAAGCATCGGAATCTATAACTAGTGTCACAGCAATGGTTCCAAACATAGTCAGTAAGAAGTGTCAGTCTTCTTGTACTTAAGTCGGCATTGTGCCTTATGTATTTAATTCCGATGCAATTTCTGTGTTTCATCGTCAATAAGAAGGTCCAAGGGATACAGTAATCCTGAAGTGAATCATCGGAATCTATAACTAGTGTCACAGGAATGGTTCAAAACATTGTCAGTAAGAAGAGTCAGTCTTCTTGTACTTAAGTCGGCATTGTGCCTTTTGTATTTAATTCCGATGTAATTTCTGTGTTTCATCGTCAATAAGAAGGTCAGAGGGATGCAGTAAACCTGAAGTGATGCATCGGAATCTTTAACTAGCGTCACAGGAATGGTTCAAAGCATAGACAGTAAGAAGAGTCAGTCTTCTTGCACTTAAGTCGGCATCGTGCATTTTGTATTTAATTCCGATGCAATTTCTGTGTTTCATCGTCAATAAGAAGGTCAGAGGGATACATTAAACCTGAAGTGAAGCATCGGAAACTATAACTAGTGTCACAGGAATGGTTCAAAACATAGACAGTAGGAGGAATCAGTCTTCTTGTACTTAAGTCGGCATTGAGCCTTTTCTATTTAATTCCGATGCAATTTCTGTGTTTCATCGTCAATAAGATGGTCAGAGGGATACAGTAATCGTGAAGTGAAGCATCGGATTCTGTAACTAGCGTCACAGAAATGGGTCAAATCATAGACAGTAAGAAGAGTCAGTCTTCTTGTACTTAAGTCGGCATTGTGCCTTTTCTATTTAATTCCGATGCCATTTCTGTGTTTCATCGTCAATAACAAGGTCAGACGGATACATTAAACCTGAAGTGAAGCATCGGAATCTATAACTAGTGTCACAGGACTGGTTCAAAACATAGACAGTACTTAAATCGGCATTGTGCCCTTTCTATTTAATTCCGATGCAATTTCTGTGTTTCATCGCCAATAAGATGGTCAGAGGGATACAGTAAATATGAAGTGAAGCATCGGAATCTATAACTAGCGTCACAGAAATGGTTCAAACATATTCAATGAGAAGAATCAGTCTTCTTGTATTTAGGTCGGCATTGTGCCTTTTCTATTTAATTCCGATGCAATATCTGTGATTCATCGTCAATAAGAAGGTCAGAGGGATACAATTAACCTGAAGTGAAGCATCGGAATCTGTAACTAGTGTCCCAGGAATGGTTCAAAACATATTCAGTAATAAGAATCAGTCTTCTTGTACTTAAGTCGGCACTGTGCCTTTTCTATTTAATTCCGACGCATTATCTGTGTTTCATCGACAATAAGAAGGTCAGAGGGATACAATAAACCTGAAGTGAAGCATCGGAATCTATAACTAGTGTCACAGGAATGCTTCCAAACATAGTCGGAAAGAAGAGTCAGTCTTCTTGTACTTAAGTCGGCATTGTGCTTTTCTATTTAATTCCGATGCAATTTCTGTGTTTCATCGTCAATACGGAGGTCCAAGGAATACAGTAAACCAGACGTGAATCATCGTAATCTATAACTAGTGGCACAGGAATGGTTCAAATCATAGACAGTAAGTTGAGTCAGTCTTCTTGTGCTTAAGTCGGCATTTTGGTATTTGTATTTAATTCCGATGCAATTTCTGTGTTTCATCGTCAATAAGAAGTGCAGAGGGATACAGTAAACCTGAAGTGAAGCATCGGAATCTATAACTATTGTCATAGGAATGGTTCAAAACATAGTCAGTAAGAAGAGTCAGTCTTCTTGTACTTAAGTCGGCATTGTGCCCTTTTCAATTTAATTCCGATGCAATTACTGTGTTTCATCGTCAATTAGAAGGTCAGAGGGATACAGTAAATCTGAAGTGAATCATCGGAATCTCTAACTAGTGTCACAGGAATGGTTTAAAACATAGACAGTAGGAAGACTCAGTCTTCTTGTACTTAGGTCGGCATTGTGCGTTTTCTATTTAATTCCGATGCAATTTCTGTGTTTCATCGTCAATAAGAAGGTCAGAGGGATACAGTTAACCTGAAGTGAAGCATCGGAATCTACAACTAGTGTCACAGGAATGGTTCAAAACATAGTCAGAAAGAAGAGTCAGTCTGCTTGTATTTGAGTCGGCATTGCGCCTTTTCTATTTAATTCCGATGTAATATCTGTGTTTCATCGTCAATTAGAAGGTCAGAGGGATACAGTAAACCTGAAGTGAAGCATCGGAATCTATAACTAGTGTCACAGCAATGGTTCCAAACATAGTCAGTAAGAAGTGTCACTCTTCTTGTACTTAAGTCGGCATTGTGCTATTTGTATTTAATTCCGATGCAATTTCTGTGTTTCATCGTCAATAAGAATGTCCAAGGGATACAGTAATCCTGAAGTGAATCATCGGAATCTATAACTAGGGTCACAGGAATGGTTCAAAACATAGTCAGTAAGAAGAGTCAGTCTTCTTGTACTTAAGTCGGCATTGTGCCCTTTGTATTTATTTCCGATGCAATTTCTGTGTTTCATCGTCAATAAGAAGGTCAGAGGGATGCAGTAAACCTGAAGCGATGCATCGGAATCTGTAACTAGCGTCACAGGAATGGTTCAAAGCATAGACAGTAAGAGAGAGTCTGTCTTCTTGCACTTACGTCGGCATTGTGCATTTTGTATTTAATTCCGATGCAATATCTGTGTTTCATCGTCAATAAGAACGTCAGAGGGATACATTAAACCTGAAGTGAAGCATCGGAAACTATAACTAGTGTCACAGGAATGGTTCAAAACATAGACAGTAGGAAGAGTCAGTCTTCTTGTACTTAAGTCGGCATTGTGCCTTTTCTATTTAATTCCGATGCAATTTCTGTGTTTCATCGTCAATAAGATGGTCAGAGGGATACAGTAAGCGTGAAGTGAAGCATCGGATTCTGTAACTGGCGTCACAGAAATGGGTCGAATCATAGACAGTAAGAAGAGTCAGTCTTCTTGTAGTTAAGTCGGCATTGTGCCTTTTCTATTTAATTCCGATGCAATTTCTGTGTTTCATCGTCAATAAGAAGGTCAGAGGGATACATTAAACCTGAAGTGAAGCATCGGAATCTATAACTAGTGTCACAGGACTGGTTCAAAACATAGACAGTACTTAAGTCGGCATTGTGCCGTTTCTATTTAATTCCGATGCAATTTCTGTGTTTCATCGTCAATAAGATGGTCAGAGGGAGACAGTAAATATGAAGTGAAGCATCGGAATCTATAACTAGCGTCACAGAAATGGTTCAAACATATTCAATGAGAAGAATCAGTCTTCTTGTACTTAGGTCGGCATTGTGCCTTTTCTATTTAATTCCGATGCAATATCTGTGTTTCATCGTCAATAAGAAGGCCAGAGGGATACAATTAACCTGAAGTGAAGCATCGGAATCTATATCTAGTGTCACAGGAATGGTTCAAAGCATAGACAGTAAGAATGGTTAGTCTTCTTGTGCTTAAGTCGGCATTGTGCCATTTCTATTTAATTCCGATGCAATTTCTGCGTTTCATCGTCAATAAGATGGTCAGAGGGATACAGTGAACCTGAAGTGAAGCATCGGAATCTGTAACTAGTGTCACAGGAATGGTTCAAAACATATTCAGTAAGAAGAATCAGTCTTCTTGTACTTAAGTCGGCATTGTGCCTTTTCTATTTAATTCCGATGCATTATCTGTGTTTCATCGACAATAAGAATGTCAGAGAGATACAATAAACCTGAAGTGAAGCATCGGAATCTATAACTAGTGTCACAGGAATGCTTCCAAACATAGTCAGAAAGAAGAGTCAGTCTTCTTGTACTTAAGTCGGCATTCTGCTTTTTTATTTAATTCCGATGCAATTTCTGTGTTTCATCGTCAATACGGAGGTCCAAGGAATACAGTAAACCAGACGTGAATCATCGTAATCTATAACTAGTGTCACAGGAATGGTTCAAATCATAGACAGTAAGTTGAGTCAGTCTTCTTGTGCTTAAGTCGGCATTTTGATTTTTGTATTTAATTCCGATGCAATTTCTGTGTTTCATCATCAATAAGAAGTGCAGAGGGATACAGTAAACCTGAAGTGAAGCATCGGAATCTATAAGTAGTGTCACAGGAATGGTTCAAAACATAGACAGTAAGAAGGGTCAGTCTTCTTGTACTTAAGTCGGCATTGTGCATTTTGTATTTAATTCCGATGGAATTTCTGTGTTTCATCGCCAATAAGAAGGTCAAAAGGTTACAGTAAACCTGAAGTGAAGCATCGGATTCTATAACTAGTGTCACAGGAATGCTTCAAAACATAGTTAGTAAGAATAGTCAGTCTTCTTGTACTTAAGTCGGCATTGTGCCCTTTTCAATTTAATTCCGATGCAATTACTGTGTTTCATCGTCAATTAGAAGGTCAGAGGGATACAGTAAATCTGAAGTGAATCATCGGAATCTCTAACTAGTGTCACAGGAATGGTTTAAAACATAGACAGTAGGAAGACTCAGTCTTCTTGTACTTAGGTCGGCATTGTGCGTTTTCAATTTAATTCCGATGCAATTTCTGTGTTTCGTCGTCAATAAGATGGTCAGAGGGATACATTAAACCTGAAGTGAAGCATAGGAATCTATAACTAGTGTCACAGGACTGGTTCAAAACATAGACAGTAGGAAGAGTCAGTCTTCTTGTACTTAAGTCGTCATTGTGCCCTTTCTATTTAATTCCGATGCAATTTCTGTGTTTCATCGTCAATAAGATGGTCAGAGGGATACAGTAAATATGAAGTGAAGCATCGGAATCTATAACTAGTGTCACAGCAATGGTTCCAAACATAGTCAGTAAGAAATGTCAGTCTTCTTGTACTTAAGTCGGCATTGTGCCTTTTGTATTTAATTCCGATGCAATTTCTGTGTTTCATCGTCAATAAGTAGGTCCAAGGGATACAGTAATCCTGAAGTGAATCATCGGAATCTTTAACTAGTGTCACAGGAATGGCTCAAAACATAGTCAGTAAGAAGAGTCAGTCTTCTTGTACTTAAGTCGGCATTGTGCCTTTTGTATTTAATTCCGATGCAATTTCTGTGTTTCATCGACAATAAGAAGCTCAGAGGGATGCAGTAAACCTGAAGTGATGCATCGGAATCTGTAACTAGCGTCACAGGAATGGTTCAAAGCATAGACAGTAAGAAGAGTCAGTCTTCTTGCACTTAAGTCGGCATTGTGCATTTTGTATTTAATTCCGATGCAATTTCTGTCTTTCATCGTCAATAAGAAGGTCAGAGGGATACATTAAACCTGAAGTGAAGCATCGGAAACTATAACTAGTGTCACAGGAATGGTTCAAAACATAGACAGTAGGAAGAGTCAGTCTTCTTGTACTTAAGTCGGCATTGTGGGGTTTCTATTTAATTCCGATGCAATTTCTGTGTTTCACCGTCTATAAGATGGTCAGAGGGATACAGTAAACGTGAAGTGAAGCATCGGATTCTGTAACTAGCGTCACAGAAATGGGTCAAATCATAGACAGCAAAAAGAGTCAGTCTTCTTGTACTTAAGTCGACATTGTGCCTTTTCTATTTAATTCCGATGCAATTTCTGTGTTTCATCGTCAATAAGAAGGTCAGAGGGATACATTAAACCTGAAGTGAAGCATCGGAATCTATAACTAGTGTCACAGGACTGGTTCAAAACATAGACAGTAGGAAGAGTCAGTCTTCTTGTACTTAAGTCGGCATTGTGCCCTTTCTATTTAATTCCGATGCAATTTCTGTGTTTCATCGTCAATAAGATGGTCAGAGGGATACAGTAAATATAAAGTGAAGCATCGGAATCTATAACTAGCGTCACAGAAATGGTTCAAACATATTCAGTAAGAAGAATCAGTCTTCTTGTACTTAAGTCGGCATTGTGCCTTTTCTATTTAACTCCGACGCATTATCTGTGTTTCATCGACAATAAGAAGGTCAGAGGGATTCAATAAACCTGAAGTGAAGCATCGGAATCTATAACTAGTGTCACAGGAATGCTTCCAAACATAGTCAGAAAGAAGAGTCAGTCTTCTTGTACTTAAGTCGGCATTGTGCTTTTTTATTTAATTCCGATGCAATTTCTGTGTTTCATCGTCAATACGGAGGTCCAAGGAATACAGTAAACCAGACGTGAATCATCGAAATCTATAACTAGTGTCACAGGAATGGTTCAAATCATAGACAGTAAGTTGAGTCAGTCTTCTTGTGCTTAAGTCGGCATTTTGATTTTTGTATTTAATTCCGATGCAATTTCTGTGTTTCATCGTCAATAAGAAGGTCAGAGGCATACAGTAAATATGAAGTGAAGCATCTGAATCTATAACTAGCGTCACAAAAATGGTTCAAACATATTCAATAAGAAGAATCAGTCTTCCTGTACTTAAGTCGGCATTGTGCCTTTTCTATTTAATTCCGATGCAATATCTGTGTTTCATCGTCAATAAGAAGGTCAGAGGGATACAATAAACCTGAAGTGAAGCATCGGAATCTATAACTAGTGTCACAGGAATAGTTCAAAGCATAGACAGTAGGAATGGTTAGTCTTCTTGTACTTAAGTCGGCATTGTGCCTTCTGTATTTAATACCGATGCAATTTCTGTGTTTCATCGTCAATTGGAAGGTCCAAGGGATACAGTAAACCTAAAGTGATGCATCGGAACCTATAACTAGTGTCACAGGAATGGTTCAAAACATTGACAGTAAGGAGAGTTAGTCTTCTTGTACTTATGTGGCATTGTGCCATTTGTATATAATTCCAATGCAATTTCTATGTTTCATCGTCAATAGGAAGGTCTGAGGGATACAGTAAACCTGAAGTGGAACATCGGAATCTATAACTAGTGTCACAGGAATGGTTCAAAACATAGTCAGAAAGAAGAGTCTGTCTGCTTGTATCTAAGTCGGCATTGCGCCTTTTCTATTTAATTCCGATGTAATTTCTGTGTATCATCGTCAATTAGAAGGTCAGAGGGATACAGTAAACCTGAAGTGAAGCATCGGAATCTATAACTAGTGTCACAGCAATGGTTCCAAACATAGTCAGTAAGAAGTGTCAGTCTTCTTGTACTTAAGTCGGCATTGTGCCTTTTGTATTTAATTCCGATGTAATTTCTGTGTTTCATCGTCAATAAGAAGGTCAGAGGGATGCAGTAAACCTGAAGTGATGCATCGGAATCTGTAACTAGCGTCACAGGAATGGTTCAAAGCATAGACAGTAAGAAGAGTCAGTCTTCTTGCACTTAAGTCGGCATCGTGCATTTTGTATTTAATTCCGATGCAATTTCTGTGTTTCATCGTCAATAAGAAGGTCAGAGGGATACATTAAACCTGAAGTGAAGCATCGGAAACTATAACTAGTGTCACAGGAATGGTTCAAAACATAGACAGTAGGAAGAATCAGTCTTCTTGTACTTAAGTCGGCATTGAGCCTTTTCTATTTAATTCCGATGCAATTTCTGTGTTTCATCGTCAATAAGATGGTCAGAGGGATACAGTAATCGTGAAGTGAAGCATCGGATTCTGTAACTAGCGTCACAGAAATGGGTCAAATCATAGACAGTAAGAAGAGTCAGTCTTCTTGTACTTAAGTCGGCATTGTGCCTTTTCTATTTAATTCCGATGCCATTTCTGTGTTTCATCGTCAATAACAAGGTCAGACGGATACATTAAACCCGAAGTGAAGCATCGGAATCTATAACTAGTGTCACAGGACTGGTTCAAAACATAGACAGTACTTAAATCGGCATTGTGCCCTTTCTATTTAATTCCGATGCAATTTCTGTGTTTCATCGCCAATAAGATGGTCAGAGGGATACAGTAAATATGAAGTGAAGCATCGGAATCTATAACTAGCGTCACAGAAATGGTTCAAACATATTCAATGAGAAGAATCAGTCTTCTTGTACTTAGGTCGGCATTGTGCCTTTTCTATTTAATTCCGATGCAATATCTGTGATTCATCGTCAATAAGAAGGTCAGAGGGATACAATTAACCTGAAGTGAAGCATCGGAATCTGTAACTAGTGTCCCAGGAATGGTTCAAAACATATTCAGTAATAAGAATCAGTCTTCTTGTACTTAAGTCGGCATTGTGCCTTTTCTATTTAATTCCGACGCATTATCTGTGTTTCATCGACAATAAGAAGGTCAGAGGGATACAATAAACCTGAAGTGAAGCATCGGAATCTATAACTAGTGTCACAGGAATGCTTCCAAACATAGTCGGAAAGAAGAGTCAGTCTTCTTGTACTTAAGTCGGCATTGTGCTTTTCTATTTAATTCCGATGCAATTTCTGTGTTTCATCGTCAATACGGAGGTCCAAGGAATACAGTAAACCAGACGTGAATCATCGTAATCTATAACTAGTGGCACAGGAATGGTTCAAATCATAGACAGTAAGTTGAGTCAGTCTTCTTGTGCTTAAGTCGGCATTTTGATATTTGTATTTAATTCCGATGCAATTTCTGTGTTTCATCGTCAATAAGAAGTGCAGAGGGATACAGTAAACCTGAAGTGAAGCATCGGAATCTATAACTATTGTCATAGGAATGGTTCAAAACATAGTCAGTAAGAAGAGTCAGTCTTCTTGTACTTAAGTCGGCATTGTGCCCTTTTCAATTTAATTCCGATGCAATTACTGTGTTTCATCGTCAATTAGAAGGTCAGAGGGATACAGTAAATCTGAAGTGAATCATCGGAATCTCTAACTAGTGTCACAGGAATGGTTTAAAACATAGACAGTAGGAAGACTCAGTCTTCTTGTACTTAGGTCGGCATTGAGCGTTTTCTATTTAATTCCAATGCAATTTCTGTGTTTCATCGTCAATAAGAAGGTCAGAGGGATACAGTTAACCTGAAGTGAAGCATCGGAATCTACAACTAGTGTCACAGGAATGGTTCAAAACATAGTCAGAAAGAAGAGTCAGTCTGCTTGTATTTGAGTCGGCATTGCGCCTTTTCTATTTAATTCCGATGTAATATCTGTGTTTCATCGTCAATTAGAAGGTCAGAGGGATACAGTAAACCTGAAGTGAAGCATCGGAATCTATAACTAATGTCACAGCAATGGTTCCAAACATAGTCAGTAAGAAGTGTCAGTCTTCTTGTACTTAAGTCGGCATTGTGCCTTTTGTATTTAATTCCGATGCAATTTCTGTGTTTCATCGTCAATAAGAATGTCCAAGGGATACAGTAATCCTGAAGTGAATCATCGGAATCTATAACTAGGGTCACAGGAATGGTTCAAAACATAGTCAGTAAGAAGAGTCAGTCTTCTTGTACTTAAGTCGGCATTGTGCCCTTTGTATTTATTTCCGATGCAATTTCTGTGTTTCATCGTCAATAAGAAGGTCAGAGGGATGCAGTAAACCTGAAGCGATGCATCGGAATCTGTAACTAGCGTCACAGGAATGGTTCAAAGCATAGACAGTAAGAGAGAGTCAGTCTTCTTGCACTTACGTCGGCATTGTGCCTTTTCTATTTAATTCCGATGCAATATCTGTGATTCATCGTCAATAAGAAGGTCAGAGGGATACAATTAACCTGAAGTGAAGCATCGGAATCTGTAACTAGTGTCCCAGGAATGGTTCAAAACATATTCAGTAATAAGAATCAGTCTTCTTGTACTTAAGTCGGCATTGTGCCTTTTCTATTTAATTCCGACGCATTATCTGTGTTTCATCGACAATAAGAAGGTCAGAGGGACACAATAAACCTGAAGTGAAGCATCGGAATCTATAACTAGTGTCACAGGAATGCTTCCAAACATAGTCGGAAAGAAGAGTCAGTCTTCTTGTACTTAAGTCGGCATTGTGCTTTTCTATTTAATTCCGATGCAATTTCTGTGTTTCATCGTCAATACGGAGGTCCAAGGAATACAGTAAACAAGACGTGAATCATCGTAATCTATAACTAGTGGCACAGGAATGGTTCAAATCATAGACAGTAAGTTGAGTCAGTCTTCTTGTGCTTAAGTCGGCATTTTGATATTTGTATTTAATTCCGATGCAATTTCTGTGTTTCATCGTCAATAAGAAGTGCAGAGGGATACAGTAAACCTGAAGTGAAGCATCGGAATCTATAACTATTGTCATAGGAATGGTTCAAAACATAGTCAGTAAGAAGCGTCAGTCTTCTTGTACTTAAGTCGGCATTGTGCCCTTTTCAATTTAATTCCGATGCAATTACTGTGTTTCATCGTCAATTAGAAGGTCAGAGGGATACAGTAAATCTGAAGTGAATCATCGGAATCTCTAACTAGTGTCACAGGAATGGTTTAAAACATAGACAGTAGGAAGACTCAGTCTTCTTGTACTTAGGTCGGCATTGTGCGTTTTCTATTTAATTCCGATGCAATTTCTGTGTTTCATCGTCAATAAGAAGGTCAGAGGGATACAGTTAACCTGAAGTGAAGCATCGGAATCTACAACTAGTGTCACAGGAATGGTTCAAAACATAGTCAGAAAGAAGAGTCAGTCTGCTTGTATTTGAGTCGGCATTGCGCCTTTTCTATTTAATTCCGATGTAATATCTGTGTTTCATCGTCAATTAGAAGGTCAGAGGGATACAGTAAACCTGAAGTGAAGCATCGGAATCTATAACTAGTGTCACAGCAATGGTTCCAAACATAGTCAGTAAGAAGTGTCAGTCTTCTTGTCCTTAAGTCGGCATTGTGCCTTTTGTATTTAATTCCGATGCAATTTCTGTGTTTCATCGTCAATAAGAATGTCCAAGGGATACAGTAATCCTGAAGTGAATCATCGGAATCTATAACTAGGGTCACAGGAATGGTTCAAAACATAGTCAGTAAGAAGAGTCAGTCTTCTTGTACTTAAGTCGGCATTGTGCCCTTTGTATTTATTTCCGATGCAATTTCTGTGTTTCATCGTCAATAAGAAGGTCAGAGGGATGCAGTAAACCTGAAGCGATGCATCGGAATCTGTAACTAGCGTCACAGGAATGGTTCAAAGCATAGACAGTAAGAGAGAGTCAGTCTTCTTGCACTTACGTCGGCATTGTGCATTTTGTATTTAATTCCGATGCAATTTCTGTGTTTCATCGTCAATAAGAACGTCAGAGGGATACATTAAACCTGAAGTGAAGCATCGGAAACTATAACTAGTGTCACAGGAATGGTTCAAAACATAGACAGTAGGAAGAGTCAGTCTTCTTGTACTTAAGTCGGCATTGTGCCTTTTCTATTTAATTCCGATGCAATTTCTGTGTTTCATCGTCAATAAGATGGTCAGAGGGATACAGTAAACGTGAAGTGAAGCATCGGATTCTGTAACTGGCGTCACAGAAATGGGTCGAATCATAGACAGTAAGAAGAGTCAGTCTTCTTGTAGTTAAGTCGGCATTGTGCCTTTTGTATTTAATTCCGATGCAATTTCTGTGTTTCATCGTCAATAAGAAGGTCAGAGGGATACATTAAACCTGAAGTGAAGCATCGGAATCTATAACTAGTGTCACAGGACTGGTTCAAAACATAGACAGTACTTAAGTCGGCATTGTGCCGTTTCTATTTAATTCCGATGCAATTTCTGTGTTTCATCGTCAATAAGATGGTCAGAGGGAGACAGTAAATATGAAGTGAAGCATCGGAATCTATAACTAGCGTCACAGAAATGGTTCAAACATATTCAATGAGAAGAATCAGTCTTCTTGTACTTAGGTCGGCATTGTGCCTTTTCTATTTAATTCCGATGCAATATCTGTGTTTCATCGTCAATAAGAAGGCCAGAGGGATACAATTAACCTGAAGTGAAGCATCGGAATCTATATCTAGTGTCACAGGAATGGTTCAAAGCATAGACAGTAAGAATGGTTAGTCTTCTTGTGCTTAAGTCGGCATTCTGCCATTTCTATTTAATTCCGATACAATTTCTGCGTTTCATCGTCAATAAGATGGTCAGAGGGATACAGTGAACCTGAAGTGAAGCATCGGAATCTGTAACTAGTGTCACAGGAATGGTTCAAAACATATTCAGTAAGAAGAATCAGTCTTCTTGTACTTAAGTCGGCATTGTGCCTTTTCTATTTAATTCCGATGCATTATCTGTGTTTCATCGACAATAAGAGTGTCAGAGGGATACAATAAACCTGAAGTGAAGCATCGGAATCTATAACTAGTGTCACAGGAATGCTTCCAAACATAGTCAGAAAGAAGAGTCAGTCTTCTTGTACTTAAGTCGGCATTCTGCTTTTTTATTTAATTCCGATGCAATTTCTGTGTTTCATCGTCAATACGGAGGTCCAAGGAATACAGTAAACCAGACGTGAATCATCGTAATCTATAACTAGTGTCACAGGAATGGTTCAAATCATAGACAGTAAGTTGAGTCAGTCTTCTTGTGCTTAAGTCGGCATTTTGATTTTTGTATTTAATTCCGATGCAATTTCTGTGTTTCATCATCAATAAGAAGTGCAGAGGGATACAGTAAACCTGAAGTGAATCATCGGAATCTCTAACTAGTGTCACAGGAATGGTTTAAAACATAGACAGTAGGAAGACTCAGTCTTCTTGTACTTAGGTCGGCATTGTGCGTTTTCAATTTAATTCCGATGCAATTTCTGTGTTTCGTCGTCAATAAGATGGTCAGAGGGATACATTAAACCTGAAGTGAAGCATAGGAATCTATAACTAGTGTCACAGGACTGGTTCAAAACATAGACAGTAGGAAGAGTCAGTCTTCTTGTACTTAAGTCGTCATTGTGCCCTTTCTATTTAATTCCGATGCAATTTCTGTGTTTCATCGTCAATAAGATGGTCAGAGGGATACAGTAAATATGAAGTGAAACATCGAAATCTATAACTAGTGTCACAGGAATGGTTCAAACTTATTCAATAAGAAGAATCAGTCTTCCTGTACTTAAGTCGGCATTGTGCCTTTTCCATTAGCTTCCGATGTAATTTCTGTGTTTCATCGACAATTAGAAGGTCAGAGGGATACAGTAAACCTGAAGTGAAGCATCGGAATCTATAACTAGTGTCACAGCAATGGTTCCAAACATAGTCAGTAAGAAATGTCAGTCTTCTTGTACTTAAGTCGGCATTGTGCCTTTTGTATTTAATTCCGATGCAATTTCTGTGTTTCATCGTCAATAAGTAGGTCCAAGGGATACAGTAATCCTGAAGTGAATCATCGGAATCTTTAACTAGTGTCACAGGAATGGCTCAAAACATAGTCAGTAAGAAGAGTCAGTCTTCTTGTACTTAAGTCGGCATTGTGCCTTTTGTATTTAATTCCGATGCAATTTCTGTGTTTCATCGACAATAAGAAGCTCAGAGGGATGCAGTAAACCTGAAGTGATGCATCGGAATCTGTAACTAGCGTCACAGGAATGGTTCAAAGCATAGACAGTAAGAAGAGTCAGTCTTCTTGCACTTAAGTCGACATTGTGCCTTTTCTATTTAATTCCGATGCAATTTCTGTGTTTCATCGTCAATAAGAAGGTCAGAGGGATACATTAAACCTGAAGTGAAGCATCGGAATCTATAACTAGTGTCACAGGACTGGTTCAAAACATAGACAGTAGGAAGAGTCAGTCTTCTTGTACTTAAGTCGGCATTGTGCCCTTTCTATTTAATTCCGATGCAATTTCTGTGTTTCATCGTCAATAAGATGGTCAGAGGGATACAGTAAATATAAAGTGAAGCATCGGAATCTATAACTAGCGTCACAGAAATGGTTCAAACATATTCAGTAAGAAGAATCAGTCTTCTTGTACTTAAGTCGGCATTGTGCCTTTTCTATTTAACTCCGACGCATTATCTGTGTTTCATCGACAATAAGAAGGTCAGAGGGATTCAATAAACCTGAAGTGAAGCATCGGAATCTATAACTAGTGTCACAGGAATGCTTCCAAACATAGTCAGAAAGAAGAGTCAGTCTTCTTGTACTTAAGTCGGCATTGTGCTTTTTTATTTAATTCCGATGCAATTTCTGTGTTTCATCGTCAATACGGAGGTCCAAGGAATACAGTAAACCAGACGTGAATCATCGAAATCTATAACTAGTGTCACAGGAATGGTTCAAATCATAGACAGTAAGTTGAGTCAGTCTTCTTGTGCTTAAGTCGGCATTTTGATTTTTGTATTTAATTCCGATGCAATTTCTGTGTTTCATCGTCAATAAGAAGTGCAGAGGGATACAGTAAACCTGAAGTGAAGCATTGGAATCTATAACTAGTGTCACAGGAATGGTTCAAAACATAGACAGTAAGAAGGGTCAGTCTTCTTGTACTTAAGTCGGCATTGTGCATTTTGTATTTAATTCCGATGGAATTTCTGTGTTTCATCGCCAATAAGAAGGTCAGAGGGTTACAGTAAACCTGAAGTGAAGCATCGGAATCTATAACTAGTGTCACAGGAATGCATCAAAACATAGTTAGTAAGAATAGTCAGTCTTCTTGTACTTAAGTCGGCATTGTGACCTTTTCAATTTAATTCCGATGCAATTACTGTGTTTCATCGTCAATTAGAAAGTCATAGGGATACAGTAAATCTGAAGTGAATCATCGGAATCTCTAACTAGTGTCACAGGAATGGTTTAAAACATAGACAGTAGGAAGACTCAGTCTTCTTGTACTTAGGTCGGCATTGTGCGTTTTCTATTTAATTCTGATGCAATTTCTGTGTTTCATCGTCAATAAGAAGGTCCAAGGGATACAGTAATCCTGAAGTGAATCATCGGAATCTATTACTAGTGTCACAGGAATGGTTCAAAACATAGTCAGTAAGAAGAGTCAGTCTTCTTGTACTTAAGTCGGCATTGTTCCTTTTGTATTTAATTCCGATGCAATTTCTGTGTTTCATCGTCAATAAGAAGGTCAGAGGGATGCAGTAAACCTGAAGTGATGGATCGGAATCTGTAACTAGCGTCACAGGAATGGTTCAAAGCATAGACAGTAAGAACAGTCAGTCTTCTTGCACTTGAGTCGGCATTGTGCCTTTTGTATTTAATTCCGATGCAATTTCTGTGTTTCATCGTCAATAAGAAGGTCAGAGGGATACATTAAACCTGAAGTGAAGCATCGGAATCTATAACTAGTGTCACAGGACTGGTTCAACACATAGACAGCAGAAAGAGTCAGTCTTCTTGTACTTAAGTCGGCATTGTGCCCTTTCTATTTAATTCCGATGCAATTTCTGTGTTTCATCGTCAATAAGATGGTCAGAGGGATACAGTAAATATGAAGTGAAGCATCGGAATCTATAACTAGTGTCACAGGAATGGTTCAAACTTATACAATAAGAAGAATCAGCCTTCCTGTACTTAAGTCGGCATTGTGCCTTTTCTATTTCATTCCGATGTAATTTCTGTGTTTCATCGTCAATTAGAAGGTCAGAGGGATACAGTAATCCTGAAGTGAAGCATCGGAATCTATAACTAGTGTCACAGCAATGGTTCCAAACATAGTCAGTAAGAAGTGTCAGTCTTGTTGTACTTAAGTCGGCATTGTGCCTTTTGTATTTAATTCCGATGCAATTTCTGTGTTTCATCGTCAATAAGAAGGTCCAAGGGATACAGTAATCCTGAAGTGAATCATCGGAATCTATAACTAGTGTCACAGGAATGGTTCAAAACATAAGCAGTAAGAAGAGTCAGTCTTCTTGTACTTAAGTCGGCATTGTGCCTTTTGTATTTAATTCCGATGCAATTTCTGTGTTTCATCGTCAATAAGAAGCTCAGAGGGATGCAGTAAACCTGAAGTGATGCATCGGAATCTGTAACTAGCGTCACAGGAATGGTTCAAAGCATAGACAGTAAGAAGGGTCAGTCTTCTTGCACTTAAGTCGGCATTGTGCATTTTGTATTTAATTCCGATGCAATTTCTGTGTTTCATCGTCAATAAGAAGGTCAGAGGGATACATTAAACCTGAAGTGAAGCATCGGAAACTATAACTAGTGTCACAGGAATGGTTCAAAACATAGACAGTAGGAAGAGTCAGTCTTCTTGTACTTAAGTCGGCATTGTGCCGTTTCTATTTAATTCCGATGCAATTTCTGTGTTTCATCGTCAATAAAATGGTCAGAGGGATACAGTAAACGTGAAGTGAAGCGTCGGATTCTGTAACTAGCGTCACAGAAATGGGTCAAATAATAGACAGTAAGAAGAGTCAGTCTTCTTGTACTTAAGTCGGCATTGTGCCTTTTCTATTTAATTCCGATGCAATTTCTGTGTTTCATCGTCAATAAGAAGGTCAGAGGGATACATTAAACCTGAAGTGAGGCATCGGAATCTATAACTACTGTCACAGGACTGGTTCAAAACATAGACAGTAGGAAGAGTCAGTCTTCTTGTACTTAAGTCGGCATTGTGCCATTTCTATTTAATTCCGATGGAATTTCTGCGTTTCATCGTCAATAAGATGGTCAGAGGGGTACAGTGAACCTGAAGTGAAGCATCGGAATCTTTAACTAGTGTCACAGGAATGGTTCAAAACATATTCAGTAAGAAGAATCAGTCTTCTTGTACTTAAGTCGGCATTGTGCCTTTTCTATTTAATTCCGACGCATTATGTGTGTTTCATCGACAATAAGAAGGTCAGAGGTATACAATAAACCTGAAGTGAAGCATCGGAATCTATAACTAGTGTCACAGGAATGCTTCCAAACATAGTCAGAAAGAAGAGTCAGCCTTCTTGTACTTAAGTCGGCATTGTGCTTTTCTAATTAATTCCGATGCAATTTCTGTGTTTCATCGTCAATACGGAGGTCCAAGGAATACAGTAAACCAGACGAGAATCATCGTAATCTATGACTAGTGTCACAGGAATGGTTCAAATCATAGACAGTAAGTTGAGTCAGTCTTCTTGTGCTTAAGTCGGCATTTTGATTTTTGTATTTAATTCCGATTCAATTTCTGTGTTTCATCGTCAATAAGAAGTGCAGAGGGATACAGTAAACCTAAAGTGAAGCATCGGAATCTATAACTAGTGTCACAGCAATGGTTCAAAACATTGACAGTAAGGAGAGTTAGTCTTCTTGTACTTAAGTGGCATTGTGCCATTTGTATATAATTCCAATGCAATTTCTGTGTTTCTTCGTCAATAAGAAGGTCAGAGGGATACAGTAAACCTGAAGTGAAACATCGGAATCTATAACTAGTGCCACAGGAATGGTTCAAAACGGTCAGTAAGAAGAGTCAGTTTTCTTGTACTTAAGGCGGCATTGTGCATTTTGTATTTAATTCCGATGGAATTTCTGTGTCTCATCGCCAATAAGAAGGTTAGAGGGTTACAAGTCAACCTGAAGTGAAGCATCGGAATCTATAACTAGTGTCACAGGAATGGTTTAAAACATAGCCAGTAGGAAGACTCAGTCTTCTTGTACTTAGGTCGGCATTCTGCGTTTTCTATTTAATTCAGATGCAATTTCTTTGTTTCATCGTCAATAAGAAGGTCCAAGGGATACAGTAATCCTGAAGTGAATCATCGGAATCTATTACTAGTGTCACAGGAATGGTTCAAAACATAGTCAGTAAGAAGAGTCAGTCTTCTTGTACTTAAGTCGGCATTGTTCCTTTTGTATTTAATTCCGATGCAATTTCTGTGTTTCATCGTCAATAAGAAGGTCAGAGGGATACATTAAACCTGAAGTGAAGCAACGGAATCTATAACTAGTGTCACAGGACTGGTTCAAAACATAGACAGTAGGAAGAGTCAGTGTTCTTGTACTTAAGTTGGCATTGTGCCCTTTCTATTTAATTCCGATGCAATTTCTGTGTTTCATCGTCAATAAGATGGTCAGAGGGATACAGTAAATATGAAGTGAAGCATCGGAATCTATAACTAGCGTCACAAAAATGGTTCAAACTTATTCAATAAGAAGAATCATTCTTCCTGTACTTAAGTCGGCATTGTGCCTTTTCTAATTAATTCCGATGCAATATCTGTGTTACATCGTCAATAAGAAGGTCAGAGGGATACAATAAACCTGAAGTGAAGAATCAGAGTCTATAACTAGTGTCACAGGAATGGTTCAAAACATATTCAGTAAGAAGAATCAGTCTTCTTGTACTTAGGTCGGCATTGTGCCTTTTCTATTTAATTCCGATGCAATATCTGTGTTTCATCGTCAATAGGAAGGTCAGAGGGATACAATAAACCTGAAGTGAAGCATCGGAATCTATAACTAGTGTCACAGTAATAGTTCAAAGCATAGACAGTAAGAATGGTTAGTCTTCTTGTACTTAAGTCGGCATTGTGCCATTTCTATTTAATTCCGATGCAATTTCTGCGTTTCATTGTCAATAAGGTTTTCAGAGGGATACAGTAAACCTGAAGTGAAGCATCGGAATCTGTAACTAGGGTCACAGGAATGGTTCAAAACATATTCAGTAAGAAGAATCAGTCTTCTTGTACTTAAGTCGGCATTGTGCCTTTTCAATTTAATTCCGACGCATTATCTGTGTTTCATCGTCAATAAGAACGTCAGAGGGATACAATAAACCTGAAGTGAAGCATCGGAATGTATCACTAGTGTCACAGAAATGCTTCCAAACATAGTCAGAAAGAAGAGTCAGTCTTCTTGTACTTAAGTCGGCAATGTGCTTTTCTATTTAATTCCGATGCAATTTCTGTGTTTCATCGTCAATACGGTGGTCCAAGGAATACAGTAACCCAGACGTGAATCATCGTAATCTATAACTAGTGTCACAGGAATGGTTCAAATCATACACAGTAAGTTGAGTCAGTCTTCTTGTGCTTAATTCGGCATTTTGACTTTTGTATTTAATTCCGATGCAATTTCTGTGCTTCATCGTCAATACGGAGGTCCAAGGAATACAGTAAACCTGAAATGAAGCATCGGAATCTATAACTAAGGTCACAGGAATGTTTCAAAGCATAGTCAGTAGGATGAGTCAGTCTACATGTACTTAAGTCGGCATTGTGCCTTTTGTATTTAATTCCGATGCAATTTCTGTGTTTCATCGTCAATAAGAAGGTCAGAGGGATGCAGTAAACCTGAAGTGAAGCATCGGAATCAGTAACAAGCGTCACAGGAATGGTTCAAAACATAGACAGTAAGAAGAGTCAGTCTTCTTGCACTTAAGTCGGCATTTTGCCTTTTGTATTTAATTCCGATGCAATTTCTGGGTTTCATCGTCAATAAGAAGGTCAGAGGGATACATTAAACCTGAAGTGAAGCATCGGAATCTATAACTAGCGTCACAGGAATAATGCAAATCATAGGCAGTAAGAAGAGTCAGTCTTCTTGTACTTAAGTCGGCATTGTCCCTTTTCTATTTAGTTCCGATGCAATTTCTGTGTTCCATCGTCAATAAGAAGGTCCAAGGGAAACAGTAAAACGGAAGTGAAGCATCGGAATTTGTAACTTCTTGTACTTTTCTATTTAATTCCGATGCAATTTCTGTGATTCATCGTCAATAAGATGGTCAGAGGGATACAGTAAACCTGAAGTGAAGCATCGGAATCTGTAACTAGCGTCACAGGAATAATGCAAATCATAGGCAGTAAGAAGAGTCAGTCTTCTTGTACTTAAGTCGGCATTGTCCCTTTTCTATTTAATTCCGATGCAATTTCTGTGTTCCATCGTCAATAAGAAGGTCCAAGGGAAACAGTAAAACGGAAGGGAAGCATCGGAATTTATAACTAGTGTCACAGGAGTGGTTCAAACCTTAGACAGTAAGAAGAGTCAGTCTTCTTGTACTTAAGTCGGCAATGTGCCATTTCTATTTAATTCCGATGCAATTTCTGTGTATCATCGTCAGTAAGACGTTCCGAGGGATACAGCAAACCTGAAGTGAAGCATCGGAATCTATAACTAGTGTCACATGAATGGTTCAAAACATATTCAGTAAGAAGAATCAGTCCACATGTACTTAAGTCGGCATTGTGCCTTTTCTATTTAATTCCGATGCAATATCTGTGTTTCTTCGTCAACAAGATGGTCCAAAGTTTACAGTAAACCTGAAGTGATGCATCGGATTCTATAATTAGTGTCACAGGAATGGTTCAAAGCTTAGACAGTAAGAAAGGTTAGTCTTCTTGTACTTAAGTCGGCATTGTGCCTTTTCTATTTAATTCTGATGCAATTTCTGTGTTTCATCGTCAATAAGAAGGTCAGAGGGATACAGTAAACCTGAAGTGGAGCATCGGAATCTATAACTAGCGTCACAGCAATGGATCCAAACATAGTCAGTAAGAAGAGTCAGTCTTCTTGTACTTAAGTCGGCATTGTGCCTTTTGTATTTAATTCCGATGCAATTTCTGTGTTTCATCGTCAATAGGAAGGTCAGAGGGATACAATAATCCTGAAGTGAAGCATCGGAATCTATAACTAGTGTCACAGGAATGCTTCCAAACATAGTCAGAAAGTAGAGTCAGTCTTCTTGTACTTAAGTCAGCATTGTGCCTTTTGTATTTAATTCCGATTCAACTACTGTGTTTCATCGTCAATAAGATATTCAGAGGGATACAGTAAACGTGAAGTGAAGCATCGGAATCTGTAACTAGCGTCACAGGAATGGTTCAAATCATAGGCAGTAAGAAGAGTCAGTCATCTTGTACTTAAGTCGGCATTGTGCCTTTTCTATTTAGTTCCGATGCAATTTCTGTGTTTCATCGTCAATAAGAAGGTCCAAGGGATACAGTAAACCTGAAGTGAAGCATCGGAATCTATAACTAGAGTCACAGGAATGCTTCAAACCATAGACAGTAAGAAGAGTCACTCTTCTTGTACTTAAGTCGGCATTGTGCCTTTTCTATTTAATTCCGATGCAATTTCAGCGTTTCATCGTCAGTAAGAAGTTCAGAGGGATACAGTAAACCTGAAGTGAAGCATCGGAATCTATAATTAGTGTCACAGGAATGGTTCAAAACATATTCAGTAAGAAGAATCAGTCTTCTTGTACATAAGTCGGCATTGTGCTTTTTCCATTTAATTCCGACGCAATATCTGTGTTTCATCGTCAATAAGAAGGTCAGAGAGATACTATAAACCTGAAGTGAAGCATCGGAATCTATAACTAGTGTCACAGGAATGCTTCCAAACATAGTCAGAAAGATGAGTCAGTCTTCTTGTACTTAAGTCAGCATTGTGCCTTTTGTATTTAATTCCGATGCAATTTCTGTGTTTCATCGTCAATAAGAAGCTCAGAGGGATACATTAAACCTGATGTGAAGCATCGGAATCTATAACTAGTGTCACAGGAATGGTTGAAAACATAGTCAGTAAGAAAGGTTAGTGTTCTTGTACTTAAGTCGGCATTGTGCCTTTTGTATTTTATTGCGATGCATATTCTGTGTTTCATCGTCAATAAGAAGGTCAGAGGGATACAGGAAACCAGAAGTGAAGCATCGTCATCTATAACTAGTGTCACAGGAATGGTTCAAAACATAGACAGTAGGAAGAGTAGGTCTTCTTGTACTTAAGTCGGCACTGTGCCTCTTCTTTTTAATTCTGATGTCCTTTCTGTGTTTCATCGTCAATAAGAAGGTCCAAGGGATACAGTATACCTGAAATGAAGCATCGGAATCTGTAACTAAGGTCACAGGCATGTTTCAAAACATAGACAGTAGGAAGAGTCAGTCTACATGTAGTTAAGTCGGCATTGTGCCTTTTGTATTTAATTCCGATGCAATTTCTTTGTTTCATCGTCAATAAGAAGGTCAGAGGGATACCGTAAACCTGAAGTGAAGCATCGGAATCTGTAACTAGTGTCACAGGAATGGTTCAAAACATAGTCAGTAAGAAGAGTCAGTCTTCTTGTACTTAAGTCGGCATTGTGCCCTTTTCAATTTAATTCCGATGCAATTACTGTGTTTCATCGTCAACAAGGAGGTCAGAGGGATACCGTAAACCTGAAGTGAAGCATCGGAATTTCTAACTAGTGTCACAGGAATGGTTTAAAACATAGTCAGTAAGAAGAGTCAGTCCTCTTGTACTTACGTAGGCTTTGTGCCTTTTGTATTTAATTCCGATGCAATATCTGTGTTTCATCGTCAATAAGAAGGTCAGAGGGATACAGTAAAGCTGAAGTGAAGAATCGGAATCTATGACTAGTGTCACAGGAATGGTTCAAAACATAGAAAGTAGGAATAGTCGCTCTTCTTGTACTTAAGTCGGCATTGTGCCTTTTCTATTTAATTCCGATGCATTATCTATGTTTCATCGTCAATAAGAAGGTCAGAGGGATACTGTAAACCTGAAGTGAAGCATCGAAATCTACAACTAGTGTCAAAGGAATGGTTCAAAACATAGACAGTTAGAAGGGCCAGTCTTCTTGTACTTGAGTCGGAATTGTGCCTTTTCTATTTAATTCCGATGCAATTTCTATGTTTCATCGTCAAAAAGAAGGTCAGAGGGATACAGTAAACCTAAAGTGAAGCATCGGAATCTATAACTAGTGTCACAGGAATGGTTCAAAACATAGTCAGTAAGAGGAGTCAGTCTTCTTGTACTTAAGTCGGCATTGTGCCCTTTTCAATTTAATTCCGATGCAATAACTGTGTTTCATCGTCAATTAGAAGGTCAGTGGGATACAGGAAATCTGAAGTGAATCATCGGAATCTCTAACTAGTGTCACAGGAATGGTTTAAAACATAGACAGTAGGAAGACTCACTCTTCTTGTACTTAGGTCGGCATTGTGCCTTTTCTATTTAATTCCGATGCAATTTCTTTGTTTCATCGTCAATAAGTACGTCAGAGGGATGCGGTAAAACCTGAAGTGATGCATCGGAATCTGTAACTAGCGTCACAGGAATGGTTCAAAACATAGACAGTAAGAAGAGTCAGGCTTCTTGCACTTAAATCGGCATTGTGCCTTTTGTATTTAATTCCGATGCAATTTCTGTGTTTCATCGTCAATAAGAAGGTCAGAGGGATTCATTAAACCTGAAGTGAAGCATCGGAATCTATAACTGGTGTCACAGGACTGGTTCAAACATAGACAGTAGGAAGAGTCAGTCTTCTTGTACTTAAGTCGGCATTGTGCCTTTTCTATTTAATTCCGATGCAATTTCTGTGTTTCATCGTCAATAAGATGGTCAGAGTGATACAGTAAACGTGAAGTGAAGCATCGGAATCTGTAACTAGCGTCACAGGAATGGTTCAAATCATAGACAGTAAGAAGAGTCAGTCTTCTTGTACTTAAGTCGGCATTGTGCCTTTTCTATTTAATTCCGATGCAATTTCTGTGTTTCATCGTCAATAAGAAGGTCCAAGGGATACAGTAAACCTGAAGTGAGGCATCGGAATCTATAACTAGTGTCACAGGAATGCTTCAAACCATAGACAGTAAGAAGAGTCAGTCTTCTTGTACTTAAGTCGGCATTGTGCCTTTTCTATTTAATTACGATGCAATTTCTGCGTTTCATCGTCAGTAAGAAGTTCAGAGGGATACAGTATACCTGAAGTGAAGCATTGGAATCTATTACTAGTGTCACAGGAATGGGTCAAAACATATTCAGTAAGAAGAATCTGTCTTCTTGTACTTAAGTCGGCATTGTGCCTTTTCTATTTAATTCCGACGCAATAGCTGTCTTTCATCGTCATTAAGAGGGTCAGAGGGACACAATAAACCTGAAGTGAAGCATCGGAATCTATAACTAGTGACACAGGAATGGTTCAAAGCATAGACAGTAAGAGGAGTCAGTATTCTTGTAGTTAAGTCGGCATTGTGCCTTTTCTATTTAATTCCGATGCAATTTCTGTGTTTCATCGTCAATAACAAGGTCCAAGGGATACAGTAAACCCGAAGTGAAGCATCGGAATCTATAACTAGTGTCACAGGAATGGTTCAAAGCATAGACAGTAAGAATGGTTAGTCTTCTTGTACTTAAGTCGGCATTGTGCCTTTTCTATTTAATTCCGATGCAATTTCTGTGTTTCATCGTCAATAAGATGGTCAGAGGGATACAGTAAACCTGAAGTGAAGCATCGGAATCTGTAACTAGCGTCACAGGAACCGTTCAAATCATAGACAGTAAGAGGAGTCAGTCTTCTTGTACTTAAGTCGGCATTGTGCCTTTTCTATTTAATTCCGACGCAATTTCTGTTTTTCATCGTAAATACGAAGGTCCAAGGGATACAGTAAACCCGAGGTGAAGCATCGGAATCTATAACTAGTGTCACAGGAATGATTCAAACCATAGACAGTAAGAAGAGTCAGTCTTCTTGTACATAAGTCGGCATTGTGCTATGTCTATTTAATTCCGAAGCAATTTCTGCGTTTCTTCGTCAGTAAGAAGTTCAGAGGGATACAGTAAACCTGAAGTGAAGCATCGGAATCTATAACTAGTGTCACAGGTATGGTTCAAAACATATTCAGTAAGAGGAATCAGTCTTCTTGTACTTAAGTCGGCATTGTGCCTATTCTATTTGAATTCCGACGCAATATCTGTGTTTCATCGTCAATAAGAAGGTCAGAGGGATACTATAAACCTGAAGTGAAGCATCGGAATCTATAACTAGTGTCACAGGAATGCTTCCAAACATAGTCAGAAAGAAGAGTCAGTCTTCTTGTACTTAAGTCGGCATTGTGAATTTTCTATTTAATTCCGATGCAATTTCTGTGTTTCATCGTCAATACGGAAGGTCCAAGGAATACAGTAAACCTGAAGTGAATCATCGGAATCTATAACTTGTGTCACAGGAATGGTACAAATCATAGACAGTAAGTTGAGTCAGTCTTCTTGTACTTCAGTCGGCATTTTGATTTTTGTATTTTATTCCGATGCAATTTTTGTGTTTCATCGTCAATAAGAAGTGCAGAGGGATACAGTAAACCTGAAGTGAAGCATCGGAATCTGTAACTAGTGTCACAGGGATGGTTCAAAACATAGACAGTAAGAAGTGTCAGTCTTCTTGTACTTAAGTCGGCATTGTGCCTTTGGTACCTAATACCGATGCAATTTCTGTGTTTCATCGTCAATAGGAAGGTCCAAGGGATACAGTAAACCTAAAGTGATGCATCGGAATCTATAACTAGTGGCACTGGAATGGTTCAAAACATTGACAGTAAGGAGAGTCAGTCTTCTTGTACTTAAGTGGCATTGTACCATTTGTATAAAATTCCAATGCAATTTCTGTGTTTCATCGTCAATAAGAAGGTTAGAGGGATACAGTAAATCTTAAGTAAAACATCGGAATCTATAACTAGTGCCACAGGAATGGTTCAAAACAGTCAGTAAGAAGAGTCAGTCTTCTTGTACTTAAGGCGGCATTGTGCATTTTGTATTTAATTCCGATGCAATTTCTGTGTTTCATCGTCAATAAGAAGGTCCAAGAGATACAGTAAACCTGATGTGAAGCATCGGAATCTATAACTAGTGTCACAGAAATGGTTCAAAACATAGTCAGTAAGAAGGGTCAGTCTTCTTGTACTTAAGTCGGCATTGTGCCCTTTTCATTTTAATTCCGATGCAATAACTGTGTTTCATCGTCAATTAGAAGATCAGTGGGATACAGGAAATCTGAAGTGAAGCATCGGAATTTCTAACTAGTGTCACAGGAATGGTTTAAAACATAGACAGTAGGAAGACTCAGTCTTCTTGTACTTAGGTCGGCATTGTGCCTTTTCTATTTAATTCCGATGCAATTTCTGTGTTTCATCGTCAATAAGAAGGTCAGAGGGATACAGTAAATCTGAAGTGAAGCATCGGAATCTATAACTAGTGTCACAGGAATGGTTCAAAACATAGTCTGAAAGAAGAGTCAGTCTGCTTGTACTTAAGTCGGCATTGTGCCTTTTCTATTTAATTCTGATGCAATTTCTGTGTTTCATCGTCAATAAGAAGGTCAGAGGGATACAGTAAACCTGAAGTGAAGCATCGGAATCTATAACTAGTGTCACAGGTATGGTTCAAAACATTCAGTAAGAGGAATCAGTCTTCTTGTACTTAAGTCGGCATTGTGCCTATTCTATTTGATTTCCGACGCAATATCTGTGTTTCATCGTCAATAAGAAGGTAAGAGGGATACTATAAACCTGAAGTGAAGCATCGGAATCTATAACTAGTGTCACAGGAATGCTTCCAAACATAGTCAGAAAGAAGAGTCAGTCTTCTTGTACTTAAGTCGGCATTGTGAATTTTCTATTTAATTCCGATGCAATTTCTGTGTTTCATCGTCAATACGGAAGGTCCAAGGAATACATTAAACCTGAAGTGAATCATCGGAATCTATAACTAGTGTCACAGGAATGGTACAAATCATAGACAGTAAGTTGAGTCAGTCTTCTTGTACTTCAGTCGGCATTTTGATTTTTGTATTTTATTCCGATGCAATTTCTGTGTTTCATCGTCAATAAGAAGTGCAGAGGGATACAGTAAACCTGAAGTGAAGCATCGGAATCTGTAACTAGTGTCACAGGAATGGTTCAAAACATAGACAGTAAGAAGTGTCAGTCTTCTTGTACTTAAGTCGGCATTGTGCCTTTGGTACCTAATACCGATGCAATTTCTGTGTTTCATCGTCAATAGGAAGGTCCAAGGGATACAGTAAACCTAAAGTGATGCATCGGAATCTATAACTAGTGGCACTGGAATGGTTCAAAACATTGACAGTAAGGAGAGTCAGTCTTCTTGTACTTAAGTGGCATTGTACCATTTGTATAAAATTCCAATGCAATTTCTGTGTTTCATCGTCAATAAGAAGGTTAGAGGGATACAGTAAATCTTAAGTAAAACATCGGAATCTATAACTAGTGCCACAGGAATGGTTTAAAACAGTCAGTAAGAAGAGTCAGTCTTCTTGTACTTAAGGCGGCATTGTGCATTTTGTATTTAATTCCGATGCAATTTCTGTGTTTCATCGCCAATAAGAAGGTCAGAGGGTTACAGTAAATCTGAAGTGAAGCATCGGAATCTATAACTAGTGTCACAGGAATGGTTCAAAACATAGTCAGTAAGAAGAGTCAGTCTTCTTGTACTTAAGTCGGCATTGTGCCTTTTGTATTTAATTCCGATGCAATTTCTGTGTTCCATCGTCAATAAGAAGGTCAGAGGGATGCAGTAAACCTGAAGTGAAGCATTGGAATCTGTAACAAGCGTCACAGGAATGGTTCAAAACATAGACAGTAAGAAGAGTCAGTCTTCCTGCACTTAAGTCGGCATTTTGCATTTTGTATTTAATTCCGATGCAATTTCTGTGTTTCATCGTCAATAAGAAGGTCAGAGGGATACAGTAAACCTGAAGTGAAGCATCGGAATCTATAACTAGTGTCACAGGAATGGTTCAATGCATAGACAGTAGGAAGAGTCAGTCTTCTTGTACATAAGTCGGCATTGTGCCTTTTCTATTTAATTCCGATGCAATTTCTGTGTTTCATCGTCAATAAGATGGTCAGAGGGATACAGTAAACCTGAAGTGAAGCATCGGAATCTGTAACTAGCGTCACAGGAATGGTGCAAATCATAGACAGTATGAAGAGTCAGTCTTCTTGTACTTAAGTCGGCATTGTGCCTTTTTTATTTAATTCCGATGCAATTTCTGTGTTTCATCGTCAATAAGACGGTCAGAGGGATACAGTAAACCTGAAGTGAAGCATCGGAATCTATAACTAGTGTCACAGGAGTGGTTCAAGCCATAGACAGTAAGAAGAGTCAGTCTTCTTGTACTTAAGTCGGCATTGTGCCTTTTCTATTTAATTCCGATGCAATTTCTGTGTTTCATCGTCAGTAAGACGTTCAGAGGGATACAGTAAACCTGAAATGAAGCATCGAAATCCATAACTTGTGTCACAGGAATGGTTCAAAACATATTCAGTAAGAAGAATCAGTCCACTTGTACTTAAGTCGGCATTGTGCCTTTTCTATTTAATTCCGATGCAATATCTGTGTTTCATCGTCAATAAGAAGGTCAGAGGGATACAATAAACCTGAAGTGAAGCATCGGAATCTATAACTAGTGCCACAGGAATGCTTCCAAACATAGTCAGAGAGAAGAGTCATTCTTCTTGTACTTATGTCGGCATTGTGCCTTTTCTATTTAATTCCGATGCAATTTCTGTGTTTCATCGTCAATACGGAAGTCCAAGGAATACAGTAAACATGAAGTGAATCATCGGAATCTATAACTAGTGTCACAGGAATTGTTCAAATCATAGACAGTAAGTTGAGTCAGTCTTCTTGTACTTAAGTCGGCATTTTGATTTTTGTATTTATTTCCGATGCAATATCTGTGTTTCATCGTCAATAAGAAGGTCAGAGGGATACAGTAAACCTGAAGTGAAGCATCGGAATCTATAACTAGTGTCACAGGAATGGTTCAAAACATAGACAGTAAGATGGGTCAGTCTTCTTGTACTTAAGTCGGCACTGTGCCTTTTGTATTTAATACCGATGCAATTTCTATGTTTCATCGTCAATAACAAGGACCAAGTGATACAGTAAACCTGAAGTGATGCATCGGAATCTATAACTAGTGTCACAGGAATGGTTCAAAACATAGACAGTAAGGAGAGTCAGTCTTCTTGTACTTAAGTGTCACTGTGCCATTTGTATATAATTCCGATGCAATTTCTGTGTTTCATCGTCATTAAGAAGGTCAGAGGGTTACAGTAAATCTGAAGTGAAGCATCGGAATCTATAACTAGTGTCACAGGAATGGTTCAAAACATAGTCATGAAGAAGAGTCAGTCTTCTTGTACTTAAGTCGGCATTGTGCCTTTTGTATTTAATTCGGATGCAATTTCTGTGTTCCATCGTCAATGAGAAGGTCAGAGGGATGCAGTAAACCTGAAGTGAAGCATCGGAATCTGTAACAAGCGTCACAGGAATGGTTCAAAACATAGACAGTAAGAAGAGTCAGTCTTCCTGCACTTAAGTCGGCATTTTGCATTTTGTATTTAATTCCGATGCAATTTCTGTGTTTCATCGTCAATAAGAAGGTCAGAGGGATACAGTAAACCTGAAGTGAAGCATCGGAATCTATAACTAATGTCACAGGAATGGTTCAAAGCATAGACATTAGGAAGAGTCAGTCTTCTTGTACATAAGTCGGCATTGTGCCTTTTCTATTTAATTCCGATGCAATATCTGTGTTTCATCGTCAATAAGATGGTCAGAGGGATACAGTAAACCTGAAGTGAAGCATCGGAATCTGTAACTAGCGTCACAGGAATGGTGCAAATCATAGACAGTAAGAAGAGTCAGTCTTCTTGTACTTAAGTCGGCATTGTGCCTTTTTTATTTAATTCCGATGCAATTTCTGTGTTCCATCGTCAATAAGATGGTCAGAGGGATACAGTAAACCTGAAGTATAGCATCGGAATCTCTAACTAGTGTCACAGGAGTGGTTCAAGCTATAGACAGTAGGAAGAGTCAGTCTTCTTGTACTTAAGTCGGCATTGTGCCTTTTCTATTTAACTCCGATGCAATTTCTGTGTTTCATCGTCAGTAAGACGTTCAGAGGGATACAGTAAACCTGAAGTGAAGCATCGGTATCTCTAACTAGTGTCACAGGAGTGGTTCAAGCTATAGACATTAGGAAGAGTCAGTCTTCTTGTACATAAGTCGGCATTGTGCCTTTTCTATTTAGTTCCGATGCAATATCTGTGTTTCATCGTCAATAAGATGGTCAGAGGGATACAGTAAACCTGAAGTGAAGCATCGGAATCTATAACTAGTGTCACAGGAATGGTTCAAAACATAGACAGTAAGATGGGTCAGTCTTCTTGTACTTAAGTCGGCACTGTGCCTTTTGTATTTAATACCGATGCAATTTCTATGTTTCATCGTCAATATCAAGGACCAAGTGATACAGTAAACCTGAAGCGATGCATCGGAATCTATAACTAGTGTCACAGGAATGGTTCAAAACATAGACAGTAAGGAGAGTCAGTCTTCTTGTACTTAAGTGGCACTGTGCCATTTGTATATAATTCCGATGCACTATCTGTGTTTCATCGTCAATAAGAAGGTCAGAGGGACACAGTAAACCTGAAGTGAAGCATCGGAATCTATAACTAGTGCCACAGGAATGGTTCAAAGCAGTCAGTAAGAAGAGTCAGTCTTCTAGTACTTAAGTCGGCATTGTGCATTTTGTATTTAATCCGATGCAATTTCTGTGTTTCATCGTCAATAAGAACGTCCAAGGGATACAGTAAACCTGAAGTGAAGCATCGGAATCTATAACTAGTGTCACAGGAATGGTTCAAAACATAGACAGTAGGAAGAGTCAGTCTTCATGTACTTAAGTCGGCATTGTGCCTTTTCTATTTAATTCCTATGCAATTTCCGTGTTTCATCGTCAATAAACAGGTCAGAGGGATACAATAAACCTGAAGTGAAGCATCGGATTCTGTAACGACCCTCACAGGAATGGTTCAAAACATAGACAGTAAGAAGAGTCAGTCTTCTTGTACTTAAGTCGGCATTGTGCGTTTTCTATTTTATTCCGATGCAATTTCTGTGTTTCATCGTCAACAAGAAGGTCCAAGGGATACAGTAAACCTGAAGTGAAGCATCTTAATCTATATCTAGTGTCACAGGAATGCTTCGAAACATAGACAGTGAGGATAGTCAGTCTTCTAGTACTTAAGTCGGCTTTGTGCCTTTTGTATTTAATTCCGATGCCATTTCTGTGTTGCATCGTCAATACGAAATTGCAAGTGATACAGTAAACCTGAAGTGAAGCATCGGAATCTATAACTAGTGTCACAGGAATGGTTCAAAACATAGACAGTAGGAAGAGTCAGTCTTCTTTTACTTAAGTCGGCATTGTGCCTTTTCTATTTAATTCCAATGCAATTTCTGTGTTTCATCGTCAATAAGAAGGTCAGAGGGATACAATAAACCTGAAGTGAAGCATCGGAATATGTAACGACCGTCACAGGAATGGTTCAAACATAGACAGTGAGAGGAGTCAGTCTTCTTGTACTTAAGTCGGCATTTTGCGTTTTCTATTTTATTCCGATGCAATTTCTGTGTTTCATCGTCATCAAGAAGGTCCAAGGGATGCAGTAAACCTGAAGTGAAGCATCGGAATCTATATCTAGTGTCACAGGAATGGTTCATAACATAGACAGTGAGGAGAGTCAGTCTTCTTGTACTTAAGTCGGCATTGTGCCATTTGAATTTAATTCCGATGCAATTTCTGTGCTTCATCGTCAATAAGAAGGTCAGAGGGATACAGTAAACCTGAAGTGAAGCATCGGAATCTATAACTAGTGTCACAGGAATGGTTCAAAACAGTCAGTAAGAAGAGTCAGTCTTCTAGTACTTAAGTCGGCATTGTGCCTTTTGTATTTAATTCCGATGCAATTTCTGTGTTTCATCGTCAATAAGAAGGTCAGTGGGATACAGTAAACCTGAAGTGTAGCATCGGAATCAATAACTAGTGTCACAGGAATGGTTCAAAACATAGACAGTAGGAAGTGTCAGTCTTCTTGTACATAAGTCGGCAGTGTGCCTTTTGTATTTAATTCCGATGCAATTTCTGTGTTTCATCGTCAATAAGAAGGTCCAAGGGATACAGCAAACCTGAAGTGAAGCATCGGAATCTATAACTAGTGTCACAGGAATGGTTCTAAGCATAGACAGTAAGAAAGGTCAGTCGTCTTGTACTTAAGTCGGCATTGTGCCATTTGAATTTAATTCCGATGCAATTTCTGTGCTTCATCGTCAATAAGAAGGTCAGAGGGATACAGTAAACCTGAAGTGAAGCATCGGAGTCTATAACTAGTGTCACAGGAACGGCTCAAAACAGTCAGTAAGAAGAGTCAGTCTTCTAGTACTTAAGTCGGCATTGTGCCTTTTGTATTTAATTCCGATGCCATTTCTGTGTTGCATCGTCAATACGAAGGTGCAAGGAATACAGTAAACCTGAAGTGAAGCATCGGAATCTATAACTAGTGTCACAGGAATGGTTCAAAACATAGACAGTAAGAAGAGTCAGTCTTCTTGTACTTAAGTCGGCATTGTTCCCTCTTCAATTAAATTCCGATGCTATTACTGTGTTTCATCGACAATAAGAAGGTCAGAGGGATACCGTAAACCTGAAGTGAAGCATCGGAATTTGTAACTAGTGTCACAGGCATGGTTTAAAACATACTCAGTAAGAAGAGTCAGTCTTCTTGTACTTACGTCGGCTTTGTGCCTTTTGTATTTAATTCCGATGCGATATCTGTGTTTCTCGTCAAGAAGAAGGTCCAAGGGAAACAGTATACCTGAAGAGAAGCATCGGAATCTGTAACTAGCGTCACAGGAATGTTTCAAAGCATAGACAGAAGAAGAGTCAGTCTTCTTGTACTTAAGTCGGCATTGAGGCTTTTCTATTTAATTCTGATGCAATATCTGTGTTTCATCGTCAATAAGAAGGTCAGAGGGATACAGTAAACCTGAAGTGAAGCATCGGAATCTATAACTAGTGTCACAGGAATGGTTCAAAACATAGTCAGAAAGAAGAGTCAGTCATCTTGTACTTAAGTCTGCATTGTGCCGTTTCTATTCAATTCCGACGCAATTTCTGTGTTTCATCGTCAATACGAAGGTCAGAGGGATACAGTAAACCTGAAGTGAAGCATCGGAATCTATAACTAGTGTCACAGGAATGGTTCAAATCATAGTCAGTAAGAAGATTCAGTCTTCTTGTACTTAAGTCGGCATTGTGCTTTTTCTATTTAATTCCGATGCAATTTCAGTGTTTCATCGTCAATAAGAACGTCCAAGGGATACAGTAAACCTGAAGTGAAGCATCGGAATCCATAACTGGTGTCACAGGAATGTTTCAAAACATAGACAGTAGGAAGAGTCAGTCTTCTTGTACTTAAGTCGGCATTGTGCCTTTTCTATTTAATTCCTATGCAATTTCTGTGTTTCATCGTCAATAAGAAGGTCAGAGGGATACAATAAACCTGAAGTTAAGCATCGGAATCTGTAACGACCGTCACAGGAATGGTTCAAAACGTGGTCAGTAAGAAGTGTCAGTCTTCTTGTACTTAAGTCGGCATTGTGCGTTTTCTAATTTATTCCGATGCAATTTCTGTGCTTCTTCGTCAACAAGAGGGTCCAAGGGATACAGTAAACCTGAAGTGAAGCAACGGAATCTATATCTAGTGTCATAGGAATGGTTCAAAACATAGACAGTGAGGAGGGTCAGTCTTCTTCTACTTAAGTCGGCATTGTGCCATTTGAATTTAATTCCGATGCAATTTCTGTGCTTCACGTCAATAAGAAAGTCAGAGGGATACAGTAAACCTGAAGTGAAGCATCGGAATCTGTAACTAGTGTCACAGGTATGGTTCAAAACAGTCAGTAAGAAGAGTCAGTCTTCTAGAACTTAAGTCGGCATTGTGCCTTTTGTATTTAATTCCGATGCAATTTCTGTGTTTCACCGTCAACAAGATGGTCAGAGGGATACAGTAAACCTGAAGTATAGCATCGGAATCAATAACTAGTGTCACAGGAATGGTTCAAAACATAGACAGTAGGAAGTGTCAGTCTTCTTGTACATAAGTCGGCATTGTGCCTTTTGTATTTAATTCCGATGCAATTTTTGTGTTTCATCGTCAATAAGAAGGTCAGAGCGATACAGTAAACCTGAAGTGAAGCATCGGAAGCTCTAACTAGTGTCACAGGAATGGTTCAAATTATCGTTAGTAAGAAGAGTCAGTCTTCTTGAACTTAAGTCGGCATTGTGCCATTTGTATTTAATTCCGATGCAATATCTGTGTTTCATCGTCAATAAGAAGGTCCAAGGGATACAGTAAACCTGATGTGAAGCATCGGAATCTGTAACTAGCGTCAAAGGAATGGTTCAAAGCATTGTCAGTAAGAAGAGTCAGTCTTCTTGTACTTAAGTCGGCACTGTGCCTTTTGTATTTAACTCCGATGCACTATCTGTGTTTCATCTTCAATTCGAAGGTCAGAGGGATACAGTAAACCTGAAGTGAAGCATCGGAACTTTTAACTAGTGTCACAGGAATGGTTCAAAACATAGTCAGAAAGAAGAGTCAGTCTTCTTGTACTTAAGTCGGCATTGTGCCTTTTCTATTTAATTCCGACGCAATTTCTGTGTTTCATCGTCAATAAGAAGGTCAGAGGGATACAGTAAACCTGAAGTGAAGCATCGGAATCTATAACTAGTGTCACAGGAATGGTTCAAACCATAGTCAGTAAGAAGAGTCAGTCATCTTGTACTTAAGTCGGCATTGTGCTTTTTCTATTTAATTTCGATGCAATTTCAGTGTTTCATCGTCAGTAAGAGCGTCCAAGAGATACAGTAAACCTGAAGTGAAGCATCGGAATCTATAACTAGTGTCACAGGAATGGTTCAAAACATAGACAGTAGGAAGAGTCAGTCTTCTTGTACTTAAGTCGGCATTGTGCCTTTTCTATTTAATTCCAATGCAATTTCTGTGTTTCATCGTCAATAAGAAGGTCAGAGGGATACAATAAACCTGAAGTGAAGCATCGGAATCTGTAACGACCGTCACAGGAATGGTTCAAAACATAGACAGTAAGAGGAGTCAGTCTTCTTGTACTTAAGTCGGCATTGTGCGTTTTCTACTTTATTCCGATGCAATTTCTGTCTTTCATCGTCATCAAGAATTTCCAAGGGATGCAATAAACCTGAAGTGAAGCATCGGAATCTATATCTAGTGTCACAGGAGTGGTTCATAACATAGACAGTGAGGAGAGTCAGTCTTCTTGTACTTAAGTCGGCATTGTGCCATTTGAATTTATTTCCGATGCAATATCTGTGCTTCATCATCAATAAGAAGGTCAGAGGGATACAGTAAACCTGAAGTGAAGCATCGGAATCTATAACTAGTGTCACAGAAATGGTTCAAAACAGTCAGTAAGAAGAGTCCGTCTTCTAGTACTTAAGTCGGCATTGTGCCTTTTGTATTTAATTCCGATGCAATTTCTGTGTTTCATCGTCAATAATATGGTCAGTGGGATACAGTAAACCTGAAGTGTAGCATCGGAATCAATAACTAGTGTCACAGGAATGGTTCAAAACATAGACAGTAGGAAGTGTCAGTCTTCTTGTACGTAAGTCGGCATTGTGCCTTTTGTATTTAATTCCGATGCAATTTCTGTGTTTCATCGTCAATAAGAAGGTCCAAGGGATACAGCAAACCTAAAGTGAAGCATCGGAATTTATAACTAGTGTCACAGGAATAATTCTAAGCACAGACAGTAAGAAAGGTCAGTCGTCTTGTACTTAAGTCGGCATTGTGCCTTTTGTATTTAATTCCGAAGCCCTTTATGTGTTTCATCGTCAATAAGAAGGTCCAAGGGAGACAGTAACCCTGAAATGAAGCATCGGAACCTATAACTAAGGTCACAGGAATGTTTCAAAGCATAGACAGTAGGAAGAGTCAGTCTACATGTACTTCAGTCGGCTTTGTGCCTTTTGTGTTTAATTCCGATGCAATTTCTGTGTTTCATCGTCAATAAGAACGTCCAAGGGATACAGTAAACTTGAAGTGAAGCATCGGAATCTATAACTAGTGTCACAGGAATGGTTCAAAACATAGACAGTAGGAAGAATCAGTCTTCTTGTACTTAAGTCGGCATTGTGCCTTTTCTATTTAATTCCAATGCAATTTCTGTGTTTCATCGTCAATAAGAATGTCAGAGGGATACAATAAACCTGAAGTGAAGCATCGGAATCTGTAACGACCGTCACAGGAATGGTTCAAAACATAGACAGTAAGAGGAATCAGTCTTCTTGTACTTAAGTCGGCATTGTGCGTTTTCTATTTTACTCCGATGCAATTTCTGTGTTTCATCGTCACCAAGAAGGTCCAAGGGATGCAGTAAACCTGAAGTGAAGCATCGGAATCTATATCTAGTGGCACAGGAATAATTCAAAACATAGTCAGTGAGGAGAGTCAGTCTTCTTGTACTTAAGTCGGCATTGTGCCATTTGAATTTAATTCCGATGCAATTTCTGTGTTTCATCGTCAATAACAAGGTCCAAGGGATACAGTAAACCTGATGTGAAGCATCGGAATCTGTAACTAGCGTCGCAGGAATGGTTCAAAGCATTGTCAGTATGAAGAGTCAGTCTTCTTGTACTTAAGTCGGCATTGTGCCTTTTCTATTTAATTCCGATGCAACTTCTGTGTTTCATCGTCAATAAGAAGGTCCAAGGGATACAGTAAATCTGAAGTGAAGCATCGAAATCTGTAACTAGTGTAACAGGAATGGTTCAAAACATAGACAGTAAGAAGAGTCAGTCTTCTTTTACTTAATTCGGCATTGTGCCTTTTGTATTTAATTCCGATCCTATTTCTGTGTTTCATCGTCAAAAAGAAGGTCAGAGGGATACAGTAATCCAGAAGTGAAGCATCGAAATCTATAACTAGTGTCACAGGAATGGTTCAAAACATAGACAGTAGGAAGAGTCAGTCTTCTTGTACTTAAGTTGGCATTGTGCCTTTTGTATTTAACTCCGATGCACTATCTGTGTTTCATCTTCAATTAGAAGGTCAGAGGGATACAGTAAACCTGAAGTGAAGCATCGGAATCTATAACTAGTGTCGCAGGAATGGTTCAAAACATAGACAGAAGGAAGTGTCAGTCTTCTTGTACATTAGTCGGCATTGTGCCTTTTGTATTTAATTCCGATGCAATTTCCGTGTTTCATCGTCAATAAGAAGGTCCAAGGGATACAGCAAACCTGAAGTGAAGCATCGGAATCTATTACTAGTGTCACAGGAATGGTTCTAAGCATAGACAGTAAGAAAGGTCAGTCTTCTTGCACTTAAGTCGGCATTGTGGCTTTTCTATTTAATTCCGATGCCCTTTATGTGTTTCATCGCCAATAAGAAGGTCCAAGTGTTACAGTAACCCTGAAATGAAGCATCGGAATCTATAACTAAGGTCACAGGAATGTTTCAAAACATAGACAGTAGAAGAGTCTGTCTACATGTACTTCAGTCGGCATTGTGCCTTTTGTATTTAATTCCGGTGCAATTTCTGTGTTTCATCGTCAATAAAAACGTCCAAGGTATACAGTAAACCTGAAGTGAAGCATCGGAATCTATAACTAGTGTCACAGGAATGGTTCAAAACATAGACAGTAGGAAGAGTCGTCCTCTTGTACTTAAGTTGGCATTGTGCCTTTTGTATTTAACTCCGATGCACTATCTGTGTTTCATCTTCAATTAGAAGGTCAGAGGGATACAGTAAACCTGAAGTGAAGCATCGGAATCTATAACTAGTGTCACAGGAATGTTTCAAAGCATAGACAGTCAGAAGAGTCAGTCTTCTTGTTCTTAAGTCGGCATTGAGGCTTTTCTATTTAATTCCGATGCAATTTCTGTGTTTCATCATCAATAAGAAGGTCAGAGGCATACAGTAAACCTGAAGTGAAGCATCGGAATCTATAACTAGTGTCACAGGAATGGTTCAAAACATAGTCAGAAAGAAGAGTCAGTCTTCTTGTACTTAAGTCGGCATTGTGCCTTTACTATTTAATTCCGACGCAATTACTGTGTTTCATCGTCAATAAGGTCAGAGGGATACAGTAAACCTGAAGTGAAGCATCGGAATCTATAACTAGTGTCACAGGAATGGTTCAAATCATAGTCAGTAAGAAGATTCAGTCTTCTTGTAATTAAGTCGGCATTGTGCTTTTTCTATTTAATTCCGATGCAATTTCAGTGTTTCATCGTCATAAAGAACGTCCAAGGGATACAGTAAACCTGAAGTGAAGCATCGGAATCTATAACTGGTGTCACAGGAATGGTTCAAAGCATAGACAGTAGGAAGAGTCAGTCTTCTTGTACTTAAGTCGGCATTGTGCCTTTTCTATTTAATTCCTATGCAATTTCTGTGTTTCATCGTCAATAAGAAGGTCAGAGGGATACAATAAACCTGAAGTGAAGCATCGGAATCTGTAACGACCGTCACAGAAATGGTTCAAAACATAGACAGTAAGAAGAGTCACTCTTCACGTACTTAAGTCGGCATTGTGCGTTTTCTATTTTATTCCGATGCACTTTCTGTGTTTTTTCGTCAACAAGAGGGTCCAAGGGATACAGTAAACCTGAAGTGAAGCATCGGAATCTATAACTGGTGTCACAGGAATGGTTCAAAACATAGACAGTAGGAAGAGTCAGTCTTCTTGTACTTAAGTCGGCATTGTGCCTTCTCTATTTAATTCCTATGCAATTTCTGCGTTTCATCGTCAATAAGAAGGTCAGAGGGATACAGTAAACCTGAAGTGAAGCATCGGAATCTATAACTAGTGTCACAGGAATGGTTCAAAACAGTCAGTAAGAAGAGTCAGTCTTCTTGTACTTAAGTCGGCATTGTGCCTTTTGTATTTAATTCCGATGCAATTTCTGTGTTTCATCGTCAATAAGAAGGTCAGAGGGATACAGTAAACCTGAAGTGTAGCATCGGAATCAATAACTAGTGTCACAGGAATGGTTCAAAACATAGACAGTAGGAAGTGTCAGTCTTCTTGTACATAAGTCGGCATTGTGCCTTTAGTATTTAATTCCGATGCAATTTCTGTGTTTCATCGTCAATAAGAAGGTCCAAGGGATACAGCAATCCTGAAGTGACGCATCGGAATCTATAACTAGTGTCACAGGAATGGTTCTAAGCATAGACAGTAAGAAAGGTCAGTCTTCTTGTACTTAAGTCGGCATTGTGCCATTTGTATTTAATTCCGACGCAATTTCTGTGTTTCATCGTCAATAAGAAGATCCAAGGGATACAGTAACCCTGAAATGAAGCATCGGAATCTATAACTAAGGTCACAGGAATGTTTCAAAACATAGACAGTAGGAAGAGACAGTCTACATGTACTTCAGTCGGCATTGTGCCTTTTGTATTTAATTCCGATGCAATTTCTGTGTTTCATCGTCAATAAGAACGTCCAAGGGATACAGTAAACCTGAAGTGAAGCATCGGAATCTATAACTAGTGTCACAGGAATGGTTCAAAACATAGACAGCAGGAAGAGTCAGTCTTCTTGTACTTAAGTCGGCATTGTGCCTTTTCTATTTAATTCCGATGCAATTTCTGTGTTTCATCGTGAATAAGAAGGTCAGAGGGATACAATAAACCTGAAGTGAAGCATCGGAATCTGTAACGACCGTCACAGGAATGGTTCAAAACTTAGACAGTAAGAAGAGTCAGTCTTCTTGTACTTAAGTCGGCATTGTGCCATTTGAATTAAATTCCGATGCAATTTCTGTGTTTCATCGTCAATAAGAAGGTCAGAGGGATACAGTAAACCTGAAGTGAAGCATCGGAATCTATATCTAGTGTCACAGGAACGGTTCAAAGCAGTAAGTAAGAAGAGTCAGTCTTCTAGTACTTAAGTCGGCATTGTGAATTTTGTATTTAATTGCGATGCAATTTCTGTTTTGCATCGTCAATACGATGGTGCAAGGGATACAGTAAACCTGAAGTGAAGCATCGGAATCTTTAACTAGTGTCACAGGAATGGTTCAAAACATAGTCAGAAAGAAGAGTCAGTCTTCTTGTACTTAAGTCGGCATTGTGCCTTTTCTATTTAATTCCGACGCAATTTTTGTGTTTCATCGTCAATAAGAAGGTCAGAGGGATACAGAAAACCTGAAGTGAAGCATCGGAATCTATAACTAGTGTCACAGGAATGGTTCAAATCATAGTCAGTAAGAAGAGTCAGTCTTCTTGTACTTAAGTCGGCATTGTGCTTTTTCTATTCAATTTCGATGCAATTTCAGTGTTTCATCGTCAAAAAGAAGGTCAGAGGGATACAATAAACCTGAATTGAAGCATCGGAATCTGTAACGACCGTCACAGGAATGGTTCAAAACATAGACAGTAAGAGGAGTCAGTCTTCTTGTACTTAAGTCGGCATTGTCGCGTTTTCTATTTTATTCCGATGCCCTTTATGTGTTTCATCGTCAATAAGAAGGTCTGTGGGATACAGTAAACCTGAAGTGAGGCATCGGAATCTATAACTAGTGTCACAGGAATGGTTCAAAACATAGTCAGATAGAAGAGTCAGTCTTCTTGTACTTAATTCGGCATTGTGCCATTTGAATTAAATTCCGATGCAATTTCTGTGTTTCATCGTCAATAAGAAGGTCAGAGGGATACAGTAAACCTGAAGTGAAGCATCGGAATCTATAACTAGTGTCACAGGAATGGTTCAAAACATAGACAGCAGGAAGAGTCAGTCTTCTTGTACTTAAGTCGGCATTGTGCCTTTTCTATTTAATTCCGATGCAATTTCTGTGTTTCATCGTGAATAAGAAGGTCAGAGGGATACAATAAACCTGAAGTGAAGCATCGGAATCTGTAACGACCGTCACAGGAATGGTTCAAAACATAGACAGTAAGAAGAGTCAGTCTTCTTGTACTTAAGTCGGCATTGTGCCATTTGAATTAAATTCCGATGCAATTTCTGTGTTTCATCGTCAATAAGAAGGTCAGAGGGATACAGTAAACCTGAAGTGAAGCATCGGAATCTATATCTAGTGTCACAGGAACGGTTCAAAGCAGTAAGTAAGAAGAGTCAGTCTTCTAGTACTTAAGTCGGCATTGTGAATTTTGTATTTAATTGCGATGCAATTTCTGTTTTGCATCGTCAATACGATGGTGCAAGGGATACAGTAAACCTGAAGTGAAGCATCGGAATCTTTAACTAGTGTCACAGGAATGGTTCAAAACATAGTCAGAAAGAAGAGTCAGTCTTCTTGTACTTAAGTCGGCATTGTGCCTTTTCTATTTAATTCCGACGCAATTTTTGTGTTTCATCGTCAATAAGAAGGTCAGAGGGATACAGAAAACCTGAAGTGAAGCATCGGAATCTATAACTAGTGTCACAGGAATGGTTCAAATCATAGTCAGTAAGAAGAGTCAGTCTTCTTGTACTTAAGTCGGCATTGTGCTTTTTCTATTCAATTTCGATGCAATTTCAGTGTTTCATCGTCAAAAAGAAGGTCAGAGGGATACAATAAACCTGAATTGAAGCATCGGAATCTGTAACGACCGTCACAGGAATGGTTCAAAACATAGACAGTAAGAGGAGTCAGTCTTCTTGTACTTAAGTCGGCATTGTCGCGTTTTCTATTTTATTCCGATGCCCTTTATGTGTTTCATCGTCAATAAGAAGGTCTGTGGGATACAGTAAACCTGAAGTGAGGCATCGGAATCTATAACTAGTGTCACAGGAATGGTTCAAAACATAGTCAGATAGAAGAGTCAGTCTTCTTGTACTTAATTCGGCATTGTGCCTTTTGTATTTAATTCCGATCCAATTTCTGTGTTTCATCGTCATCAAGAAGGTCCAAGGGATGCAGTAAACCAGAAGTAAAGCATCGGAATCTACATCTAGTGTCACAGGAATGGTTCAAAACATAGACAGTGAGGAGGGTCAGTCTTCTTGTACTTAAGTCGGCAATGTGCCATTTGAATTTAATTCCGATGCAATTTCTGTGCTTCATCGCCAATAAGAAGGTCAGAGGGATACAGTAAACCTGAAGTGAGGCATCGGAATCCATAACTAGTGTCACAGGAATGGTTCAAAACAGTCAGTAAGAAGAGTCAGTCTTCTAGTACTTAAGTCGGCATTGTGCCTTTTGTATTTAATTCCGATGCAATTTCTGTGTTTCATCGTCAATAAGAAGGTCTGTGGGATACAGTAAACCTGAAGTGTAGCATCGGAATCAATAACTAGTGTCACAGTAATGGTTCAAAACATAGACAGTAGGAACTGTCAGTCTTCTTGTACATAAGTCGGCATTGTGCCTTTTGTATTTAATTCCGATGCAATTTCTGTGTTTCATCGTCAATAAGAAGGTCCAAGGGATACAGCAAACCTGAAGTGAAGCATCGAAATCTATAACTAGTGTCACAGGAATGGTTCTAAGCATAGACAGTAAGAAAGGTCCGTCTTCTTGTACTTAAGTCGGCATTGTGCCTTTTCTATTTAATTCCGATGCCCTTTATGTATTTCATCGTCAATAAGAAGGTCTGTGGGATACAGTAAACCTGAAGTGAAGCATCGATATCTATAACTAGTGCCACAGGAATGGTTCTAAGCATAGACAGTAAGAAAGGTCAGTCTTCTTGTACTTAAGTCGGCACTGAGCCTTTTCTATTTAATTCCTATGCAATTTCTGTGTTTCATCGTCAATAAGAAGGTCAGAGGGATACAATAAACCTGAAGTGAAGTATCGGAATCTGTAAAGACCGTCACAGGAATGGTTCAAAACATAGACAGTAAGAAGAGTCAGTCTTCTTGTACTTAAGTCGGCATTGTGCGTTATCTATTTTATTCCGATGCAATTTCAGTGTTTCATCGTCAGCAAGAAGGTCCAAGGGATACAGTAAACCTGAAGTGAAGCATCGGAATCTATATCTAGTGTCACAGGAATGGTTCAAAACATAGACAGTGAGGATAGTCAGTCTTCTTGTACTTAAGTCGGCATTGTGCCCTTTTCAATTAAATTGCGATGCTATCACTGTGTTTCATGGTCAATAAGAAGGTCAGTGGGATACCGTAAGCCTGAAGTGAAGCATCGGAATCTATAACTAGTGTCACAGGAATGGTTCAAAACATAGTCAGAAAGAAGAGTCAATCTTCTTGTACTTAAGTCGGCATTGTGCATTTTCTGTTTAATTCCGACGCAATTACTGTGTTTCATCGTCAATAAGAAGGTCAGAGGGATACAGTAAACCTGAAGTGAAGCATCGGAATCTATAACTAGTGTCACAGGAATGGTTCAAATCATAGTCAGTAAGAAGAGTCAGTCTTCTTGTAATTAAGTCGGCAATGTGCTTTTTCTATTTAATTCCGATGCAATTTCAGTGTTTCATCGCCAATAAGAACGTCCAAGGGATACAGTAAATCTGAAGTGAAGCATCGGAATCTATAACTGGTGTCACAGGAATGGTTCAAAACATAGACTGTAGGAAGAGTCAGTCTCCTTGTACTTAAGTCGGCATTGTGCCTCTTCTATTTAATTCCTATGCAATTTCTGCGTTTCATCGTCAATAAGAAGGTCAGAGGGATACAATAAACCTGAAGTGAAGCATCGGAATATGTAACGACCGTCACAGGAATGGTTCAAAACATAGACAGTAAGAAGAGTCAGTCTTCTCGTACTTAAGTCGGCATTGTGCGTTTTCTACTTTATTACGATGCAATTTCTGTGTTTCTTCGTCAACAAGAGGGTCCAAGGGATACAGTAAACCTGAAGTGAAGCATCGGAATCTATAACTGGTGTCACAGGAATGGTTCAAAACATAGACAGTAGGAAGAGTCAGTCTTCTTGTACTTAAGTCGGCATTGTGCCTTTTCTATTTAATTCCTATGCAATTTCTGCGTTTCATCGTCAATAAGAAGGTCAGAGGGATACAGTAAACCTGAAGTGAAGCATCGGAATCTATAACTAGTGTCACAGGAATGGTTCAAAACAGTCAGTAAGAAGAGTCAGTCTTCTAGTACTTAAGTCGGCATTGTGCCTTTTGTATTTAATTCCGATGCAATTTCTGTGTTTCATCGTCAATAAGAAGGTCAGAGGGATACAGTAAACCTGAAGTATAACATCGGAATCAATAACTAGTGTCACAGGAATGGTTCAAAACATAGACAGTAGGAACTGTCAGTCTTCTTGTACATAAGTCGGCATTGTGCCTTTTGTATTTAATTCCGATGCAATTTCTGTGTTTCATCGTCAATAAGAAGGTCCAAGGGATACAGCAAACCTGAAGTGAAGCATCGAAATCTATAACTAGTGCCACAGGAATGGTTCTATGCATAGACAGTAAGAAAGGTCAGTCTTCTTGTACTTAAGTCGGCACTGAGCCTTTTCTATTTAATTCCTATGCAATTTCTGTGTTTCATCGTCAATAAGAAGGTCAGAGGGATACAATAAACCTGAAGTGAAGTATCGGAATCTGTAAAGACCGTCACAGGAATGGTTCGAAACATAGACGGTAAGAAGAGTCAGTCTTCTTGTACTTAAGTCGGCATTGTGCGTTATCTATTTTATTCCGATGCAATTTCAGTGTTTCATCGTCAGCAAGAAGGTCCAAGGGATACAGTAAACCTGAAGTGAAGCATCGGAATCTATATCTAGTGTCACAGGAATGGTTCAAAACATAGACAGTGAGGATAGTCAGTCTTCTTGTACTTAAGTCGGCATTGTGCCCTTTTCAATTAAATTGCGATGCTATCACTGTGTTTCATGGTCAATAAGAAGGTCAGTGGGATACCGTAAGCCTGAAGTGAAGCATCGGAATCTATAACTAGTGTCACAGGAATGGTTCAAAACATAGTCAGAAAGAAGAGTCAGTCTTCTTGTACTTAAGTCGGCATTGTGCCTTTTCTATTTAATTCCGACGCAATTACTGTGTTTCATCGTCAATAAGAAGGTCAGAGGGATACAGTAAACCCGAAGTGAAGCATCGGAATCTATAACTAGTGTCACAGGAATGGTTCAAATCATAGTCAGTAAGAAGAGTCAGTCTTCTTGTAATTAAGTCGGCAATGTGCTTTTTCTATTTAATTCCGATGCAATTTCAGTGTTTCATCGCCAATAAGAACGTCCAAGGGATACAGTAAATCTGAAGTGAAGCATCGGAATCTATAACTGGTGTCACAGGAATGGTTCAAAACATAGACTGTAGGAAGAGTCAGTCTCCTTGTACTTAAGTCGGCATTGTGCCTTTTCTATTTAATTCCTATGCAATTTCTGCGTTTCATCGTCAATAAGAAGGTCAGAGGGATACAATAAACCTGAAGTGAAGCATCGGAATATGTAACGACCGTCACAGGAATGGTTCAAAACATAGACAGTAGGAAGAGTCAGTCTTCTCGTACTTAAGTCGGCATTGTGCGTTTTCTACTTTATTACGATGCAATTTCTGTGTTTCTTCGTCAACAAGAGGGTCCAAGGGATACAGTAAACCTGAAGTGAAGCATCGGAATCTATAACTGGTGTCACAGGAATGGTTCAAAACATAGACAGTAGGAAGAGTCAGTCTTCTTGTACTTAAGTCGGCATTGTGCCTTTTCTATTTAATTCCTATGCAATTTCTGCGTTTCATCGTCAATAAGAAGGTCAGAGGGATACAGTAAACCTGAAGTGAAGCATCGGAATCTATAACTAGTGTCACAGGAATGGTTCAAAACAGCCAGTAAGAAGAGTCAGTCTTCTAGTACTTAAGTCGGCATTGTGCCTTTTGTATTTAATTCCGATGCAATTTCTGTGTTTCATCGTCAATAAGAAGGTCAGAGGGATACAGTAAACCTGAAGTATAGCATCGGAATCAATAACTAGTGTCACAGGAATGGTTCAAAACATAGTCAGTAGGAAGTGTCAGTCTTCTTGTACATAAGTCGGCATTGTGCCTTTTGTATTTAATTCCGATGCAATTTCTCAGTTTCATCGTCAATAAGAAGGTCCAAGGGATACAGCAATCCTGAAGTGAAGCATCGGAATCTATAACTAGTGTCACAGGAATGGTTCTAAGCATAGACAGTAAGAAAGGTCAGTCTTCTTGTACTTAAGTCGGCATTGTGCCTTTTGTATTTAATTCCGATGCAATTTCTGTGTTTCATCGTCAAGAAGAAGGTCCATGGGAAACAGTAAACCTGAAGAGAAGCATCGGAATCTGTAACTAGCGTCACAGAAATGTTTCAAAACATAGACAGTAAGAAGAGTCAGTCTTCTTGTACTTAAGTCGGCATTGGGGCTTTTCTATTTAATTCCGATGCAATTTCTGTGTTTCATCGTCTATAAGAAGGTCAGAGGGATACAATAAACCTGATGTGAAGGATCGGAATCTGTAACGACTGTCACTGGAATGGTTCAAAACATAGACAGTAAGAGGAGTCAGTCTTCTTGTACTTAAGTCGGCATTGTGCGTTTTCTATTTTATTCCGATGCAATTCCTGTGTTTCATCGACATCAAGAACGTCCAAGGGATGCAGTAAACCTGAAGTGAAGCATCGGAATCTATATCTAGTGTCACAGGAATGGTTCAAAACATAGACAGTGAGGAGAGTCAGTCTTCTTGTACTTAAGTCGGCATTGTGCCATTTGTATTTAATTCCGATGCAATTTCTGTGCCTTATCGTCAATAACAAGTTCAGAGGGATACAGTAAACCTGAAGTGAACCATCGGAATCAATAACTAGTGTCACAGGAATGGTTCAAAACAGTCAGTAAGAAGAGTCAGTCTTCTAGTACTTAAGTCGGCATTGTGCCTTTTGTTTTTAATTCCGATGCAATTTCTGTGTTTCATCGTCAATCAGAAGGTCAGTGGGATAAAGTAAACCTGAAGTGTAGCATCGGAATCAATAACTAGTGTCACAGGAATGGTTCAAAACATAGACAGTAGGAAGTGTCAGTCTTCTTGTACATAAGTCAGCATTGTGCCTTTTACATTTAATTCCGATACAATTTCTGTGTTTCATCGTCAATAAGAAGGTCCAAGGGATACAGCAAACCTGAAGTGAAGCATCGGAATCTATAACTAGTGTCACAGGAATGGTTCTAAGCATAGACAGTAAGAAAGGTCAGTCTTCTTGTACTTAAGTCGGCATTGTGCCCTTTGTATTTAATTCCGATGCAATTTCTGTGTTTCATCGTCAATAAGAAGGTCAAAGGGATACAGTAAACCTGAAATGAAACATCGGAATCTATAACTATCATCACAGGAATGGTTCAAAGCATAGTCAGTTTGAAGAGTCAGTCTTCTTGTACTTAAGTCGGCATTGTGCCTTTTGTATTTAATTCAGATGCAATATCTGTGTTTCATCGTTAATAAGAAGGTCAGGGAGATACAGTAAACCTGAAGTGAAGCATCGGAATCTATAACTAGTGTCACAGTAATAGTTCAAATCATAGACAGTATGAAGAGTCAGTCTTCTTGTACTTAAGTCGGCATTGTGCCTTTTCTATTTCATTCCTATGCAGTTTCTGTGTTTCATCGACAATAAGAAGGACAGAGGGATACAATAAACCTGAAGTGAAGCAACGGAATCTGTAACGACCGTCACAAGAATGGTTCAAAACATAGACAGTAAGAAGTGTCAGTCTTCTTGTACTTAAGTCGGCATTTTGCGTTTTCTATTTTATTCCGATGCAATATCTGTGTTTCTTCGTCAACAAGAGGGTCCAAGGGATACAGTAAACCTGAAGTATAGCATCGGAATCAATAACTAGTGTCACAGGAATGGTTCAAAACATAGACAGTAGGAAGTGTCAGTCTTCTTGTACATGAGTCGGCATTGTGCCTTTTAAATTTAATTCCGATACAATTTCTGTGTTTCATCGTCAATAAGAAGGTCCAAGGGATACAGCAAACCTGAAGTGAAGCATCGGAATCTATAACTAGTGTCACAGGAATGGTTCTAAGCATAGACAGTAAGAAAGGTCAGTCTTCTTGTACTTAAGTCGGCATTGTCCCTTTTGTATTTAATTCCGATGCAATTTCTGTGTTTCATCGTCAATAAGAAGGTCCAAGGGATGCAGTAAACCTGAAATGAAGCATCGGAATCTATAACTAGTGTCACAGGAATGTTTCAAAACATAGACAGTGGGAAGAGTTAGTCTACATGTACTTAAGTCGGCATTGTGCATTTTGTTTTTAACTCCGATGCAATTTCTGTGTTTCATCGTCAATAAGAAAGTCAGAAGTATACAGTATACCTGAAGTGAGGCATCGTATTCAATAACTAGTGTCACAGAAATGGTTCAAAACACAGTCAGTAACAAGAGTCAGTCTTCTTGTAGTTAAGTCGGCATTCTGCCTTTTGTATTTAATTCCGATGCAGTTTCTGTGTTTCATCATCAATAAGAAGGTCCAAGGGATACAGTAAACCTGAATATAAGCATCGGAATCTATAACTAGTGTCACAGGAATGGTTCAAAACATAGTCAGTAAGAAGAGTCAGACTTCTTGTACTTAAGTCGGCATTATGCCCTTTTCAATTTAATTCCGACGCAATTACTGTGTTTCATCGTCAATAAGAAGGTCAGAGGGATACAGTAAACCTGAAGTGAAGCATCGGAGTCTATAACTAGTGTCACAGGAATGGTTCAAAACATAGTCAGTAAGAAGAGTCAGTCTTCTAGTACTTACGTCAGCATTGTGCCTTTTGTATTTAATTCCGATGCAATATCTGTGCTTCATCGTCAATAAGAAGGTCCAAGTGATACAGTAAACCTGAAGTGAAGCATCGGAATCTATAACTAGTGTCACAGGAATGGTTCAAAACATAGTCAGTAAGAAGAGTCAGTCTTCTTGTAGTTAAGTCGGCATTGTGCCTTTTGTATTTAATTCCGATGCAATTTCTGTGTTTCATCATCAATAAGGAGGTCCAAGGGATACAGTAAACCTGAAGTGAAGCATCGGAATCTATAACTAGTGTCACAGGAATGGTTCAAAACATAGACAGTAAGAAAAGTCAGACTTCTTGTACCTAAGTCGGCATTATGCCCTTTTCAATTTATTTCCGACGCAATTACTGTGTTTCATCGTCAATAAGAAGGTCAGAGGGATACAGTAAACCTGAAGTGAACCATCTGAAGCTCTAACTAGTGTCACAGGAATGGTTCAAAACATCGTTAGTAAGAAGAGTCAGTCTTCTTGTACTTAAGTCGGCATTGTGCCTTTTGTATTTAATTCCGATGCAATATCTGTGTTTCATCGTCAATAGGAAGGTCCAAGGGATACAGTAAACCTGATATGAAGCATCGGAATCTGTAACTAGCGTCGCAGGAATGGTTCAAAACATTGTCAGTAAGAAGAGTCAGTCTTCTTGTACTTAAGTGGGCATTGTGCCTTTTGTATTTAATTGCGATGCAATTTCTGTGTTTCATCGTCACTAAGAAGGTCCAAGGGATACAGTTAACCTGAAGTGAAGCATCGGAATCTATAACTAGTGTCACAGGAATGGTTCAAATCATAGACAGTAAGAAGGGTCAGTCTTCTTATTCTTAAGTCGGCATTGTGCCTTTTCTATTTAATTCCGATCCAATTTCTGTGATTCATCGTCAATATGAAGGTCAGATGGATACATTAAACCTGAAGTGAAGCATCGGAATCTATAACTTGTGTTACAGGAATGGTTCAAAACAGTCAGTAAGAAGAGTCAGTCTTCTTGTACTTATGTCGGCAATGTGCATTTTGTATTTAATTCAGATGCAATTTCTGTGTTTCATCGTCAATAGGAAGGTCCAAGGGATACAGTAAATCTGAAGTGATGCATCGGAATCTATAACTAGTGTCACAGGAATGATTCAAAACATAGACAGTAAGAAGAGTCAGTCTTCTTGTACTTAAGTCGGCATTGTGCCTTTTGTATTTAATTCCGGTGCAATTTCTGTGGTTCATCGTCAATAAGAAGGTCCAAGGGATACAGCAAACCTGAAGTGAAGCATCGGAATCTATAACTAGTTTCACAGGAATGGTTCTAAGCATAGACAGTAAGAAAGGTCAGTCTTCTTGTACTTAAGTCGGCGTTGTGCCTTTTGTATTTAATTCCGATGCAATTTCTGTGTTTCATCGTCAATAAGAAGGTATAAGGGATACAGAAAACCTGAAATAAAGCATCTGAATCTATAACTAGTGTCACAGGAATGTTTCTAAACATAGACAGTAGGAAGAGTTAGTCTACATGTTCTTAAGTCGGCATTGTGCATTTTGTATTTAACTCCGATGCAATTTCTGTGTTTCATCGTCACTAAGAAGGTCCAAGGGATACAGTTAACCTGAAGTGAAGCATCGGAATCTATAACTAGTGTCACAGGAATGGTTCAAAACATAGACAGTAGGAAGAGTCAGTCTTCTTGTACTTAAGTCGGCATTGTGCCTTTTCTATTTTATTCCGATGCAATTTCTGTGTTTCATCGTCAACAAGAAGGTCCGAGGGATACAGTAAACCTGAACTGAAGCATCGGAATCTATATCTAGTGTCACAGGAATGGTTCAAAACATAGACAGTGAAGAGAGTCAGTCTTCTTGTACTTAAGTCGGCATTGTGCCATTTCAATATAATTCCGATGCAATTTCTGTGCTTAATCGTCAATAAGAAGGTCAGAGGGATACAGTAAACCTGAAGTGAAGCATCGGAATCTATAACTAGTGTCACAGGAATGGTTCAAAACAGTCAGTAAGAAGAGTCAGTCTTCTAGTACTTAAGTCAGCATTGTGCCTTTTGTATTTAATTCCGATGCAATTTCTGTGTTTCATCGTCAATAAGAAGGTCAGAGGGATACAGTAAACCTGAAGAGTAGCATCGGAATCAGTAACTAGTGTCACAGGAATGGTTCAAATCAAAGACAGTAGGAAGTGTCAGTCTTCTTGTACATAAGTCGGCATTGTGCTTTTTTTGGATTTAATTCCGACGCAATTTCTGTGTTTCATCGTCAATAAGAAGGTCCAAGGGATACAGTAAACCTGAAGTGAAGCATCGGAATCTGTAACTAGCGTCACAGGAATGGTTCAAAACATATTCAGTAAGAAGAGTCAGTCTTCTTGTACTTAAGTCGGCATTGTGCCTTTTGTATTTAATTCCGATGCAATATCTGTGTTTCATCGCCAATAAGAAGGTCCAAGGGAAACAGTAAAAATGAAGTGAAGCATCGGAATCCATAACTAGTGTCACAGGAATGGTTCAAAACAGTCAGTAAGAAGAGTCAGTCTTCTAGTACTTAAGTCAGCATTGTGCCTTTTGTATTTAATTCCGATGCAATTTCTGTGTTTCATCGTCAATAAGAAGGTCAGAGGGATACAGTGTACCTGAAGTGTAGCATCGGAATCAATAACTAGTGTCACAGGAATGGTTCAAAACAAAGACAGTAGGAAGTGTCAGTCTTCTTGTACATAAGTCGGCATTGTGCCTTTTGTATTTAATTCCGATGCAATTTCTGTTGTTCATCGTCAATAAGAAGGTCCAAGGGATACAGCAAACCTGAAGTGTAGCATCGGAATCAATAACTAGTGTCACAGGAATGGTTCAAAACAAAGACAGTAGGAAGTGTCAGTCTTCTTGTTTATAAGTCGGCATTGTGCCTTTTGTATTTAATTCCGATGCAATTTCTGTGGTTCATCGTCAATAAGAAGGTCCAAGGGATACAGTAAACCTGAAGTGAAGCATCGGAATCTATAACCAGTGTCACAGGAATGGTTCAAAACATAGTCAGTAAGAAGAGTCAGTCTTCTTGTACTTAAGTCGGCATTGTGCTATTTTGGATTTAATTCCGATGCAATTTCTGTGTTTCATCGTCAATAAGAAGGTCCAAGGGATACAGTAAACCTGAAGTGAAGCATCGGAATCTGTAACTATCGTCACAGGAATGGTTCAAAGCATAGTCAGTATGAAGAGTCAGTCTTCTTGTACTTAAGTCGGCATTGTGCCTTTTGTATTTAATTCAGATGCATTATCTGTGTTTCATCGTTAATAAGAAGGTCAGGGAGATACAGTAAACCTGAAGTGAAGCATCGGAATCTATAACTAGTGTCACAGGATTAATTCAAATCATAGACAGTAAGAAGAGTCAGTCTTCTTGTACTTAAGTCGGCATTGTGCCTTTTGTATTTAATTCCGATGCAATATCTGTGTTTCATCGCCAATAAGAAGGTCCAAGGGATACAGTAAAAACGAAGTGAAGCATCGGAATCCATAACTAGTGTCACAGGAATGGTTCAAAACAGTCAGTAAGAAGAGTCAGTCTTCTAGTACTTAAGTCAGCATTGTGCCTTTTGTATTTAATTCCGATGCAATTTCTGTGTTTCATCGTCAATAAGAAGGTCAGAGGGATACAGTATACCTGAAGTGTAGCATCGGAATCAATAACTAGTGTCACAGGAATGGTTCAAATCAAAGACAGTAGGAAGTGTCAGTCTTCTTGTACATAAGTCGGCATTGTGCCTTTTGTATTTAATTCCGATGCAATTTCTGTTGTTCATCGTCAATAAGAAGGTCCAAGGGATACAGCAAACCTGAAGTGAAGCATCGGAATCTATAACTAGTGTCACACGAATGTTTCTAAACATAGACAGTAGGAAGAGTTAGTCTACATGTACTTAAGTCGGCATTGTGCATTTTGTATTTAACTCCGATGCAACTTCTGTGTTTCATTGTCAATACGAAAGTCAGAGGGATACAGTATACCTGAAGCGAGGCATCGCAATCTATAACTAGTGTCACAGGAATGGTTCAAAACATAGTCAGTAAGAAGAGTCTGTCTTCTTGTAGTTAAGTCGGCATTGTGCCTTTTGTATTTAATTCCGATGCAATTTCTGTGTTTCATCATCAATAAGAAGGTCCAAGGGATACAGTAAACCTGAAGTGAAGCATCGGAATCTATAACTAGTCTCACAGGAATGGTTCAAAACATAGACAGTAAGAAAAGTCAGTCTTCTTGTACTTAAGTCGGCATTGTGCTTTTTTTGGATTTAATTCCGATGCAATTTCTGTGTTTCATCGTCAATAAGAAGGTCCAAGGGATACAGTAAACCTGAAGTGAAGCATCGGAATCTGTAACTATCGTCACAGGAATGGTTCAAAGCATAGTCAGTATGAAGAGTCAGTCTTCTTGTACTTAAGTCGGCATTGTGCCTTTTGTATTTAATTCAGATGCATTTTCTGTGTTTCATCGTTAATAAGAAGGTCAGGGAGATACAGTAAACCTGAAGTGAAGCATCGGAATCTATAACTAGTGTCACAGGAATGGTTCTAAGCATAGACAGTAAGTAAGGTCAGTCTTCTTGTACTTAAGTCGGCGTTGTGCCTTTTGTATTTAGTTCCGATGCAATTTCTGTGTTTCATCATCAATAAGAAGGTCCAAGGGATACAGTAAACCTGAAGTGAAGCATCGGAATCTATAACTAGTGTCACAGGAATTGTTCAAAACATAGACAGTAAGAAAAGTCAGACTTCTTGTACCTTCGTCGGCATTATGCCCCTTTCAATTTATTTCCGACGCAATTACTGTGTTTCATCGTCAATAAGTAGGTCAGAGGGATACAGTAAACCTGAAGTGAAGCGTCGGAAGCTCTAACTAGTGTCACAGGAATGGTTCAAAACATCGTTAGTAAGAAGAGTCAGTCTTGTAGTAGTTACGTCGGCATTGTGCCTTTTGTGTTTAATTCCGATGCAATATCTGTGTTTCATCGTCAATAAGAAGGTCCAAGGGATACAGTAATCCTGAAGTGAAGCATCGGAATCAATAACCAGTGTCACAGGAATGGTTCAAAACATAGTCAGTAAGAAGAGTCAGTCTTCTTGTACTTAAGTCGGCATTGTGCTTTTTTTTGGATTTAATTCCGATGCAATTTCTGTGTTTCATCGTCAATAAGAAGGTCCAAGGGGTACAGTAAACCTGAAGTGAAGCATCGGAATCTGTAACTATCGTCACAGGAATGGTTCAAAACATAGTCAGTATGAAGAGTCAGTCTTCTTGTACTTAAGTCGGCATGGTGCCTTTTGTATTTAATTCAGATGCAATATCTGTGTTTCATCGCTAATAAGAAGGTCAGGGAGATACAGTAAACCTGAAGTGAAGCATCGGAATCTATAACTAGTGTCACAGGAATGGTTCAAATCATAGACAGTAAGAAGAGTCAGTCTTCTTGTACTTAAGTCGGCATTGTGCCTTTTGTATTTAATTCCGATGCAATATCTGCGTTTCATCGCCAATAAGAAGGTCCAAGGGATACAGTAAAAATGAAGTGAAGCATCGGAATCCATAACTAGTGTCACAATAATGGTTCAAACCAGTCAGTATGAAGAGTCAGTCTTCTAGTACTTAAGTCAGCATTGTGCCTTTTGTATTTAATTCCGATGCAATTTCTGTGTTTCATCGTCAATAAGAAGGTCAGAGGGATACAGTAAACCTGAAGTGTAGCATCGGAATCAATAACTAGTGTCACAGGAATGGTTCAAAGCAAAGACAGTAGGAAGTGTCAGTCTTCTTGTACATAAGTCGGCATTGTGCCTTTTGTATTTAATTCCGATGCAATTTCTGTGGTTCTTCGTTACTAAGAAGGTCCAAGGGATACAGCAAACCTGAAGTGAAGCATCGGAATCTATAACTAGTTTCACAGGAATGGTTCTAAGCATAGACAGTAAGAAAGGTCAGTCTTCTTGTACTTAAGTCGGCGTTGTGCCTTTTGTATTTAATTCCGATGCAATTTCTGTGTTTCATCGTCAATAAGAAGGTATAAGGGATACAGAAAACCTGAAATGAAGCATCGGAATCTATAACTAGTGTCACAGGAATGTTTCTAAACGTAGACAGTAGGATGAGTTAGTCTACATGTACTTAAGTCGGCATTGTGTATTTTGTATTTAAATCCGATGCAATTTCTGTGTTTCATCGTCAATAAGAAAGTCAGAGGGATACAGTATACCTGAAGTGAGGGATCGCAATCTATAACTAGTGTCACAGGAATGGTTCAAAGCATAGTCAGTAAGAAGAATCAGTCTTCTTGTAGTTAAGTCGGCATTGTGCCTTTTGTATTTCATTCCGATGCAATATCTGTGTTTCATCATCAATAAGAAGGTCCAAGGGATACAGTAAACCTGAAGTGAAGCATCGGAATCTGTAACTGGTGTCACAGGAATGGTTCAAAACATAGACAGTAAGAAAAGTCAGACTTCTTGTACCTTAGCCGGCATTATGCCCTTTTCAATTTATTTCCGACGCAATTACTGTGTTTCATCGTCAATAAGAAGGTCAGAGGGATACAGTAAACCTGAAGTGAAGCGTCGGAAGCTCTAACTAGTGTCACAGGAATGGTTCAAATCATCGTTAGTAAGAAGAGTCAGTCTTCTTGTACTTAAGTCGGCATTGTGCCTTTTGTATTTAATTCCGATGCAATATCTGTGTTTCATCGTCAATAGGAAGGTGCAAGGGATACAGTAAACCTGATGTGAAGCATCGGAATCTGTAACTAGCGTCGCAGGAATGGTTCAAAACATTGTCATTAGGGAGAGTCAGTCTTCTTGTACTTAAGTCGGTATTGTGCCTTTTGTATTTAATTCCGATGCAATTTCTGTGTTTCATCGTCAATAAGAAAGTCAGATGTATACAGTAAACCTGAAGTGAAGCATCGGAATCTATAACTAGTGTCACAGGAATGGTTCAAAACAGTCAGTAAAAAGAGTCAGTCTTCTTGTACTTTTGTCGGCAATGTGTATTTTGTATTTAATTCCGATGCTATTTCTGTGTTTCATCGTCAATAGGAAGGTCCAAGGGATACAGTAAATCTGAAGTGAAGCATCGGAATCTATAACTAGTGACACAGGAATGGTTCAAAGCATAGACAGTAAGAAGAGTCAGTCTTCTTGTACTTAAGTCGGCATTGTGCCTTTTGTATTTAACTCCGATGCACTATCTGTGTTTCATCTTCAACAAGAAGGTCAGAGGGATACAGTAAACCTGAAGTGAAGCATCGGAATCTTTAACTAGTGTCACAGGAATGGTTCAAAGCATACTCAGTAAGAAGAGTCAGTCTTCTTGTGCTTAAGTCGGCTTTGTGGCTTTTGTATTTAAATCCGATGCAATTTCTGTTTTTCATCGTCAATAGGAAGGTCCAAGGGATACAGTAAATCTGAAGTGAAGCATCGGAATCTATAACTAGTGTCACAGGAATGGTTCAAGACATAGACAGTAAGAAGAGTCAGTCTTCTTGTACTTAAGTCGGCATTGTGCCTTTTGTATTTAATTCCGATCCAATTTCTGTGTTTCATCGTCAAAAGGAAGGTCAGAGGGATACAGTAATCCAGAAGTGAAGCATCGAAATCTATAACTAGTGTCACAGGAATGGTTCAAAACATAGACAGTAGGAAGAGTCAGTATTCTTGTACTTAAGTCGGCATTGTGCCTTTTGTATTTAACTCCGATGCACTGTCTGTGTTTCATCTTCAATTAGAAGTCAGAGGGATACAGTAAACCTGAAGTGAAGCATCGGAATCTTTAACTAGTGTCACAGGAATGGTTCAAAGTATAGTCAGTAAGAAGAGTCAGTCTTCATGTGCTTAAGTCGGCTTTGTGGATTTTGTATTTAATTCCGATGCAATTTCTGTGTTTCATCTTCAATAAGAAAGTCAGAGGGATACAGTATACCTGAAGTGAGGCATCGCAATCTATATCTAGTGTCACAGGAATGGTTCAAAACATAGTCTGTAAGAAGAGTCAGTCTTCTTGTAGTTAGGTCGGCATTGTGCCTTTTGTATTTAATTCCGATGCAATTTCTGTGTTTCATCATCAATAAGAAGGTTCATGGGATACAGTAAACCTGAAGTGAAGCATCGGAATCTATAACTAGTGTCACAGGAATGGGTCAAAACATAGACAGTAAGAAAAGTCAGACTTCTTGTACCTAAGTCGGCTTTATGGTCTTTTCAATGTATTTCCGACGCAAATACTGTGTTTCATCGTCAATAAGAAGGTCAGAGGGATACAGTAAACCTGAAGTGAAGCATCGGAAGCTCTAACTAGTGTCACAGGAATGGTTCTAAACATAGACAGTAGGAAGAGTTAGTCTACATGTACTTAAGTCGGCAGTGTGCATTTTGTATTTAACTCCGATGCAATTTCTGTGTTTCATCGTCAATAAGAAAGTTAGAGGGATACAGTATACCTGAAGTGAGGCATCGCAATCTATAACTAGTGTCACAGGAATGGTTCAAAACATAGTCAGTAAGAAGAGTCAGTCTTCTTGTAGTTAAACGGCATTGTGCCTTTTGTATTTAATTCCGATGCAATTTCTGTGTTTCATCGTCAATAAGAAGGTCCAAGGGATACAGTTCACCTGAAGTGAAGCATCGGAATCTATAACTAGTGTCACAGGAATGGTTCAAATAATAGACAGTAAGAAGGGTCAGTCTTCTTGTACTTAAGTCGGCATTGTGCCTTTTCTATATAATTCCGATGCAATTTCTGTGATTCATCGTCAATAAGAAGGTCAGATGGATACAGTAAACCTGAATTGAAGCATCGGAATCTATAACTAGTGTCACAGGAATGGTTCAAAACAGTCAGTAAGAAGAGTCAGTCTTCTTGTACTTATGTCGGCAATGTGCATTTTGTATTTAATTCCGATGCAATTTCTGTGTTTCATCGTCAATAGGAAGGTCCAAGGGATACAGTAAATCTGAAGTGAAGCATCGGAATCTATAACTAGTGTCACAGGAATGGTTCAAAGCATAGACAGTAAGAAGAGTCAGTCTTCTTGTACTTAAGTCGGCATCGTGCCTTTTGTATTTAATTCCGATGCAATATCTGTGTTTCATCGCCAATAAGAAGGTCCAAGGGATACAGTAAAAATGAAGTGAAGCATCGGAATCCATAACTAGTGTCACAGGAATGGTTCAAATCAGTCAGTATGATGAGTCAGTCTTCTAGTACTTAAGTCAGCATTGTGCATTTTGCAATTAATTCCGATGCAATTTCTGTGTTTCATCGTCAATAAGAAGGTCAGAGGGATACAGTAAACCTGAAGTGTAGCATCGGAATCAATAACTAGTGTCACAGGAATAGTTCAAAGCAAAGACAGTAGGAAGTGTCAGTCTTCTTGTACATAAGTCGGCATTGTGCCATTTCTATTTAATTCCGATGCAATTTCTGTACTTCATCGTCAATAAGAAGGTCCAAGGGATACAGCAAACCTGAAGTGAAGCATCGGAATCTATAACTAGTTTCACAGGAATGGTTCTAAGCATAGACAGTAAGAAAGGTCAGTCTTCTTGTACTTAAGTCGGCGTTGTGCCTTTTGTATTTAATTCCGATGCAATTTCTGTGTTTCATCGTCAATAAGAAGGTATAAGGGATACAGAAAACCTGAAATGAAGCATCGGAATCTATAACTACTGTCACAGGAATGTTTCTAAACATAGACAGTAGGAAGATTTAGTCTACATGTACTTAAGTCGGCATTGTGCATTTTGTATTTAACTCCGATGCAATTTCTGTGTTTCATCGTCAATAAGAAAGTCAGAGGGATACAGTATACCTGAAGTGAGGCATCGCAATCTATAACTAGTGTCACAGGAATGGTTCAAAACATAGTCAGTAAGAAGAGTCAGTCTTCTTGTAGTTAAGTCGGCATTGTGAATTTTGTATTTAATTCCGATGCAATTTCTGTGTTTCATCATCAATAAGAAGGTCCAAGGGATACAGTAAACCTGAAGTGAAGCATCGGAATCTATAACTAGTGTCACAGGAATGGTTCAAAACATAGACAGTAAGAAAAGTCAGACTTCTTGTACCTTCGTCGGCATTATGCCCTTTTCAATTTATTTCCGACGCAATTACTGTGTTTCATCGTCAATAAGAAGGTAAGAGGGATACAGTAAACCTGAAGTGAAGCGTCGGAAGCTCTAACTAGTGTCACAGGAATGGTTCAAAACATCGTTAGTAAGAAGAGTCAGTCTTGTAGTACTTACGTCGGCATTGTGCCTTTTGTGTTTAATTCCGATGCAATATCTGTGTTTTATCGTCAATAAGAAGGTCCAAGGGATACAGTAAACCTGAAGTGAAGCATCGGAATCCATAACCAGTGTCACAGGAATGGTTCAAAACATAGTCAGTAAGAAGAGTCAGTCTTCTTGTACTTCAGTCGGCATTGTGCTTTTTTTGGATTTAATTCCGATGCAATTTCTGTGTTTCATCGTCAATAAGAAGGTCCAAGGGATACAGTAAACCTGACGTGAAGCATCGGAATCTGTAACTATCGTCACAGGAATGGTTCAAAGCATAGTCAGTATGAAGAGTCAGTCTTCTTGTACTTAAGTCGGCATGGTGCCTTTTGTATTTAATTCAGATGCAATATCTGTGTTTCATCGTTAATAAGAAGGTCAGGGAGATACAGTAAACCTGAAGTGAAGCTTCGGAATCTATAACTAGTCTCACAGGAATGGTCAAATCATAGACAGTAAGAAGAGTCATTCTTCTTGTACTTAAGGCGGCATTGTGCCTTTTGTATTTAATTCCGATGCAATATCTGTGTTTCATCGCCAATACGAAGGTCCAAGGGATACAGTAAAAATGAAGTGAAGCATCGGAAGCTCTAACTAGTGGCACAGGAATGGTTCTAAACATAGACACTAGGAAGAGTTAGTCTACATGTACTTAAGTCGGCATTGTGCATTTTATATTTAACTCCGATGCAATTTCTGTGTTTCATCGTCAATAAGAAAGTCAGAGGGATACAGTATACCTGAAGTGAGGCATCGCAATCTATAACTAGTGTCAGAGGAATGGTTCAAAACATAGTCAGTAAGAAGAGTCAGTCTTCTTGTAGTTAAGTCGGCATTGTGCCTTTTGTATTTAATTCCGATGCAATTTCTGTGTCTCATCGTCAATAAGAAGGTCCAAGGGATACAGTTCACCTGAAGTGAAGCATCGGAATCTATAACTAGTGTCACAGGAATGGTTCAAATAATAGACAGTAAGAAGGGTCAGTCTTCTTGTTCTTAAGTCGGCATTGTGTCTTTTCTATATAATTCCGATGCAATTTCTGTGATTCATCGTCAATAAGAAGGTCAGATGGATACAGTAAACCTGAATTGAAGCATCGGAATCTATAACTAGTGTCACAGGAATGGTTCAAAACAGTCAGTAAGAAGAGACAGTCTTCTTGTACTTATGTCGGCAATGTGCATTTTGTATTTAATTCCGATGCAATTTCTGTGTTTCATCGTCAATAGGAAGGTCCAAGGGATACAGTAAATCTGAAGTGAAGCATCGGAATCTATAACTAGTGTCACAGGAATGGTTCATAGCATAGACAGTAAGAAGAGTCAGTCTTCTTGTACTTAAGTCGGCATCGTGCCTTTTGTATTTAATTCCGATGCAATATCTGTGTTTCATCGCCAATAAGAAGGTCCAAGGGATACAGTAAAAATGAAGTGAAGCATCGGAATCCATAACTAGTGTCACAGGAATGGTTCAAAACAGTCAGTATGATGAGTCAGTCTTCTAGTACTTAAGTTAGCATTGTGCCTTTTGTATTTAATTCCGATGTAATTTCTGTGTTCCATCGTCAATAAGAAGGTCAGAGTGATACAGTAAACCTGAAGTGTAGCATCGGAATCAATAACTAGTGTCACAGGAATGGTTCAAAGCAAAGACAGTAGGAAGTGTCAGTCTTCTTGTACATAAGTCGGCATTGTGCCTTTTGTATTTAATTCCGATGCAATTTCTGTGTTTCATCGTCAATAAGAAGGTATAAGGGATACAGAAAACCTGAAATGAAGCATCGGAATCTATAACTAGTGTCACAGGAATGTTTCTAAACATAGACAGTAGGAAGAGTTAGTCTACATGTACTTAAGTCGGCATTGTGCATTTTGTATTTAACTCCGATGCAATTTCTGTGTTTCATCGTCAATAAGAAAGTCAGAGGGATACAGTATACCTGAAGTGAAGCATCGCAATCTATAACTAGTGTCACAGGAATGGTTCAAAACATAGTCAGTAAGAAGAGTCAGTCTTCTTGTAGTTAAGTCGGCATTGTGCCTTTTGTATTTAATTCCGATGCAATTTCTGTGTTTCATCATCAATAAGAAGGTCCAAGGGATACAGTAAACCTGAAGTGAAGCATCGGAATCTATAACTAGTGTCACAGGAATGGTTCAAAACATAGACAGTAAGAAAAGTCAGACTTCTTGTACCTTCGTCGGCATTATGCCCTTTTCAATTTATTTCCGACGCAATTACTGTGTTTCATCGTCAATAAGAAGGTCAGAGGGATACAGTAAACCTGAAGTGAAGCGTCGGAAGCTCTAACTAGTGTCACAGGAATGGTTCAAACATCGTTAGTAAGAAGAGTCAGTCTCCTTGTACTTAAGTCGGCATTGTGCCTTTTGTATTTAATTCCGATGCAAAAACTGTGTTTCATCGTCAATAGGAAGGTCCAAGGGATACAGTAAACCTGATGTGAAGCATCGGAATCTGTAACTAGCGTCGCAGGAATGGTTCAAAACATTGTCAGTAGGAAGAGTAAGTCTTCTTGTACTTAAGTCGGTATTGTGCCTTTTGTATTTAATTCCGATGCAATTTCTGTTTTTCATCGTCAATAAGAAGGTCCAAGGGATACAGTTCACTTGAAGTGAAGCATCGGAATCTATAACTAGTGTCACAGGAATCTTTCAAATCATAGACAGTAAGAAGGGTCAGTCTTCTTGTACTTAAGTCGGCATTGTGCCTTTTCTTTTTAATTCCGATGCAATTTCTGTGATTCATCGTCAATAAGAAGGTCAGATGTATACAGTAAACCTGAAGTTAAGCATCGGAATCTATAACTAGTGTCACAGGAACGGTTCAAAACAGTCAGTAAAAAGAGTCAGTCTTCTTGTACTTTTGTCGGCAATGTGCATTTTGTATTTAATTCCGATGCAATTTCTGTGTTTCATCGTCAATAGGAAGGTCCAAGGGATACAGTAAATCTGAAGTGAAGCATCGGAATCTATAACTAGTGACACTGGAATGGTTCAAAGCATAGACAGTAAGAAGAGTCAGTCTTCTTGTACTTAAGTCGGCATTGTGCCTTTTGTATTTAACTCCGATGCACTATCTGTGTTTCATCTTCAATAAGAAGGTCAGAGGGATACAGTAAACCTGAAGTGAAGCATCGGAATCTTTAACTAGTGTCACAGGAATGGTTCAAAGCATACTCAGTAAGAAGAGTCAGTCTTCTTGTGCTTAAGTCGGCTTTGTGGCTTTTGTATTTAAATCCGATGCAATTTCTGTTTTTCATCGTCAATAGGAAGGTCCAAGGGATACAGTAAATCTGAAGTGAAGCATCAGAATCTATAACTAGTGTCACAGGAATGGTTCAAAACATAGACAGTAAGAAGAGTCAGTCTTCTTGTACTTAAGTCGGCATTGTGCCTTTTGTATTTAATTCCGATCCAATTTCTGTGTTTCATCGTCAAAAGGAAGGTCAGAGGGATACAGTAATCCAGAAGTGAAGCATCGAAATCTATAACTAGTGTCACAGGAATGGTTCAAAACATAGACAGTAGGAAGAGTCAGTATTCTTGTACTTAAGTCGGCATTGTGCCTTTTGCATTTAACTCCGATGCACTGTCTGTGTTTCATCATCAATTAGAAGTCAGAGGGATACAGCATACCTGAAGTGAGGCATCGCAATCTATAACTAGTGTCACAGGAATGGTTCAAAACATAGTCAGTAAGAAGAGTCAGTCTTCTTGTAGTTAGGTCGGCATTGTGCCTTTTGTATTTAATTCCGATGCAATTTCTGTGTTTCATCATCAATAAGAAGGTTCAAGGGATACAGTAAACCTGAAGTGAAGCATCGGAATCTATAACTAGTGTCACAGGAATGGGTCAAAACATAGACAGTAAGAAAGGTCAGACTTCTTGTACCTAAGTCGGCATTATGGTCTTTTCAATTTATTTCCGACGCAAATACTGTGTTTCATCGTCAATAAGAAGGTCAGAGGGATACAGTAAACCTGAAGTGAAGCATCGGAAGCTCTAACTAGTGTCACAGGAATGGTTTTAAACATAGACAGTAGGAAGAGTTAGTCTACATGTACTTAAGTCGGCATTGTGCATTTTGTATTTAACTCCGATGCAATTTCTGTGTTTCATCGTCAATAAGAAAGTCAGAGGGATACAGTATACCTGAAGTGAGGCATCGCAATCTATAACTAGTGTCACAGGAATGGTTCAAAACATAGTCAGTAAGAAGAGTCACTCTTCTTGTAGTTAAGTCGGCATTGTGCCTTTTGTATTTAATTCCGATGCAATTTCTGTGTTTCATCGTCAATAAGAAGGTGCAAGGGATAAAGTTCACCTGAAGTGAAGCATCGGAATCTATAACTAGTGTCACAGGAATGGTTCAAATAATAGACAGTAAGAAGGGTCAGTCTTCTTGTACTTAAGTCGGCATTGTGCCTTTTCTATTTAATTCCGTTGCAATTTCTGTGATTCATCGTCAATAAGAAGGTCAGATGGATACTGTAAACCTGAATTGAAGCATCGGAATCTATAACTAGTGTCACAGGAATGGTCCAAAGCAGTCAGTAAGAAGAGTCAGTCTTCTTGTACTTATGTCGGCAATGTGCATTTTGTATTTAATTCCGATGCAATTTCTGTGTTTCATCGTCAATAGGAAGGTCCAAGGGATACAGTAAATCTGAAGTGAAGCATCGGAATCTATAACTAGTGTCACAGGAATGGTTTAAAGCATAGACAGTAAGAACAGTCAGTCTTCTTGTACTTAAGTCGGCATTGTGCCTTTTGTATTTACCTCTGATCCGATTTCTGTGTTTCATCGTCAAAAAGAAGGTCAGAGGTATACAGTAATCCAGAAGTGAAGCATCGAAATCTATAACTAGTGTCACAGGAATGGTTCAAAACATAGACAGTAGGAAGAGTCAGTCTTCTTGTACTTAAGTCGGCATCGTGCCTTTTGTATTTAACACCGATGCAGTATCTGTGTTTCATCTTCAATAAGAAGGTCAGAGGGATACAGTAAACCTGAAGTGAAGCATCGGAATCTTTAACTAGTGTCACAGGAATGGTTCAAAGCATACTCAGTAAGAAGAGTCAGTCTTCTTCTGCTTAAGTCGGCTTTGTGGCTTTCGTATTTATATCCGATGCAATTTCTGTTTTTCATCGTCAATAGGAAGGACCAAGGGATACAGTAAATCTGAAGTGAAGAATCGGAATCTATAACTAGTGTCACAGGAATGGTTCAAAACATAGACAGTAAGAAGAGTCAGTATTCTTGTACTTATGTCGGCATTGTGCCTTTTGTATTTAATTCCGATCCAAATTCTGTGTTTCATCGTCAAAAAGAAGGTCAGAGGGATACAGTAATCCAGAAGTGAAGCATCGAATTCTATAACTAGTGTCACAGGAATGGTTCAAAACATAGACAGTAGGAAGAGTCACTCTGCTTGTACTTAAGTCGGCATTGTGCCTTTTGTATTTAACTCCGATGCACTTTCTGTGTTTCATCTTCAATTAGACGGTCAGAGGGATACAGTAAACCTGAAGTGAAGCATCGGAATCTTTAACAAGTGTCACAGGAATGGTTCAAAGCATAGTCAGTAAGAAGAGTCAGTCTTCTTGTGCTTAAGTCGGCTTTGTGGCTTATGTATTTAATTCCGATGCAAGGTCTGTGTTTCATCGTCAATACGAAAGTCAGAGGGATACAGTATACCTGAAGTGAGGCATCGCAATCTATAACTAGTGTCACAGGAATGGTTCAAAACATAGTCAGTAAGAAGAGTCAGTCTTCTTGTAGTTAAGTCGGCATTGTGCCTTTTGTATTTAATTCCGATGCAATTTCTGTGTTTCATCATCAATAAGAAGGTCCAAGGGATACAGTAAACCTGAAGTGAAGCATCGGAATCTATAACTAGTGTCACAGGAATGGTTCAAAACATAGACAGTAAGAAAAGTCAGACTTCTTGTACCTAAGTCGGCATTATGCCCTTTTCAATTTATTTCCGACGCAAATACTGTGTTTCAACGTCAATAAGAAGGTCCGAGGGATACAGTAAACCTGAAGTGAAGCATCGGAAGCTCTAACTAGTGTCACAGGAATGGTTCTAAACATAGACAGTAGGAAGAGTTAGTCTACATGTACTTAAGTCGGCATTGTGCATTTTTTATTTAACTCCGATGCAATTTCTGTGTTTCATCGTCAATAAGAAAGTCAGAGGGATACAGTATACCTGAAGAGAGGCATCGCAATCTATAACTAGTGTCACAGGAATGGTTCAAAACATAGTCAGTAAGAAGAGTCAGTCTTCTTGTAGTTAAGTCGGCATTGTGCCTTTTGTATTTAATTCCGATGCAATTTCTGTGTTTCATCATCAATACGAAGGTCCAAGGGATACAGTAAACCTGAAGTGAAGCATCGGAATCTATAACTAGTGTCACAGGAATGGTTCAAAACATAGACAGTAAGAAAAGTCAGACTTCTTGTACCTAAGTCGGCATTATGCCATTTTCAATTTATTTCCGACGCAATTACTGTGTTTCATCGTCAATAAGAAGGTCAGAGGGATACAGTAAACCTGAAGTGAAGCATCGGAAGCTCTAACAAGTGTCACAGGAATGGTTCAAAACATCGTTAGTAAGAAGAGTCAGTCTTCTTGTACTTAAGTCGGCACTGTGGCTTTTGTATTTAATTCCGATGCAATATCTGTGTTTCATCGTCAATAGGAAGGTCCAAGGGATACGGTAAACCTGATGTGAAGCATCGGAATCTGTAACTAGCGTCGCAGGAATGGTTCAAAACATTGTCAGTAAGAAGAGTCTCTCTTTTTGTACTTAAGTCGGCATTGTGCCTTTTGTATTTAATTCCGATGCATTTCTGTGTTTCATCGTCAATAAGAAGGTCCAAGGGATACAGTTCACCTGAAGTGAAGCATCGGAATCTATAACTAGTGTCACAGGAATGGTTTAAATCAGAGACAGTAAGAAGGGTCAGTCTTCTTGTACTTAAGTCGGCATTGTGCCTTTTCTATTTAATTCCGATGCAATTTCTGTGATTCATCGTTAATAAGAAGGTCAGATGGATACAGTAAACCTGAAGTGAAGCATCGGAATCTATAACTAGTGTCACAGGAATGGTTGAAAACAGTCAGTAAGAAGAGTCAGTCTTCTTGTACTTATGTCGGCAATGTGCATTTTGTATTTAAATCCGATGCACTATCTGTGTTTCATCTTCAATAAGAAGGTCAGAGGGAAACAGTAAACCTGAAGTGAAGCATCGGAATCTTTAACTAGAGTCACAGGAATGGTTCAAAGCATACTCAGTAAGAAGAGTCAGTCTTCTTGTGCTTAAGTCGGCTTGTTGGCTTTTGTATTTAAATCCGATGCAATTTCTGTTTTTCATCGTCAATAGGAAGGTCCAAGGGATACAGTAAATCTGAAGTGAAGCATCGGAATCTATAACTAGTGTCACAGGAATGGTTCAAAACATAGACAGTAAGAAGAGTCAGTCTTCTTGTACTTAAGTCGGCATTGTGCCTTTTGTATTTAATTCCGATCCAATTTCTGTGTTTCATCGTCAAAAAGAAGGTCAGAGGGATACAGTAATCCAGAAGTGAAGCATCGAAATCTATAACTAGTGTCACAGGAATGGTTCAAAACATAGACCGCAGGAAGAGTCAGTCTTCTTGTACTTAAGTCGGCATTGTGCCTTTGGTATTTAACTCCGATGCACTATCTGTGTTTCATCTTCAATTAGAAGGTCAGAGGGATACAGTAAACCTGAAGTGAAGCATCGGAATCTTTAACTAGTGTCACAGGAATGGTTCAAAGCATAGTCAGTAAGAAGAGTCAGTCTTCTGTTGCTTAAGTCGGCTTTGTGGCTTTTGTATTTAATTCCGATGCAATTTCTGTGTTTCATCGTCAATAAGAAAGTCAGAGGGATACAGTATACCTGAAGTGAGGCATCGCAATCTATAACTAGTGTCACAGGAATGGTTCAAAACATAGTCAGTAAGAAGACTCAGTCTTCTTGTAGTTAAGTCGGCATTGTGCCTTTTGTATTTAATTCCGATGCAATTTCTGTGTTTCATCATCAATAAGAAGGTCCAATGGATACAGTAAACCTGAAGTGAAGCATCGGAATCTATAACTAGTGTCACAGGAATGGTTCAAAACATAGACAGTAAGAAAAGTCAGACTTCTTGTACCTAAGTCGGCAATATGCCCTTTTCAATTTATTTCCGACGCAATTACTGTGTTTCATCGTCAATAAGAAGGTCAGAGGGATACAGTAAACCTGAAGTGAAGCATCGGAAGCTCTAACTAGTGTCACAGGAATGGTTCAAAACATCGTTAGTAAGAAGAGTCAGTCTTCTTGTACTTATGTCGGCATTGTGCCTTTTGTATTTAGTTCCGATGCAATTTCTGTGTTTCTTCGTCAATAAGAAGGTCGAAGGGATACAGTTCACTTGAAGTGAAGCATCGGAATCTATAACTAGTGTCACAGGAATGGTTCAAATCATAGACAGTAAGAAAGGTCATTCTTCTTGTACTTAAGTCGGCATTGTGCCTTTTCTATTTAATTCCGATGCAATTTCTGTGATTCATCGTCAATAAGAAGGTCCGATGGATACGGTAAACCTGAAGTGAAGCATCGGAATCTATAACTAGTGTCACAGGAATGGTTGAAAACAGTCAGTAAGAAGAGTCAGTCTCCTTGTACTTATGTCGGCAATGTGCATTTTGTATTTAATTCCGATGCAATTTCTGTGTTTCATCGTCAATAGGAAGGTCCAAGGGATACAGTAAATCTGAAGTGAAGCAACGGAATCTATAACTAGTGTCACAGGAATGGTTCAAAACATAGACAGTAGGAAGAGTCAGTCTTCTTGTACTTAAGTGGGCATTGTGCCTTTTGTATTATATTCCGATCCAATTTCTGTGTTTCATCGTCAAAAAGAAGGTCAGAGGGATACAGTAATCCAGAAGTGAAGCATCGAAATCTATAACTAGTGTCACAGGAATGGTTCAAAACATAGACAGTAGGAAGAGTCAGTCTTCTTGTACTTAAGTCGGCATTGTGCCTTTTGTATTTAACTCCGATGCACTATCTGTGTTTCATCGTCAATAAGAAAGTCAGAGGGATACAGTAAACCTGAAGTGAAGCATCGGAATCTTTAACTAGTGTCACAGGAATGGTTCAAAGCATAGTCAGTAAGAAGAGTTAGTCTTCTTGTGCTTAAGTCGGCTTTGTGGCTTTTGTATTTAATTCCGATGCAATTTCTGTTTTTCATCGTCAATAAGAAGGTCCAAGGGATACAGTAAACCTGAAGTGAAGCATCGGAATCTATAACTAGTGTCACAGGAATGGTTCAAAACAAAGGCAGTTAGAAGAGTCAGTCTTCTTGTACCTAAGTCGGCATTGTGCAGTTCTCAATTTAATTCCGATGAAGTTACTGTGTTTCATCGTCCATAATAAGGTCAGAGGAATATAGTAAACCTGAATTGAAGCATCGGAATCTCTAACTAGTGTCACAGGAATGGTTCAAAACATAGTCCGTAAGAAGAGTCAGTCTTCTAGTACTGACGTCTGCATTGTGCATTTTGTGTTTAATTCCGATGCAATATCTGTGTTTCATCGTCAATAAGAAGGTCCAAGGGATACAGTAAACCTGAAGTGAAGCATCGGATTCTATAACTAGTGTCACAGGAATGGTTCAAAACATAGTCAGTAAGAAGAGTCAGTCTTCTTGTACGTAAGTCGGCATTGTGCTTTTTTTGGATTTAATTCCGATGCAATTTCTGTGTTTCATCGTCAATAAGAAGGTCCAAGGGATACAGTAAACCTGAAGTGAAGCATCGGAATCTGTAACTATCGTCACAAGAATGGTTCAAAGCATAGTCAGTATGAAAATTCAGTCTTCTTGTACTTAAGTCGGCAATGTGCCTTTTGTACTTAATTCAGATGCAATATCTGAGTTTCATCGTTAATAAGAAGGTAAGAGAGATGCAGTAAACCTGAAGTGAAGCATCGGAATCTATAACTAGTGTCACAGGAACGGTTCAAATCATTGACAGTAAGAAGAGTCAGTCTTCTTAAACTTAAGTCGACATTGTGCCCTTTTCCGATACAATATCTGTGTTTCTTCGCCAATAAGAAGGTTCAAGGGATACAGTAAACCTGAAGTGAATCATCGGAATCTGTAACTTGCGTCACAGGAATGGTTTAAACATTGTCAGTAAGAAGAGTCAGTCTTCTTGTACTTAAGTCGGCATTGTGCCTTTTCTATTTAATTCCGATGCAATCTCTGTGTTTCATCGTCAATAAGAAGGTCCAAGGGATACAGTAAACCTGAAGTGAAGCATCGGAATCTATAACTAGTGTCACAGGAATGTTTCAAAACATAGACAGTAGGAAGAGTCAGTCTACTTGTACTTAAGTCGGCATTGTGTCTTTTGTATTAAATTTCAATGCAATTTCTGTGTTTCATCGTCAATAAGAAGGTCAGATGGATACAGTAAACCTGAAGTGAAGCATCGGAATCTGTAACTAGTATCACAGAAATGGTTCAAAACATAGACAGTAGGAAGAGTCAGTCTTCTTGTACTTAAGTCGGCATTGTGCCTTGTGTATTTAATTCCGATGCAATTTCTTTGTTTCATCGTCAACAGGATGGTCCAAGGGATACAGTATATCTGAAGTGAAGCATCGGAATCTATAACTAGTGTCACAGGAATGGTTCAAAACATAGACAGTAAGAAGAGTCAGTCTTCTTGTACTTAAGTCGGCATTGTCCCTTTTGTATTTAATTCCGATCCAATTTCTGTGTTTCATCGTCACAAAGAAGGTCAGAGTGATACAGTAATCGAGAAGTGAAGCATCGAAATCTATAACTAGTGTCACAGAAATGGTTCAAAACATAGACAGTAGGAAGAGTCAGTCTTCTTGTACTTAAGTCGGCATTGTGCCTTTTGTATTTAACCCCGATGCACTATCTGTGTTTCATCTTCAATAAGAAGGTCAGAGGGATACAGTTAACCTGAAGTGAAGCATCGGAATCTTTAACTAGTGTCACAGGAATGGTTCAAAGCATAGTCAGTAAGAAGAGTCAGTCATCTTGTGCTTCATTCGGCTTTGTGGCTTTTGTATTTAATTCCGATGCAATTTCTGTTTTTCATCGTCAATGAGAAGGTCCAAGGGATATAGTAAACCTGAAGTGAAGCATCGGAATCTGTAACTAGTGTCACATGAATGGTTTAAAACAAAAACAGTAAGAAGACTCAGTCTTCTTGTACTTAAGTCAGCATTGTGCCCTTTTCAATTTAATTCCCATGAAATTACTGTGTTTCATCGTCAATAATTAGGTAAGAGGAATATAGTAAACCTGAAGTGAGGCATCGGAATCTCTAACTAGTGTCACAGGAATGGTTCAAACATAATCAGTAAGAAGAGTCAGTCTTCTAGTACTTACGTCGGCATTGTGCCCTTTGTGTTTAATTCCGATGCAATATCTGTGTTTCATCGTCAATTAGAAGGTCCAGGGGATACAGTAAACCTAAAGTGAAGCATCGGAATCTATAACTAGTGTCACAGGAATGGTTCAAAACATAGTCAGTAAGAAGAGTCAGTCTTCTTGTACTTAAGTCGGCATTGTGCTTCTTTTGGATTTAATTCCTATGCAATTTCTGTGTTTCATCGTCAATAAGAAGGTCCAAGGGATACAGTAAACCTGAAGTGAAGCATCGGAATCTGTAACTATCGTCACAGGAATGGTTCAAAACATAGTCAGTGTGAAGAGTCAGTCTTCTTGTACTTAAGTCGGCATTGTGCCTTTTGTATTTAATTCCGATGCAATATCTGTGTTTCATCGTTAATAAGAAGGTCAGAGAGATACAGTAAACCTGAAGTGAAGCGTCGGAATCTATAAGTAGTGTCACAGGAATGGTTCAAATCATAGACGGTAAGAAGAGTCAGTCTTCTTGTACTTAAGTCGGCATTGTGCCTTTTGTAATTAATTCTGATGCAAAATCTGTGTTTCACCGTCAATAAGAAGGTCCAAGGGATACAGTAAAGCTGAAGTGAATCATCAGAATCTGTAACTTGCGTCACAGGCATTTTTCAAACATTGTCAGTAAGAAGAGTCAGTCTTCTTGTACTTAAGTCGGCATTGTGCCTTTTGTATTAGATTGCGACGCAATATCTGTGTTTCATCGTCAATAAGAAGGTCCAAGGGATACAGTAAACCTGAAGTGAAGCATCGGAATCTATAAGTAGTGTCACAGGAATGGTTCAAAACATAGACAGTAGGAAGAGTCAGTCTTCTTGTACTTAAATCGGCATTGTGCCATTTCTATTTAATTCCGATGCAATTTCTGTGTTGCATCGTCAATAAGCAGGTCAGAGGGATACAGTAATCCAGAAGTGAAGCATCGAAATCTATGACTAGTGTCACAGGAATGGTTCAAAGCATAGACAGTAGGAAGAGTCAGTCTTCTTGTACTTAAGTCGGCATTGTGCCTTTTGTATTTAACTCCCATGCACTATCTGTGTTTAATCTTCAATAAGAAGGTCAGAGGGATACAGTAAACCTGAAGTGAAGCATCGGAATCTTTAACTAGTGTCACAGGAATGGTTCAAAGCATACTCAGTAAGAAGAGTCAGTCTTCTTGTGCTTAAGTCGGCTTTGTGGCTTTTGTATTTAAATCCGATGCAATTTCTGTTTTTCATCGTCAATAGGAAGGTCCAAGGGATACAGTAAATATGAAGTGAAGCATCGGAATCTATAACTAGTGTCACAGGAATGTTTCAAAACATAGACAGTAAGAAGAGTCTGTCTTCTTGTACTTAAGTCGGCATTTTGCCTTTTGTACTTAATTCCGATGCAATTTCTGTGTTTCATCGTCAATACGAAGGTCCGAGGGATACAGTAGTCCAGAAGTGAAGCATCGAAATCTATAACTAGTGTCACAGGAATGGTTCAAAACATAGACAGTAGGAAGAGTCAGTCTTCTTGTGCTTAAGTCGGCTTTGTGGCTTTTGTATTTAATTCCGATGCAATTTCTGTTTTTCATCGTCAATAAGAAGGTCCAAGGGATACAGTAAACCTGAAGTGAAGCATCGGAATCTATAACTAGTGTCACAGGACTGGTTCAAAACAAAGGCAGTTAGAAGAGTCAGTCTTCTTGTAGGTAAGTCGGCATTGTGCCCTTCTCAATTTAATTCCGATGAAATTACTGTGTTTCATCGTCAATAATAAGGTCAGAGGAATATAGTAAACCTGAATTGAAGCATCGGAATCTCTAACTAGTGTCACAGGAATGGTTCAAAACATAGTCCGTAAGAAGAGTCAGTCTTCTAGTACTTACGTCTGCATTGTGCATTTAGTGTTTAATTCAGATGCAATATCTGTGTTTCATCGTCAATAAGAAGGTCCAAGGGATTCAGTAAATCTGAAGTGAAGCATCGGAATCTATAACTAGTGTCACAGGAATGGTTCAAAACTTAGTCAGTAAGAAGAGTCAGTCTTCTTGTACGTAAGTCGGCATTGTGCTTTTTTTGGATTTAATTCCGATGCAATTTCTGTGTTTCATCGTCAATAAGAAAGTCCAAGGGATACAGTAAACCTGAAGTGAAGCATCGGAATCTGTAACTATCGTCACAAGAATGGTTCAAAGCATAGTCAGTATGAAGAGTCAGTCTTCTTGTACTTAAGTCGGCATTGTGGCTTTTGTATTTAATTCAGATGCAAAATCTGTGTTTCATCGTTAATAAGGAGGTCAGAGAGATACAGCAAACCTGAAGTGAAGCATCGGAATCTATAACTAGTGTCACAGGAATGGTTCAAATCATTGACAGTAAGAAGAGTCAGTCTTCTTAAACTTAAGTCGGCATTGTTCCTTTTTCCGATGCAATATCTGTGTTTGTTCGCCAATAAGAAGGTCCAAGGGATACAGTAAACCTGAAGTGAATCATCGGTATCTGTAACTTGCGTCACAGGAATGGTTTAAACATTGTCAGTAAGAAGAGTCAGTCTTCTTGTACTTGAGTCGGCATTGTGCCATTTCTATTTAATTCCGATGCAATTTCTGTGTTTCATCGTCAATAAGAACGTCCAAGGGATACAGCAAACCTGAAGTGATGCATCGGAATCTATAACTAGTGTCACAGGAATGTTTCAAAACATAGACAGTAGGAACAGTCAGTCTACTTGTACTTAAGTCGGCATTGTGCTTTTTGTATTAAATTTCGATGCAATTTCTGTGTTTCATCGTCAATAAGAAGGTCAAATGGATGCAGTAAACCTGAAGTGAAGCATCGGAATCTGTAACTAGTGTCACAGGAATGGTTCAAAACATAGACAGTAGGAAGAGTCAGTCTTCTTGTACTTAAGTCGGCATTGTGCCTTTTGTATTTAACTCCGATGCACTATCTGTGTTTCATCTTCAATAAGAAGGTCAGAGGGATACAGTAAACCTGAAGTGAAGCATCGGAATCTTTAACTAGTGTCACAGGAATGGTTCAAAGCATAGTCAGTAAGAAGAGACAGTATTCTTGTGCTTAAGTCGGCTTTGTGGCTTTTGTATTTAATTCCGATGCAATTTCTGTTTTTCATCGTCAATAAGAAGGTCCAAGGGATACAGTAAACCTGAAGTGAAGCATCGGAATCTATAACTAGTGTCACAGGACTGGTACAAAACAAAGGCAGTTATAAGAGTCAGTCTTCTTGTACCTAAGTCGGCATTGTGCCCTTCTCAATTTAATTCCGATGAAATTACTGTGTTTCATCGTCAATAATAAGGTCAGAGGAATATAGTAAACCTGAATTGAAGCATCGGAATCTCTAACTAGTGTCACAGGAATGGTTCAAAACATAGTCCGTAAGAAGAGTCAGTCTTCTAGTACTTACGTCTGCATTGTGCATTTTGTGTTTAATTCAGATGCAATATCTGTGTTTCATCGTCAATAAGAAGGTCCAAGGGATTCAGTAAATCTGAAGTGAAGCATCGGAATCTATAACTAGTGTCACAGGAATGGTTCAAAACATAGTCAGTAAGAAGAGTCAGTCTTCTTGTACGTAAGTCGGCATTGTGCATTTTTTGGATTTAATTCCGATGCAATTTCTGTGTTTCATCGTCAATAAGAAAGTCCAAGGGATACAGTAAAATTGAAGTGAAGCATCGGAATCTGTAACTATCGTCACAAGAATGGTTCAAAGCATAGTCAGTATGAAGAGTCAGTCTTCTTGTACTTAAGTCGGCATTGTGCCTTTTGTATTTAATTCAGATGCAAAATCTGTGTTTCATCGTTCATAAGAAGGTCAGAGAGATACAGTAAACCTGAAGTGAAGCATCGGAATCTATAACTAGTGTCACAGGAATGGTTCAAACAAAGGAAGTTAGAAGAGTCAGTCTTCTTGTACCTAAGTCGGCATTGTGCCCTTCTCAATTTAATTCCGATGAAATTACTGTGTTTCATCGTCAATAATAAGGTCAGACGAATATAGTAAACCTGAATTGAAGCATCGGAATCTCTAACTAGTGTCGCAGGAATGGTTCAAACATAGTCCGTAAGAAGAGTCAGTCTTCTAGTACTTACGTCTGCATTGTGCATTTTGTGTTTAATTCAGATGCAATATCTGTGTTTCATCGTCAATAAGAAGGTCCAAGGGATTCAGTAAATCTGAAGTGAAGCATCGGATTCTATAACTAGTGTCACAGGAATGGTTCAAAACATAGACAGTAGGAAGAGTCAGTCTTCTTGTACTTAAATCTGCATTGTGCCATTTCTATTTCATTCCCATGCAATTTCTGTGTTGCATCGTCAATAAGCAGGTCAGAGGGATACAGTAATCCAGAAGTGAAGCATCGAAATCTATGACTAGTGTCACAGGAATGGTTCAAAACATAGACAGTAGGAAGAGTCAGTCTTCTTGAACTTAAGTCGGCATTGTGCCTTTTGCATTTAACTCCCATGCACTATCTGTGTTTCATCTTCAATAAGAAGGTCAGAGGGATCCAGTAAACCTGAAGTGAAGCATCGGAATCTTTAACTAGTGTCACAGGAATGGTTCAAAGCATACTCAGTAAGAAGAGTCAGTCCTCTTGTGCTTAAGTCGGCTTTGTGGCTTTTGTATTTAAATCCGATGCAATTTCTGTTTTTCATCGTCAATAATAAGGTCCAAGGGATACAGTAAATATGAAGTGAAGCATCGGAATCTATAACTAGTGTCACATGAATGGTTCAAAACATAGACAGTAAGAAGGGTCTGTCTTCTTGTACTTAAGTCGGCATTTTGCCTTTTGTATTTAATTCCGATGCAATTTCTGTGTTTCATCGTCAATACGAAGGTCCGAGGGATACAGTAATCCAGAAGTGAAGCATCGAAATCTATAACTAGTGTCACAGGAATGGTTCAAACATAGACAGTAGGAAGAGTCAGTCCTCTTGTACTTAAGTCGGCATTGTGCCTTTTGTATTTAACTCCGATGCACTATCTGTGTTTCATCTTCAATAAGAAGGTCAGAGGGATACAGTAAACCTGAAGTGAAGCATCGGAATCTTTAACTAGTGTCACAGGAATGGTTCAAAGCATAGTCAGTAAGAAGAGTCAGTCTTCTTGTGCTTAAGTCGGCTTTGTGGCTTTTGTATTTAATTCCGATGCAATTTCTGTTTTTCATCGTCAATAAGAAGGTCCAAGGGATACAGTAAACCTGAAGTGAAGCATCGGAATCTATAACTGGTGTCACAGGACTGGTTCAAAACAAAGGCAGTTAGAAGAGTCAGTCTTCTTGTACCTAAGTCGGCATTGTGCCCTTCTCAATTTAATTCCGATGAAATTACTGTGTTTCATCGTCAATAATAAGGTCAGAGGAATATAGTAAACCTGAATTGAAGCATCGGAATCTCTAACTAGTGTCACAGGAATGGTTCAAAACATAGTCCGTAAGAAGAGTCAGTCTTCTAGTACTTACGTCTGCATTGTGCATTTTGTGTTTAATTCAGATGCAATATCTGTGTTTCATCGTCAATAAGAAGGTCCAAGGGATTCAGTAAATCTGAAGTGAAGCATCGGAATCTATAACTAGTGTCACAGGAATGGTTCAAAACATAGTCAGTAAGAAGAGTCAGTCTTCTTGTACGTAAGTCGGCATTGTGCTTTTTTTGGATTTAATTCCGATGCAATTTCTGTGTTTCATCGTCAATAAGAAAGTCCAAGGGATACAGTAAACCTGAAGTGAAGCATCGGAATCTGTAACTGTCGTCACAAGAATGGTTCAAAGCATAGTCAGTATGAAGAGTCAGTCTTCTTGTACTTAAGTCGGCATTGTGCCTTTTGTATTTAATTCAGATGCAAAATCTGTGTTTCATCGTTAATAAGAAGGTCAGAGAGATACAGTAAACCTGAAGTGAAGCATCGGCTATCTATAACTAGTGTCACAGGAATGGTTCAAATCATTGACAGTAAGAAGAGTCAGTCTTCTTAAACTTAAGTCGGCATTGTTCCTTTTTCCGATGCAATATCTGTGTTTCTTCGCCAATAAGAAGGTCCAAGGGATACAGTAACACTGAAGTGAAGCATCGGAATCTATAACTAGTGTTACAGGAATGGTTCAAAACATAGTCAGTAAGAAGAGTCAGTCATCTTGTACTTAAGTCGGCATTGTGCTGTTTTTGGGTTTAATTCCTATGCAATATCTGTGTTTCATCGTCAATAAGTAGGTCCAAGGGATACAGTAAACCTGAAGTGAAGCATCGGAATCTGTAACTATCGTCACAGGAATGGTTCAAAACATAGTCAGTATGAAGAGTCAGTCTTCTTGTACTTAAGTCGGCATTGTGCCTTTTGTATTTAATTCCGATGCAATATCTGTGTTTCATCGTTAATAAGAAGGTCAGAGAGATACAGTAAACCTGAAGTGAAGCGTCGGAATCTATAACTAGTGTCACAGGAATGGTTCAAATCATAGACGGTAAGAAGAGTCAGTCTTCTTGAACTTAAGTCGGCATTGTGCGTTTTGTATTTAATTCTGATGCAAAATCTGTGTTTCATCGACAATAAGAAGGTCCAAGGGATACAGTAAACCTGAAGTGAATCATCAGAATCTGTAACTTTCGTCACAGGCATTTTTCAAACATTGTCCGTAAAAAGAGTCAGTCTTCTTGTGCTTAAGTCGGCATTGTGCCTTTTGTATTAAATTGCGATGCAATTTCTGTGCTTCTTCGTCAATAAGAAGGTCCTAGGGATACAGTAAATCTGAAGTGAAGCATCGGAATCTATAACTAGTGTCACAGGAATGGTTCAAAACATAGACAGTAGGAAGAGTCAGTCTTCTTGTACTTAAGTCGGCATTGTGCCTCTTGTATTTAACTCCGATGCACTATCTGTGTTTCATCTTCAATAAGAAGGTCAGAGGGATACAGTAAACCTGAAGTGAAGCATCGGAATCTATAACTAGTGTCACAGGAATGGTTCAAAACATAGACAGTAAGAAGGGTCAGACTTCTTGTACTTAAGTCGGCATTATGCCGTTTTCAATTTAATTCCAAAGCAATTACTCTGATTCGTCGTCAATAAGAAGGACAGAGGGATACAATAAACCTGAAGTGAAGCATCGGAAGCTCTAACTACTGTCACAGGAATGGTTCAAATCATCGTCAGTAAGAAGAGTCAGCCTTCTTGTACTTAAGTCGGCATTGTGCTATTTGTATTTAATTTCGATGCAATATCTGTGTTTCATTGTCAATAAGAAGGTCCAAGGGATACAGTAAACCTGAAGTGAAGCATCGGAATCTGTAACTAGCGTCGCAGGAATGGTTCAAAACATTGTCAGTAAGAAGAGTCAGTCTTCTTGTACTAAAGTCAGCATTGTGGCTTTTGTATTTAATTCCGATGCAATTTCTGTGTTTCATCGTCAATAATAAGGTCCAAGGGATACAGTAAACCTGAAGTGAAGCACCGGAATCTATAACTAGTGTCACAGGAATGGTTCAAAACATAGACAGTAAGAAGAGTCAGTCTTCTAGTACTTAAGTCGGCATTGTGCCCTTTTCAATTAAATTCCGATGCAATTACTGTGTTTCATCGTCAATAAGAAGATCAGAGGGATACAGTAAACCTGAAGTGAAGCATTGGAATCTGTAACTATCGTCACAGGAATAGTTCAAAACATAGTCAGTAAGAAGAGTCAGTCTTCCTGTACTTAAGTCGGCATTGTGCCTTTTGTATTAAATTCCGATGCAATATCTGTGTTTCATCGTCAATAAGAAGGTCAGAGAGATACAGTAAACCTGAAGTGAAGCATCGGAATCTATAACTAGTGTCACAGGAAAGGTTCAAATCATAGACAGTAAGAAGAGACAGTCTTCTTGTACTTAAGTCGGCATTGGGCTATTTGTATTTAATTCCGATGCAATATCTGTGTTTCATCGTCAATAAGAAGGTCCAAGAGATACAGTAAACCTGAAGTGGAGCATCGGAATCTGTAGCTAGCGTCACAGGAATTGTTCAAAACATACACAGTAGGAAGAATCAGTCTTCTTGTACTTAAGTCGGCATTGTGCCTTTTGTATTTAATTCAGATTCAATTTCTGTGTTTCATCGTCAATAAGAAGGTCAGAGGGATACAGTAAACCTGAAGTGAAGAATCGGAATCTGTCACTAGTGACACAGGATTGGTTCAAAACATAGACAGTAGGAAGAGTCAGTCTACTTGTACTTAAGGTGGCATTGTGCCTTTTCTATTTAATTCCGATGTAATTTCTGCGTTGCATCGTCAATAAGAAGGTCAGAGGGATACAGTAAACCTGAAGTGAAGCATCGGAATCTGTAACTACGGTCACAGGAATGGTTCAAAACATAGACAGTAAGAAGAATCAGTCTTCTTGTACTTAAGTCGGCATTGTGCCTTTTCTATTTAATTCCGATGCAATTTCTGTGTTCCATCGCATATAAGAGGTTATGAGGGATACAGTAAACCTGAAGTGAAGCATCAGAATCTATAACTAGTGTCACAGGAATGGTTCAAAGCATAGAAAGTAGGAAGAGTCAGTCATCCTGTACTTAAGTCGACATTGTGCCTTTTGTATTTAATTCCGATTCCATTTCTGTGTTTCCTCGTCATTAAGAAGGTCCAAGGGATACCGTAAACCTGAAGTGAAGCATCGGAATCGATAACTAGTGTCACAGGAATGGTTCAAAGCATAGACAGTAAGAAATGTTAGTCTTCTTGTACTTAAGTCGGCATTGTGCCTTTTGTACTTAATTGCGATGCAATCTCTGTGTTTCTTCGTCAATAAGAAGGTCAGAGTTACAGAGTAAACCTGAAGTGAAGAATCGGAATCTATAACTAGTGTCACAGGAATGGTTCAAATCATAGACAGTAAGGAGGGTCAGTCTTCTTGTACTTAATTCGGCATTGCGACTTTTCTTTTTACTTCCAATGCAATTTCTGGGTTTCATCGTCAATAAGAAGGTCAGATGGATACAGTAAACCTGAAGTGAAGCATCGGAATCTATAACTAGTGTCACAGGAAAGGTTCTAAACAGTCAGTAAGAAGAGTCAGTCTTCTTTTACTTATGTCGGCATTGTGCATTTTGTATTTCATTCCGATGCAATTTCTGTGTTTTATCGTCAATAAGAAGGTAAGGGATACGGTAAATCTGAAGTGAAGCATCGGAATCTATAACTAGTGTCACAGGAATGGTTCAAAACATAGACAGTAAGAAGAGTCAGTCTTCTTGTACTTAAGTCGGCATTGTGCCTTTTGTATTTAATACCGATCCAATTTCTGTGTGTCATCGTCAAAAAGAAGGTCAGAGGGATACAGTAATCCAGAAGTGAAGCTTCGAAATCTATAACTAGTGTCACAGGAATGGTTCGAAACATAGACAGTAGGAAGAGTCAGTCTTCTTGTACTTAAGTCGGCATTGTGCCTCTTGTATTTAACTCCGATGCACTATCTGTGTTTCATCCTAAATAAGAAGGTCAGAGGGATACAGTAAACCTGAAGTGAAGCATCGGAATCTATAACTAGTGTCACAGGAATGGTTCAAAGCATAGACAGTAAGAAGAGTCAGACTTCTTGTACTTAAGTCGGCATTATGCCGTTGTCAATTTAATTCCAAAGCAATTACTCTGAATCGTCGTCAATAAGAAGGACAGAGGGATACAGTAAACCTGAACTGAAGCATCGGAAACTCTAACTAGTGTCACAGGAATGGTTCAAATCATCGTCAGTAAGAAGAGTCAGTCTTCTTGTACTTAAGTCGGCATTGTGCCTTTTGTATTTAATTTCGATGCAATATCTGTGTTTCATTGTCAATAAGAAGGTCCAAGGGATATAGTAAACCTGAAGTGAAGCATCGGAATCTGTATCTAGCGTCGCAGGAATGGTTCAAAACATTGTCAGTAAAAGAGTCAGTCTTCTTGTACTTAATTTGGCATTGTGCCTTTTCTATTTAATTCCGATGCAATTTCTGTGTTTCTTCGTCAATAAGAAGGTCCCAGGGATACAGTAAACCTGAAGTGAAGCATCGGAATCTATAACTAGTGTCACAGGAATGGTTCAAATCATAGACAGTAATATGGGTCAGTCTGCTTGTACTTAAGTCGGCATTGTGTCTTTTCCATTTACTTCCGATGCAGTTTCTGTGTTTCATCGTCAATAAGAAGGTCCAAGGGATACAGTAAACCTGAAGTGAAGCATCGGAATCTATAACTAGTGTCACAGGACTGGTTCAAAACATAGACAGTAAGAAGAGTCAGTCTTCTTGTACTTAAATCGGCATTTTGCCCTTTTCAATTTAATTCCGATGCAATTACTGTGTTTCATCGTCAATAATAGGGTCAGAGGAATATAGTAAACCTGATGTGAAGCATCGGAATCTCTAACTAGTGTCACAGGAATGGTTCAAAACATAGTTAGTAAGAAGAGTCAGTCTTCTAGTACTTACGTCAGCATTGTGCCTTTTGTATTTAATTGCGATGCAATATTTGTGTTTCATCGTCAATAATAAGGTCCAAGGGATACAGTAAACCTGAAGTGAAGCATCGGATTCTATAACTAGTGTCACAGAAATGGTTCAAAACATTGTCAGTAAGAAGAGTCAGTCTTCTTGTACTTAAGTCGGCATTGTGGCTTTTGTATCTAATTCCGATGCAATTTCTGTGTTTCATCGTTAATAAGAGGGTCCAAGGGATTCATTAAACCTGAAGTGAAGCGTCGGAATCTATAACTAGTGTCACAGGAATGGTTCAAACATAGACAGTAAGAAGAGTCAGTCTTCTAGTACTTAAGTCGGCATTATGCCCTTTTCAATTAAATTCCGATGCAATATCTGTGTTTCATCGTCAATAAGAAGGTCAGAGAGATACAGTAAACCTGAAGTGAAGCATCGGAATCTATAACTAGTGTCACAGGAAAGGTTCAAATCATAGACAGTAAGAAGAGACAGTCTTCTTGTACTTAAGTCGGCATTGGGCTATTTGTATTTAATTCCGATGCAATAACTGTGTATCATCGCCAATAAGAAGGTCCAAGGGATACAGTAAACCTGAAGTGGAGCATCGGAATCTGTAACTAGCGTCACAGGAATTGTTCAAAACATTCACAGTAGGACGAATCAGTCTTCTTGTACTTAAGTCGGCATTGTGCCTTTTCTATTTAATTCCGATGCAATTTCTGTGTTTCATCGTATATAAGAGGGTCAGAGGGATACAGTAAACCTGAAGTGAAGCATCGGAATCTATAACTAGTGTCACAGGAATGGTTCAAAACATAGACAGTAGGAAGAGTCAGACTTCTTGTACTTAAGTCGACATTGTGCCTTTTGTATTTAATTCCGATTCAATTTCTGTGTTTCATCGTCAATAAGAAGGTCTGAGGGATACAGTAAACCTGAAGTGAAGAATCGGAATCTATAACTAGTGTCACAGGATTGTTTCAAAACATAGTCAGTAAGAAGAGTCAGTCTTCTTGTACTTAAGTCGACTTTGTGGCTTTTGTATTTAATTCCGATGCAATTTCTGTTTTTCATCGTGAATAAGAAGGTGCAAGGGATACAGTAAACCTGAAGTGAAGCATCGGAATCTATAACTAGTGTCACAGGAATGGTTCAAAACATAGACAGTAAGAAGAGCCAGACTTCTTGTACTTAAGTCGGCATTATGCCCTTTTCAAATTAATTCCAAAGCAATTTCTCTGATTCGTCGTCAATAAGAAGGTCCAAGGGATACAGTAAACCTGAAGTGAAGCATCGGAATCTGTAACTAGCGTCGCAGGAATGGTTCAAAATATTGTCAGTAAGAAGAGTCAGTCTTCTTGTACTTAAGTCGGCATTGTGCCTTTTCTATTTAATTCCGATGCAATTTCTGTGTTTCTTCGTCAATAAGATGGTACCAGGGATACAGTAAACCTGAAGTGAAGCATCGGAATCTATAACTAGTGTCACAGGAATGGTTCAAAACATAGATTGTAAGAGGAGTCAGTCTTCTTGTACTTAAGTCGGCATTTTGCCCTTTTCAATTTAATTCCGATGCAATTACTGTGTTTCATCGGCAATAATAAGGTCAGAGGAATATAGTAAACCTGAAGTGAAGCATCGGAATCTCTAACTAAAGTCACATTAATTTTTCAAATCAAAGTTATTAAGAAGAGTCAGTGTTCTAGTACTTACGTCGGCATTGTGCCTTTTGTATTTAATTCCGATGCAAAATCTGTGTTTCATCGTCAATAATACGGTCCAAGGGATGCAGTAAACCTGAAGTGAAGCATCGGAATCTATAACTAGTGTCACAGGAATGGTTCAAAACATTGTCAGTAGCCGGCCGAAGTGGCCGTGCGGTTAAAGGCGCTGCAGTCTGGAAACGCAAGACCGCTACGGTCGCAGGTTCGAATCCTGCCTCGGGCATGGATGTTTGTGATGTCCTTAGGTTAGTTAGGTTTAACTAGTTCTAAGTTCTAGGGGACTAATGACCTCAGCAGTTGAGTCCCATAGTGCTCAGAGCCATTTGAACCATAGTCAGTAAGAAGAGTCAGTCTTCGTGTACTTAAGTCGGCATTGTGGCTTTTGTATTTAATTCCGATGCAATTTCTGTGTTTCATCGTCAATAAGAAGGTCAAATGTATACAGTAAACCTGAAGTGAAGCATCGGAATCTATATCTAGTGTCACGGGAATGGTTCAAAACAGTCAGTAAGAAGAGTCAGTCTTCCTATACTTAAGTCGGCATTGTGCATTTTGTATTTAATTCCGATGCAATTTCTGTGTTTCATCGTCAATAAGAAGGTCCAAGGGATACAGTAAATCTGAAGTGAAGCATCGAAATCTATAACTAGTGTCATAGGAATGGTTCAAAACATTCACAGTAGGAAGAGACAGTCTTCTTGTACTTAAGTTGGCATTGTGCCTTTTCTACTTAATTCCGATGCACTTTCTCTGTTTCATAGTCAATGCGAAGATCAGAGGGATACAGTAAACCTGAAGTGAAGCATCGGAATCTGTAACTAGTGTCACAGGAATGGTTCAAAACATAGTCACTAAGAGGAGTCAGTCTTCTTGTACTTAAGTCGGCATTGTGGCTTTTGTATTTAATTCCGATGCAATTTCTGTGTTTCATCGTCAATAAGAAGGTCAAATGTATACAGTAAACCTGAAGTGAAGCATCGGAATCTATATCTAGTGTCACGGGAATGGTTCAAAACAGTCAGTAAGAAGAGTCAGTCTTCCTATACTTAAGTCGGCATTGTGCATTTTGTATCTAATTCCGATGCAATTTCTGTGTTTCATCGTCAATAAGAGGGTCCAAGGGATACATTAAACCTGAAGTGAAGCATCGGAATCTATAGCTAGTGTCACAGGAATGGTTCAAAACATAGACAGTAAGAAGAGTCAGTCTACTAGTACTTAAGTCGGCATTGTGCCCTCTTCAATTACATTCCGATGCAATTACTGTGTTTCATCGTCAATAAGAAGGTCAGAGGGATACTGTAAACCTGAAGTGGAGCATCGGAATCTCTAACTAGTGTGACAGGAACGGTTCAAAACAGACTCAGTAAGAAAAGTCAGTCTTCCTGTACATACGTCGGCATTGTGCCTTTTGTATTTAATTCCGATGCAATATCTGTGTTTCATCGTCAATACGAAGGTCCAAGGGATACAGTAAACCTGAAGTGAAGCATCGGAATCTGTAACTATCGTCACAGGAATGGTTCAAAACATAGTCAGAAAGAAGAGTCAGTCCTCTTGAACTTAAGTCGGCATTGTGCCTTTTGTATTTAATTCCGATGCAATATCTGTGTTTCATCGTCAATAAGAAGGTCAGAGAGATACAGTAAACCTGAAGTGAAGCATCGGAATCTATAACTAGTGTCACAGGAAAGGTTCAAATCATAGACAGTAAGAAGAGACAGTCTTCTTGTACTTAAGTCGGCATTGTGCTATTTGTATTTAATTCCGATGCAATATCTGTGTTTCATCGTCAGTAAGAAGGTCCAAGGGTTACAGTAAACCTGAAGTGAAGCATCGGAATCTGTAACTTGCGTCACAGGAATGGTTCAAAACATAGACAGTAGGAAGAGTCAGTCTTCTTGTACTTAAGTCGACATTGTGCCTTTTGTATTTATTTCCGATTAAATTTCTGTGTTTCATCGTCAGTAAGAAGGTCCAAGGGATACAGTAAGAATGAAGTGAAGCATCGGAATCTGTAACTTGCGTCACAGGAATGGTTCAAAATATTGTCAGTAAGAAGAGTCAGTCATCTTGTACTTAAGTCGGCATTGTGCTTTTTCTATTTAATTCCCATGCTATATCTGTGTTTCATCGTCAATAAGAAGGTCCAAGAGATACAGTAAACCTGAAGTGGAGCATCGGAATCTGTAGCTAGCGTCACAGGAATTGTTCAAAACATACACAGTAGGAACAATCAGTCTTCTTGTACTTAAGTCGGCATTGTGCCTTTTGTATTTAATTCAGATTCAATTTCTGTGTTTCATCGTCAATAAGAAGGTCTGAGGGATACAGTAAACCTGAAGTGAAGAATCGGAATCTGTAACTAGTGACACAGGATTGGTTCAAAACATAGACAATAGGAAGAGTCAGTCTACTTGTACTTAAGGTGGCATTGTGCCTTTTCTATTTAATTCCGATGTAATTTCTGCGTTGCATCGTCAATAAGAAGGTCTGAGGGATACAGTAAACCTGAAGTGAAGCATCGGAATCTGTAACTAGTGTCACAGGAATGGTTCAAAACATAGACAGTAAGAAGAATCAGCCTTCTTTTAGTTAAGTCGGCATTGTGCCTTTTCTATTTAATTCCGATGCAATTTCTGTGTTTCATAGTCAATAACAAGGTCCAAGGGATACAGTAAACCTGAAGTGAAGCATCGGAATCTGTAACTATCGTCACAGGAATGGTTCAAAACATAGTCAGTAAGAAGAGTCAGTCTTCTTGTACTTAAGTCGGCATTGTGCCTTTTGTATTTAATTCCGATGCAATATCTGTGTTTCATCGTCAATAAGAAGGTCAGAGAAATACAGTAAACCTGAAGTAAAGCATCGGAATCTATAACTAGTGTCACAGGAATGGTTCAAAACATAGTCAGTAAGGAGAGTCAGTCTTCTTGTACTTAAATCGGCATTGTGCCTTTTGTATTTTATTCAGATGCAATTTCTGTGTTTCATCGTCAATAAGAAGGTCCAAGGGATACAGTAAACCTGAAGTGAAGCATCGGAATCTTTAACTAGTGGCACAGGAATGGTTCAAAGAATAGTCAGTAAGAAGAGTCAGTCTTCTTGTAGTTAAGTCGGCATTGTGCCTTTTGTATTTAATTCCAAAGCAATTTCTGTGTTTCATCGTCAATAAGAATGTCAGATGGATACAGTAAACCTGAAGTGAAGCTTGGAATCTATATCTAGTGTCACGGGAATAGTTCAAAACAGTCAGTAAGAAGAGTCAATCTTCCTATACTTAAGTCGGCATTCTGCATTTTGTATTTAATTCCGATGCAATTTCTGTGTTTCATCGTCAATAAGAAGGTCAGATGGATACAGTAAACCTGAAGCGAAGCATCGGAATCTATATCTAGTGTCACGGGAATGGTTCAAAACAGTCAGTAAGAAGAGTCAGTCTTCCTATACTTAAGTCGGCATTGTGCCTTTTGTATTTAATTCCGATGCAATTTCTGTGTTTCATCGTCAATAACAAGGTCCAAAGGATACAGTAAATCTGAAGTGAAGCATCGAAATCTATAACTAGTGTCATAGGAATGGTTCAAAACATAGACAGTAGGAAGAGTCAGTCTTCTTGTACTTAAGTCGGCATTGTGCCTCTTGTATTTAACTCCGATGCACTATCTGTGTTTCATCTTCAATAGGAAGGTCTGGGGGATACAGTAAACCTGAAGTGAAGCATCGGAATCTATAACTAGTGTCACAGGATTCGTTCAAAACATAGTCAGTAAGAAGAGTGAGACTTCTTGTACTTAATTCAGCTTTGTGGCTTTTGTATTTAATTCCGATGCAATTTCTGTTTTTCATCGTCAATAAAAAGGTCCAAGGGATACAGTAAACCTGAAGTAAAGCATCGGAATCTATAACTAGTGTCACAAGAATGGTTCAAAATATAGACAGTAAGAAGAGTCAGTCTTCTTGTACTTAAGTCGACATTGTGCCCTTTTCAATTTATTTCCGATGCAATTTCTGTGTTTCATCGTCAATAAGAAGGTCAGAGGGATACAGTAAACCTGAAGTGAGGCATCGGAATCTATAACTAGTGTCACAGGAATGGTTCAAAACATTGACAGTAGGAAGAGTCAGTCTTCTTGTACGTAAGTCGGCATTGTGCCTTTTGTATTTAATTCCGATGCAATATCTGTGATTCATCGTCAATAAGAAGGTCAGAGAGATACAGTAAACTTGAATTGAACCATCGGAATCTATAACTAGCTTCACAGGAAAGGTTCAAATCATAGATAGTAAGAAGAGACAGTCTTCTTGTACTTAAGTCGGCATTGTGCCATTTGTATTTAATTCCGATGCAACATCTGTGTTTCATCGTCAATAAGAAGGTCCAAGGGTTACAGTAAACCTGAAGTGAAGCATCGGAATCTGTAACTTGCGTCACAGGAATGATTCAAAGCATTGTCAGTAAGAAGAGTCAGTATTCTTGTACTTAAGTCGGCATTGTGCCTTTTCTATTTAATTCCGATGCAATTTATGTGTTTCATCGTCAATAAGAACGTCCACGGGATACAGTAACCCTGAAGTGGAGCATCGGAATCTGTAACTAGCGTCACAGGAATTGTTCAAAACATACACATTAGGAAGAATCAGTCTTCTTGTACTTAAGTCGGCATTGTGCCTTTTCTATTTATTTCCGATGCAATTTCTGTGTTTCATCGTATATAAGAGGGTCAGAGGGATACAGTAAACCTGAAGTGAAGCATCGGAATCTATAACTAGTGTCAAAGGTATGGTTCAAAACATAGACAGTAGGAAGAGTCAGTCTTTATGTACTTAAGTCGACATTGTGCATTTTGTATTTAATTCCGATGCAATTTCTGTGTTTCATCGTCAATAAGAAGGTCCAAGGGATACAGTAAATCTGAAGTGAAGCATCGAAATCTATAACTAGTGTCATAGGAATGGTTCAAAACATTCACAGTAGGAAGAAACAGTCTTCTTGTACTTAAGTTGGCATTGTGCCTTTTCTACTTAATTCCGATGCAGTTTCTCTGTTTCATCGTCAATACGAAGATCAGAGGGATACAGTAAACCTGAAGTGAAGCATCGGAATCTGTAACTAGTGTCACAGGAATGGTTCAAAACATAGTCACTAAGAGGAGTCAGTCTTCTTGTACTTAAGTCGGCATTGTGGCTTTTGTATCTAATTCCGATGCAATTTCTGTGTTTCATCGTCAATAAGAGGGTCCAAGGGATACATTAAACCTGAAGTGAAGCATCGGAATCTATAGCTAGTGTCACAGGAATGGTTCAAAACATAGACAGTAAGAAGAGTCAGTCTACTAGTACTTAAGTCGGCATTGTGCCCTGTTCAATTACATTCCGATGCAATTACTGTGTTTCATCGTCAATAAGAAGGTCAGAGGGATACTGTAAACCTGAAGTGGAGCATCGGAATCTCTAACTAGTGTCACAGGAATGGTTCAAAACAGACTCAGTAAGAAAAGTCAGTCTTCCTGTACATACGTCGGCATTGTGCCTTTTGTATTTAATTCCGATGCAATATCTGTGTTTCATCGTCAATACGAAGGTCCAAGGGATACAGTAAACCTGAAGTGAAGCATCGGAATCTGTAACTATCGTCACAGGAATGGTTCAAAACATAGTCAGAAAGAAGAGTCAGTCCTCTTGAACTTAAGTCGGCATTGTGCCTTTTGTATTTAATTCCGATGCAATATCTGTGTTTCATCGTCAATAAGAAGGTCAGAGAGATACAGTAAACCTGAAGTGAAGCATCGGAATCTATAACTAGTGTCACAGGAAAGGTTCAAATCATAGACAGTAAGAAGAGACAGTCTTCTTGTACTTAAGTCGGCATTGTGCTATTTGTATTTAATTCCGATGCAATATCTGTGTTTCATCGTCAATAAGAAGGTCCAAGGGTTACAGTAAACCTGAAGTGAAGCATCGGAATCTGTAACTTGCGTCACAGGAATGGTTCAAAACATAGACAGTAGGAAGAGTCAGTCTTCTTGTACTTAAGTCGACATTGTGCCTTTTGTATTTATTTCCGATTAAATTTCTGTGTTTCATCGTCAGTAAGAAGGTCCAAGGGATACAGTAAGAATGAAGTGAAGCATCGGAATCTGTAACTTGCGTCACAGGAATGGTTCAAAATATTGTCAGTAAGAAGAGTCAGTCTTCTTGTACTTAATTTGGCATTGTGCCTTTTCTATTTAATTCCGATGCAATTTCTGTGTTTCTTCGTCAATAAGAAGGTCCCAGGGATACAGTAAACCTGAAGTGAAGCATCGGAATCTATAACTAGTGTCACAGGAATGGTTCAAATCATAGACAGTAATATGGGTCAGTCTGCTTGTACTTAAGTCGGCATTGTGTCTTTTCTATTTACTTCCGATGCAGTTTCTGTGTTTCATCGTCAATAAGAAGGTCCAAGGGATACAGTAAACCTGAAGTGAAGCATCGGAATCTATAACTAGTGTCACAGGACTGGTTCAAAACATAGACAGTAAGAAGAGTCAGTCTTCTTGTACTTAAATCGGCATTTTGCCCTTTTCAATTTAATTCCGATGCAATTACTGTGTTTCATCGTCAATAATAGGGTCAGAGGAATATAGTAAACCTGATGTGAAGCATCGGAATCTCTAACTAGTGTCACAGGAATGGTTCAAAACATAGTTAGTAAGAAGAGTCAGTCTTCTAGTACTTACGTCAGCATTGTGCCTTTTGTATTTAATTGCGATGCAATATTTGTGTTTCATCGTCAATAATAAGGTCCAAGGGATACAGTAAACCTGAAGTGAAGCATCGGATTCTATAACTAGTGTCACAGAAATGGTTCAAAGCATTGTCAGTAAGAAGAGTCAGTCTTCTTGTACTTAAGTCGGCATTGTGGCTTTTGTATCTAATTCCGATGCAATTTCTGTGTTTCATCGTTAATAAGAGGGTCCAAGGGATTCATTAAACCTGAAGTGAAGCGTCGGAATCTATAACTAGTGTCACAGGAATGGTTCAAAACATAGACAGTAAGAAGAGTCAGTCTTCTAGTACTTAAGTCGGCATTATGCCCTTTTCAATTAAATTCCGATGCAATATCTGTGTTTCATCGTCAATAAGAAGGTCAGAGAGATACAGTAAACCTGAAGTGAAGCATCGGAATCTATAACTAGTGTCACAGGAAAGGTTCAAATCATAGACAGTAAGAAGAGACAGTCTTCTTGTACTTAAGTCGGCATTGGGCTATTTGTATTTAATTCCGATGCAATATCTGTGTATCATCGCCAATAAGAAGGTCCAAGGGATACAGTAAACCTGAAGTGGAGCATCGGAATCTGTAACTAGCGTCACAGGAATTGTTCAAAACATTCACAGTAGGACGAATCAGTCTTCTTGTACTTAAGTCGGCATTGTGCCTTTTCTATTTAATTCCGATGCAATTTCTGTGTTTCATCGTATATAAGAGGGTCAGAGGGATACAGTAAACCTGAAGTGAAGCATCGGAATCTATAACTAGTGTCACAGAAATGGTTCAAAACATAGACAGTAGGAAGAGTCAGACTTCTTGTACTTAAGTCGACATTGTGCCTTTTGTATTTAATTCCGATTCAATTTCTGTGTTTCATCGTCAATAAGAAGGTCTGAGGGATACAGTAAACCTGAAGTGAAGAATCGGAATCTGTAACTAGTGACACAGGAATGGTTCAAAACATAGACAGTAGGAAGACTCAGTCTGCTTTTACTTAAGGTGGCATTGTGCCTTTTCTATTTAATTCCGATGTAATTTCTGCGTTGCAACGTCAATATGAAGGTCAGAGGGATACAGTAAACCTGAAGTGAAGCATCGGAATCTGTAACTACGGTCACAGGAATGGTTCAAAACATAGACAGTAGGAAGAGTCAGTCTTCTTGTACTTACGTCGGCATTGTGCCTTTGCTACTTAATTCCGATGCCGTTTCGGTGTTTCATCGTCAATAAGAAGGTTCAAGGGATACAGTAAACCTGAAATGAAGCATCGGAATCTATAACTAAGGTCACAGGAATGTTTCAAAATATAGACAGTAGGAAGAGTCAGTCTACATGTACTTAAGTCGGCGTTGTGCCTTTTGTATTTAATTCCGATGCAATTTCTGTGTTTCATCGTCAATAAGAAGGTCAGAGGGATACAGTAAACCTGAAGTGAAGAATCGGAATCTATAACTAGTGTCACAGGATTGTTTCAAAACATAGTCAGTAAGAAGAGTCAGTCTTCTTGTACTTAAGTCGACTTTGTGGCTTTTGTATTTAATTCCGATGCAATTTCTGTTTCTCATCGTGAATAAGAAGGTGCAAGGGATACAGTAAACCTGAAGTGAAGCATCGGAATCTATAACTAGTGTCACAGGAATGGTTCAAAACATAGACAGTAAGAAGAGCCAGACTTCTTGTACTTAAGTCGGCATTATGCCCTTTTCAAATTAATTCCAAAGCAATTTCTCTGATTCGTCGTCAATAAGAAGGTCCAAGGGATACAGTAAACCTGAAGTGAAGCATCGGAATCTGTAACTAGCGTCGCAGGAATGGTTCAAAATATTGTCAGTAAGAAGAGTCAGTCTTCTTGTACTTAAGTCGGCATTGTGCCTTTTCTATTTAATTCCGATGCAATTTCTGTGTTTCTTCGTCAATAAGATGGTACCAGGGATACAGTAAACCTGAAGTGAAGCATCGGAATCTATAACTAGTGTCACAGGAATGGTTCAAAACATAGATAGTAAGAGGAGTCAGTCTTCTTGTACTTAAGTCGGCATTTTGCCCTTTTCAATTTAATTCCGATGCAATTACTGTGTTTCATCGGCAATAATAAGGTCAGAGGAATATAGTAAACCTGAAGTGAAGCATCGGAATCTCTAACTAAAGTCACATTAATTTTTCAAATCAAAGTTATTAAGAAGAGTCAGTGTTCTAGTACTTACGTCGGCATTGTGCCTTTTGTATTTAATTCCGATGCAAAATCTGTGTTTCATCGTCAATAATACGGTCCAAGGGATGCAGTAAACCTGAAGTGAAGCATCGGAATCTATAACTAGTGTCACAGGAATGGTTCAAAACATTGTCAGTAGCCGGCCGAAGTGGCCGTGCGGTTAAAGGCGCTGCAGTCTGGAAACGCAAGACCGCTACGGTCGCAGGTTCGAATCCTGCCTCGGGCATGGATGTTTGTGATGTCCTTAGGTTAGTTAGGTTTAACTAGTTCTAAGTTCTAGGGGACTAATGACCTCAGCAGTTGAGTCCCATAGTGCTCAGAGCCATTTGAACCATAGTCAGTAAGAAGAGTCAGTCTTCGTGTACTTAAGTCGGCATTGTGGCTTTTGTATTTAATTCCGATGCAATTTCTGTGTTTCATCGTCAATAAGAAGGTCAAATGTATACAGTAAACCTGAAGTGAAGCATCGGAATCTATATCTAGTGTCACGGGAATGGTTCAAAACAGTCAGTAAGAAGAGTCAGTCTTCCTATACTTAAGTCGGCATTGTGCATTTTGTATTTAATTCCGATGCAATTTCTGTGTTTCATCGTCAATAAGAAGGTCCAAGGGATACAGTAAATCTGAAGTGAAGCATCGAAATCTATAACTAGTGTCATAGGAATGGTTCAAAACATTCACAGTAGGAAGAGACAGTCTTCTTGTACTTAAGTTGGCATTGTGCCTTTTCTACTTAATTCCGATGCACTTTCTCTGTTTCATCGTCAATACGAAGATCAGAGGGATACAGTAAACCTGAAGTGAAGCATCGGAATCTGTAACTAGTGTCACAGGAATGGTTCAAAACATAGTCACTAAGAGGAGTCAGTCTTCTTGTACTTAAGTCGGCATTGTGGCTTTTGTATCTAATTCCGATGCAATTTCTGTGTTTCATCGTCAATAAGAGGGTCCAAGGGATACATTAAACCTGAAGTGAAGCATCGGAATCTATAGCTAGTGTCACAGGAATGGTTCAAAACATAGACAGTAAGAAGAGTCAGTCTACTAGTACTTAAGTCGGCATTGTGCCCTCTTCAATTACATTCCGATGCAATTACTGTGTTTCATCGTCAATAAGAAGGTCAGAGGGATACTGTAAACCTGAAGTGGAGCATCGGAATCTCTAACTAGTGTCACAGGAATGGTTCAAAACAGACTCAGTAAGAAAAGTCAGTCTTCCTGTACATACGTCGGCATTGTGCCTTTTGTATTTAATTCCGATGCAATATCTGTGTTTCATCGTCAATACGAAGGTCCAAGGGATACAGTAAACCTGAAGTGAAGCATCGGAATCTGTAACTATCGTCACAGGAATGGTTCAAAACATAGTCAGAAAGAAGAGTCAGTCCTCTTGAACTTAAGTCGGCATTGTGCCTTTTGTATTTAATTCCGATGCAATATCTGTGTTTCATCGTCAATAAGAAGGTCAGAGAGATACAGTAAACCTGAAGTGAAGCATCGGAATCTATAACTAGTGTCACAGGAAAGGTTCAAATCATAGACAGTAAGAAGAGACAGTCTTCTTGTACTTAAGTCGGCATTGTGCTATTTGTATTTAATTCCGATGCAATATCTGTGTTTCATCGTCAATAAGAAGGTCCAAGGGTTACAGTAAACCTGAAGTGAAGCATCGGAATCTGTAACTTGCGTCACAGGAATGGTTCAAAACATAGACAGTAGGAAGAGTCAGTCTTCTTGTACTTAAGTCGACATTGTGCCTTTTGTATTTATTTCCGATTAAATTTCTGTGTTTCATCGTCAGTAAGAAGGTCCAAGGGATACAGTAAGAATGAAGTGAAGCATCGGAATCTGTAACTTGCGTCACAGGAATGGTTCAAAATATTGTCAGTAAGAAGAGTCAGTCATCTTGTACTTAAGTCGGCATTGTGCTTTTTCTATTTAATTCCCATGCTATATCTGTGTTTCATCGTCAATAAGAAGGTCCAAGAGATACAGTAAACCTGAAGTGGAGCATCGGAATCTGTAGCTAGCGTCACAGGAATTGTTCAAAACATACACAGTAGGAACAATCAGTCTTCTTGTACTTAAGTCGGCATTGTGCCTTTTGTATTTAATTCAGATTCAATTTCTGTGTTTCATCGTCAATAAGAAGGTCTGAGGGATACAGTAAACCTGAAGTGAAGAATCGGAATCTGTAACTAGTGACACAGGATTGGTTCAAAACATAGACAATAGGAAGAGTCAGTCTACTTGTACTTAAGGTGGCATTGTGCCTTTTCTATTTAATTCCGATGTAATTTCTGCGTTGCATCGTCAATAAGAAGGTCTGAGGGATACAGTAAACCTGAAGTGAAGCATCGGAATCTGTAACTAGTGTCACAGGAATGGTTCAAAACATAGACAGTAAGAAGAATCAGCCTTCTTTTAGTTAAGTCGGCATTGTGCCTTTTCTATTTAATTCCGATGCAATTTCTGTGTTTCATAGTCAATAACAAGGTCCAAGGGATACAGTAAACCTGAAGTGAAGCATCGGAATCTGTAACTATCGTCACAGGAATGGTTCAAAACATAGTCAGTAAGAAGAGTCAGTCTTCTTGTACTGAAGTCGGCATTGTGCCTTTTGTATTTAATTCCGATGCAATATCTGTGTTTCATCGTCAATAAGAAGGTCAGAGAAATACAGTAAACCTGAAGTAAAGCATCGGAATCTATAACTAGTGTCACAGGAATGGTTCAAAACATAGTCAGTAAGGAGAGTCAGTCTTCTTGTACTTAAATCGGCATTGTGCCTTTTGTATTTTATTCAGATGCAATTTCTGTGTTTCATCGTCAATAAGAAGGTCCAAGGGATACAGTAAACCTGAAGTGAAGCATCGGAATCTTTAACTAGTGGCACAGGAATGGTTCAAAGAATAGTCAGTAAGAAGAGTCAGTCTTCTTGTAGTTAAGTCGGCATTGTGCCTTTTGTATTTAATTCCAAAGCAATTTCTGTGTTTCATCGTCAATAAGAATGTCAGATGGATACAGTAAACCTGAAGTGAAGCTTGGAATCTATATCTAGTGTCACGGGAATAGTTCAAAACAGTCAGTAAGAAGAGTCAATCTTCCTATACTTAAGTCGGCATTCTGCATTTTGTATTTAATTCCGATGCAATTTCTGTGTTTCATCGTCAATAAGAAGGTCAGATGGATACAGTAAACCTGAAGCGAAGCATCGGAATCTATATCTAGTGTCACGGGAATGGTTCAAAACAGTCAGTAAGAAGAGTCAGTCTTCCTATACTTAAGTCGGCATTGTGCCTTTTGTATTTAATTCCGATGCAATTTCTGTGTTTCATCGTCAATAACAAGGTCCAAAGGATACAGTAAATCTGAAGTGAAGCATCGAAATCTATAACTAGTGTCATAGGAATGGTTCAAAACATAGACAGTAGGAAGAGTCAGTCTTCTTGTACTTAAGTCGGCATTGTGTCTCTTGTATTTAACTCCGATGCACTATCTGTGTTTCATCTTCAATAGGAAGGTCTGGGGGATACAGTAAACCTGACGTGAAGCATCGGAATCTATAACTAGTGTCACAGGATTCGTTCAAAACATAGTCAGTAAGAAGAGTGTGACTTCTTGTACTTAATTCAGCTTTGTTGCTTTTGTATTTAATTCCGATGCAATTTCTGTTTTTCATCGTCAATAAAAAGGTCCAAGGGATACAGTAAACCTGAAGTAAAGCATCGGAATCTATAACTAGTGTCACAAGAATGGTTCAAAATATAGACAGTAAGAAGAGTCAGTCTTCTTGTACTTAAGTCGACATTGTGCCCTTTTCAATTTATTTCCGATGCAATTTCTGTGTTTCATCGTCAATAAGAAGGTCAGAGGGATACAGTAAACCTGAAGTGAGGCATCGGAATCTATAACTAGTGTCACAGGAATGGTTCAAAACATTGACAGTAGGAAGAGTCAGTCTTCTTGTACGTAAGTCGGCATTGTGCCTTTTGTATTTAATTCCGATGCAATATCTGTGATTCATCGTCATTAAGAAGGTCAGAGAGATACAGTAAACTCGACTTGAACCATCGGAATCTATAACTAGTGTCACAGGAAAGGTTCAAATCATAGATAGTAAGAAGAGACAGTCTTCTTGTACTTACGTCGGCATTGTGCCATTTGTATTTAATTCCGATGCAACATCTGTGTTTCATCGTCAATAAGAAGGTCCAAGGGTTACAGTAAACCTGAAGTGAAGCATCGGAATCTGTAACTTGCGTCACAGGAATGATTCAAAGCATTGTCAGTAAGAAGAGTCAGTATTCTTGTACTTAAGTCGGCATTGTGCCTTTTCTATTTAATTCCGATGCAATTTATGTGTTTCATCGTCAATAAGAACGTCCACGGGATACAGTAACCCTGAAGTGGAGCATCGGAATCTGTAACTAGCGTCACAGGAATTGTTCAAAACATACACATTAGGAAGAATCAGTCTTCTTGTACTTAAGTCGGCATTGTGCCTTTTCTATTTATTTCCGATGCAATTTCTGTGTTTCATCGTATATAAGAGGGTCAGAGGGATACAGTAAACCTGAAGTGAAGCATCGGAATCTATAACTAGTGTCAAAGGTATGGTTCAAAACATAGACAGTAGGAAGAGTCAGTCTTTATGTACTTAAGTCGACATTGTGCATTTTGTATTTAATTCCGATGCAATTTCTGTGTTTCATCGTCAATAAGAAGGTCCAAGGGATACAGTAAATCTGAAGTGAAGCATCGAAATCTATAACTAGTGTCATAGGAATGGTTCAAAACATTCACAGTAGGAAGAGACAGTCTTCTTGTACTTAAGTTGGCATTGTGCCTTTTCTACTTAATTCCGATGCACTTTCTCTGTTTCATCGTCAATACGAAGATCAGAGGGATACAGTAAACCTGAAGTGAAGCATCGGAATCTGTAACTAGTGTCACAGGAATGGTTCAAAACATAGTCACTAAGAGGAGTCAGTCTTCTTGTACTTAAGTCGGCATTGTGGCTTTTGTATCTAATTCCGATGCAATTTCTGTGTTTCATCGTCAATAAGAGGGTCCAAGGGATACATTAAACCTGAAGTGAAGCATCGGAATCTATAGCTAGTGTCACAGGAATGGTTCAAAACATAGACAGTAAGAAGAGTCAGTCTACTAGTACTTAAGTCGGCATTGTGCCCTCTTCAATTACATTCCGATGCAATTACTGTGTTTCATCGTCAATAAGAAGGTCAGAGGGATACTGTAAACCTGAAGTGGAGCATCGGAATCTCTAACTAGTGTCACAGGAATGGTTCAAAACAGACTCAGTAAGAAAAGTCAGTCTTCCTGTACATACGTCGGCATTGTGCCTTTTGTATTTAATTCCAATGCAATATCTGTGTTTCATCGTCAATACGAAGGTCCAAGGGATACAGTAAACCTGAAGTGAAGCATCGGAATCTGTAACTATCGTCACAGGAATGGTTCAAAACATAGTCAGAAAGAAGAGTCAGTCCTCTTGAACTTAAGTCGGCATTGTGCCTTTTGTATTTAATTCCGATGCAATATCTGTGTTTCATCGTCAATAAGAAGGTCAGAGAGATACAGTAAACCTGAAGTGAAGCATCGGAATCTATAACTAGTGTCACAGGAAAGGTTCAAATCATAGACAGTAAGAAGAGACAGTCTTCTTGTACTTAAGTCGGCATTGTGCTATTTGTATTTAATTCCGATGCAATATCTGTGTTTCATCGTCAATAAGAAGGTCCAAGGGTTACAGTAAACCTGAAGTGAAGCATCGGAATCTGTAACTTGCGTCACAGGAATGGTTCAAAACATAGACAGTAGGAAGAGTCAGTCTTCTTGTACTTAAGTCGACATTGTGCCTTTTGTATTTATTTCCGATTAAATTTCTGTGTTTCATCGTCAGTAAGAAGGTCCAAGGGATACAGTAAGAATGAAGTGAAGCATCGGAATCTGTAACTTGCGTCACAGGAATGGTTCAAAATATTGTCAGTAAGAAGAGTCAGTCATCTTGTACTTAAGTCGGCATTGTGCTTTTTCTATTTAATTCCCATGCTATATCTGTGTTTCATCGTTAATAAGAAGGTCCAAGAGATACAGTAAACCTGAAGTGGAGCATCGGAATCTGTAGCTAGCGTCACAGGAATTGTTCAAAACATACACAGTAGGAACAATCAGTCTTCTTGTACTTAAGTCGGCATTGTGCCTTTTGTATTTAATTCAGATTCAATTTCTGTGTTTCATCGTCAATAAGAAGGTCTGAGGGATACAGTAAACCTGAAGTGAAGAATCGGAATCTGTAACTAGTGACACAGGATTGGTTCAAAACATAGACAATAGGAAGAGTCAGTCTACTTGTACTTAAGGTGGCATTGTGCCTTTTCTATTTAATTCCGATGTAATTTCTGCGTTGCATCGTCAATAAGAAGGTCTGAGGGATACAGTAAACCTGAAGTGAAGCATCGGAATCTGTAACTAGTGTCACAGGAATGGTTCAAAACATAGACAGTAAGAAGAATCAGCCTTCTTTTAGTTAAGTCGGCATTGTGCCTTTTCTATTTAATTCCGATGCAATTTCTGTGTTTCATAGTCAATAACAAGGTCCAAGGGATACAGTAAACCTGAAGTGAAGCATCGGAATCTGTAACTATCGTCACAGGAATGGTTCAAAACATAGTCAGTAAGAAGAGTCAGTCTTCTTGTACTTAAGTCGGCATTGTGCCTTTTGTATTTAATTCCGATGCAATATCTGTGTTTCATCGTCAATAAGAAGGTCAGAGAAATACAGTAAACCTGAAGTAAAGCATCGGAATATATAACTAGTGTCACAGGAATGGTTCAAAACATAGTCAGTAAGGAGAGTCAGTCTTCTTGTACTTAAATCGGCATTGTGCCTTTTGTATTTTATTCAGATGCAATTTCTGTGTTTCATCGTCAATAAGAAGGTCCAAGGGATACAGTAAACCTGAAGTGAAGCATCGGAATCTTTAACTAGTGGCACAGGAATGGTTCAAAGAATAGTCAGTAAGAAGAGTCAGTCTTCTTGTAGTTAAGTCGGCATTGTGCCTTTTGTATTTAATTCCAAAGCAATTTCTGTGTTTCATCGTCAATAAGAATGTCAGATGGATACAGTAAACCTGAAGTGAAGCTTGGAATCTATATCTAGTGTCACGGGAATAGTTCAAAACAGTCAGTAAGAAGAGTCAATCTTCCTATACTTAAGTCGGCATTCTGCATTTTGTATTTAATTCCGATGCAATTTCTGTGTTTCATCGTCAATAAGAAGGTCAGATGGATACAGTAAACCTGAAGCGAAGCATCGGAATCTATATCTAGTGTCACGGGAATGGTTCAAAACAGTCAGTAAGAAGAGTCAGTCTTCCTATACTTAAGTCGGCATTGTGCCTTTTGTATTTAATTCCGATGCAATTTCTGTGTTTCATCGTCAATAACAAGGTCCAAAGGATACAGTAAATCTGAAGTGAAGCATCGAAATCTATAACTAGTGTCATAGGAATGGTTCAAAACATAGACAGTAGGAAGAGTCAGTCTTCTTGTACTTAAGTCGGCATTGTGCCTCTTGTATTTAACTCCGATGCACTATCTGTGTTTCATCTTCAATAGGAAGGTCTGGGGGATACAGTAAACCTGAAGTGAAGCATCGGAATCTATAACTAGTGTCACAGGATTCGTTCAAAACATAGTCAGTAAGAAGAGTGAGACTTCTTGTACTTAATTCAGCTTTGTGGCTTTTGTATTTAATTCCGATGCAATTTCTGTTTTTCATCGTCAATAAAAAGGTCCAAGGGATACAGTAAACCTGAAGTAAAGCATCGGAATCTATAACTAGTGTCACAAGAATGGTTCAAAATATAGACAGTAAGAAGAGTCAGTCTTCTTGTACTTAAGTCGACATTGTGCCCTTTTCAATTTATTTCCGATGCAATTTCTGTGTTTCATAGTCAATAAGAAGGTCAGAGGGATACAGTAAACCTGAAGTGAGGCATCGGAATCTATAACTAGTGTCACAGGAATGGTTCAAAACATTGACAGTAGGAAGAGTCAGTCTTCTTGTACGTAAGTCGGCATTGTGCCTTTTGTATTTAATTCCGATGCAATATCTGTGATTCATCGTCAATAAGAAGGTCAGAGAGATACAGTAAACTTGAATTGAACCATCGGAATCTATAACTAGTGTCACAGGAAAGGTTCAAATCATAGATAGTAAGAAGAGACAGTCTTCTTGTACTTAAGTCGGCATTGTGCCATTTGTATTTAATTCCGATGCAACATCTGTGTTTCATCGTCAATAAGAAGGTCCAAGGGTTACAGTAAACCTGAAGTGAAGCATCGGAATCTGTAACTTGCGTCACAGGAATGATTCAAATCATTGTCAGTAAGAAGAGTCAGTATTCTTGTACTTAAGTCGGCATTGTGCCTTTTCTATTTAATTCCGATGCAATTTATGTGTTTCATCATCAATAAGAACGTCCAAGGGATACAGTAACCCTGAAGTGGAGCATCGGAATCTGTAACTAGCGTCACAGGAATTGTTCAAAACATACACATTAGGAAGAATCAGTCTTCTTGTACTTAAGTCGGCATTGTGCCTTTTCTATTTATTTCCGATGCAATTTCTGTGTTTCATCGTATATAAGAGGGTCAGAGGGATACAGTAAACCTGAAGTGAAGCATCGGAATCTATAACTAGTGTCAAAGGTATGGTTCAAAACATAGACAGTAGGAAGAGTCAGTCTTTATGTACTTAAGTCGACATTGTGCCTTTTGTATTTAATTCCGATTCAATTTCTGTGTTTCATCGTCAATAAGTAGGTCCAAGGGATACAGTAAAAATGAAGTGAAGCATCGGAATCTGTAACTTGCGTCGCAGGAATGGTTCAAAATATTGTCAGTAAGAAGAGTCAGTCATCATGTTCTTAAGTCGGCATTGTGCTTTTTCTATTTAATTCCGATGCAATTTCTGTGTTGCATCGTCAATAAGAAGGTCTGAGGGATACAGTAAACCTGAAGTGAAGCATCGGAATCTGTAACTAGTGTCACAGGAATGGTTCAAAACATAGACAGTAAGAAGAATCAGCCTTCTTGTAGTTAAGTCGGCATTGTGCCCTTTCTATTTAATTCCGATGCAATTTCTGTGTTTCATAGTCAATAAGAAGGTCCAAGGGATACAGTAAACCTAAAATGAAGCATTGAAATCTGTAACTATCGTCACAGGAATGGTTCAAAACATAGTCAGTAAGAAGAGTCAGTCTTCTTGTACTTAAGTCGGCATTGTGCCTTTTGTATTTAATTCCGATGCAATATCAGTGTTTCATCGTCAATAAGAAGGTCAGAGAAATACAGTAAACCTGAAGTAAAGCATCGGAATCTATAAGTAGTGTCACAGGAATGGTTCAAAACATAGACAGTAGGAAGAGTCTGTCTACTTGTTCATAAGGCGGCATTGTGCCTTTTCTATTCAATTCCGATGTAATTTCTGTGGTGCATCGTCAATAAGAAGGTCAGAGGGATACAGTATACCTGAAGTGAAGCATCGGAATCTGTAACTACGGTCACAGGAATGGTTCAAAACATAGACAGTAAGAAGAATCAGTCTTCTTGTACCTAAGTCGGCATTGTGCCTTTTCTATTTAATTCCGATGCAATTTCTGTGTTCCATCGCATATAAGAGGGTCAGAGGGATACAGTAAACCTGAAGTGAAGCATCAGAATCTATAACTAGTGTCACAGGAATGGTTCAAAACATTGACAGTAGGAAAAGTCAGTCTTCCTGTACTTAAGTCGACACTGTGCCTTTTGTATTTAATTCCGATTCAATTTCTGTGTTTCATCGTCAATAACAAGGTCCAAAGGATACAGTAAATCTGAAGTGAAGCATCGAAATCTATAACTAGTGTCATAGGAATGGTTCAAAACATAGACAGTAGGAAGAGTCAGTCTTCTTGTACTTAAGTCGGCATTGTGCCTCTTGTATTTAACTCCGATGCACTATCTGTGTTTCATCTTCAATAGGAAGGTCTGGGGGATACAGTAAACCTGAAGTGAAGCATCGGAATCTATAACTAGTGTCACAGGATTCGTTCAAAACATAGTCAGTAAGAAGAGTGAGACTTCTTGTACTTAATTCAGCTTTGTGGTTTTGTATTTAATTCCGATGCAATTTCTGTTTTTCATCGTCAATAAAAAGGTCCAAGGGATACAGTAAACCTGAAGTGAAGCATCGGAATCTATAACTAGTGTCACAAGAATGGTTCAAAATATAGACAGTAAGAAGAGTCAGTCTTCTTGTACTTAAGTCGACATTGTGCCCTTTTCAATTTATTTCCGATGCAATTACTGTGTTTCATCGTCAATAATAGGGTCAGAGGAATATAGTAAACCTGAAGTGAAGCATCGGAATCTCTAACTAGTGTCACAGGAATCGTTCAAAACATAGTTAGTAAGAAGAATCAGTCTTCTAGTACTTACGTCGGCATTGTGCCTTTTGTATTTAATTCCGATGCAATATTTGTGTTTCATCGTCAATAATAAGGTCCAAGGGATACAGTAAACCTGAAGTGAAGCATCGGAATCTATAACTAGTGTCACAGGAATGGTTCAAAACATAGTCAGTAAGAAGAGTCAGTCCTCTTGTACTAAAGTCTGCATTATGGCTTTTGTATTTAATTCCGATGCAATTTCTGTGTTTCATCGTCAATAAGAAGGTCAGAGGGATACAGTAAACCTGAAGTGAGGCATCGGAATCTATAACTAGTGTCACAGGAATGGTTCAAAACATTGACAGTAGGAAGAGTCAGTCTTCTTGTACGTAAGTCGGCATTGTGCCTTTTGTATTTAATTCCGATGCAATATCTGTGATTCATCGTCAATAAGAAGGTCAGAGAGATACAGTAAACTTGAATTGAACCATCGGAATCTATAACTAGTGTCTCAGGAAAGGTTCAAATCATAGATAGTAAGAAGAGACAGTCTTCTTGTACTTAAGTCGGCATTGTGCCATTTGTATTTAATTCCGATGCAACATCTGTGTTTCATCGTCAATAAGAAGGTCCAAGGGTTACAGTAAACCTGAAGTGAAGCATCGGAATCTATAACTAGTGTCACAGGAATGGTTCAAAACATAGACAGTAGGAAGAGTCAGTCTTCTTGTACTTAAGTCGGCATTGTGCCTTTTCTATTCAATTCCGATGTAATTTCTGTGTTGCATCGTCAATAACAAGGTCAGAGGGATACAGTAAACCTGAAGTGAAGCATCGGAATCAGTAACTACGGTCACAGGAATGGTTCAAAACATAGACAGTAAGAAGAATCAGTCTTCTTGTACCTAAGTCGGCATTGTGCCTTTTCTATTTAATTCCGATGCAATTTCTGTGTTCCATCGCATATAAGAGGGTCAGAGGGATACAGTAAACCTGAAGTGAAGCATCAGAATCTATAACTAGTGTCACAGGAATGGTTCAAAACATAGACAGTAGGAAAAGTCAGTCTTCCAGTACTTAAGTCGACACTGTGCCTTTTGTA